>NC_057794.1:39300396-39615771 GCF_018294505.1 Triticum aestivum
GACGAACGGCGGGCGGAGGCGTGGGGGCGCACAGGCGGTTGGTGGTGACTGGCGCCAGGCGGCGGCGGATTTGGGCCCGCGTGGGCCGGCCTCGGGCCCCGCGGGCTGGCGGCGGCGGGAGGAGAGAGGGCGCGGGCGTTGGATGAGGTGGCGGCGACTGAGTGGCTGAAGGTGGCGGCGGCGGTGACGTGGCCCGCTCTCATTGGCCGGGGGTAGGTGGCCGGGCGGTGGACATGTCCGGGCGGCGCGGGAATAAACGTCCGGCTGCGCGCGGAGGAGGAGGTTAGGGTTCATCTGCGCGAAAATTCTGGGAGGGACACATATTTATAGGTAGAGGGAGCTAGGAGAGTCCAAATGAGGTGCGGTTTTCGGCCACGCGATCGTGATCGAACTCTCTAGTTGATGGAGCAGAGTTAGGTGGGTTTTGGGCCAAATTGGAGGGGTGTTGGGATGCAACAGACACGAGGCCTTTTCGGTCCCTCAGTTAACCGTTGGAGTATCAAACGAAGTCCAAATGATACGAAACTTGACAGGCGGTCTACCGGTAGTAAACCAAGGCCGCTTGGCAAGTCTTGGTCCAATCCGGAAATGTTTAAACCCCACACATGAAAGAAAGGTAGAAATGACCACCGGAGGAGAACGGAGCGCCGGATTGCAAAACGGACAACAGGAAAAATGCTCGGATGCATGAGACGAACATGTATGCAAATGAAATGCACATGATGACATGATATGCAATGCATGACACACAAGCAATGACAAGGCAACAACAGCGAATAACTGCACGACACCTGGCACATCGGTCTCGGGGCGTTACAAGCCTAAGCTTGGGGATGCCCATGGCACCCCCAATATAATCCAAGGACACCAAAAAGTCAAAGCTTGGGGATGCCCCGGAAGGCATCCCCTCTTTCGTCCACTTCCATCGGTAATTTACTTGGAGCTATATTTTTATTCACCAACATGATATGTGTTTTGCTTGGAGCATCTTGTATTATTTGTGTCTTTATGTCTTAGTATGCCACAATCATCATTGCTATACACACCTTTTGAGAGAGCCATACATGAATTAAATTTTATAGAACACTCTTGTGTTTCACTTATATCTTTTGAGCTAAGTAGTTTTGCTCTATGTGCTTCACTTATATCTTTTGAGCGTTATAATTTTGCTGTATGTGCTTCACTTAGATCTTTTAGAGCATGGTGGTGGATTTGTTTTAAAGAAACTATTGATCACTCATGCTTCACTTAAATTATTTTGAGAGTCTGTTAATAGCATGGTAATTTGCTTAATAATAATATGCTTGGTATTCATGATTTGTGAAGCTTTCTTTTGAGTGTGTTGAATACTAAGAAAAGATTGAAGCATGATAACTGTTTTGAGATATGGAGGTGATAATATTAAAAGTCATGCTAGTTGCGTAGTTGTGAATTTAAAGAATACTTGTGTTAAAGTTTGTGATTCCCGTAGCATGCACGTATGGTGAACCGTTATGTGATGAAGTCGGAGCATGATTTATTTATTGATTGTCTTCCTTATGAGTGGCGGTCAGGGACGAGCGATGGTCTTTTCCTACCAATCTATCCCCCTAGGAGCATGCACGTAATACTTTGCTTTGATAACTTCTAGATTTTTGCAACAAGTATATGAGTTCTTTATGACTAATGTTGAGTCCATGGATCATACGCACTCTCACCCTTCCACCTTTGCTAGCCTCTCTAATACCGCACACCTTTCGCCGGTATCATACACCTACCATATACCTTTAACAGCCAGCATACCTACCTATTATGGCATTTCCATAGCCATTCCGAGATATATTGCCATGCAACTTTCCACCGTTCTGTTTATCATGACACACTCCATCATGGTCATATTGCATATCCCGGTACACCACTAGAGGCGTTCATATAGAGTCATATTTTGTTCTACGTATTGAGTTGTAAGAAAAATAAAAGTGTGATGATCATCATTATTAGAGCATTGTCCCAGTGAGGAAAGAATGATGGAGACTATGATTCCCCCATAAGTCGGGATGAGACTCCGGACGAAAAAAAAAGAAGAGGCCAAAGAAGCCCAAATAAAAAGAGGCCATAAAAAAGAGAAAAGGCCCAAATGAAAAAATGATGAGAGAAAAAGAGAGAAGGGACAATGTTCTATCCTTTTACCACACTTGTGCTTCAAAGTAGCACCATGATCTTCATAGTAGAGAGTCTCTCATGTTATCACTTTCATATACTAGTGGGAATTTTTCATTATAGAACTTGGCTTGTATATTCCAATGATGGGCTTCCTCAAATTTCCCTAGGTCTTCATGAGAAAGCAAGTTGGATGCACACCCACTTAGTTTCTTTTTGACCTTTCATATACTTACAACTCTAGTGCATCCGTTGCATGGCAATCCCTACTCACCCACATTGATATCTATTGATGGGCATCTCCATAGCCCGTTGATACGCCTAGTTGATGTGAGACTATCTTCTCCTTTTTGTCTTCTCCACAACCACCATTCTATTCCACCTATAGTGCTATATCCATGGCGCACGCTCATGTATTGCGTGAAGATTGAAAAAGTTTTGAAAAAGTTAGAGTATGAAACAATTTCTTGGCTTGTCATCGGGGTTGTGCATGATTTAAATATTTTTTGTGGTGAAGATAGAGCATAGCCAGACTATATGATTTTGTAGGGATAACTTTCTTTGGCCATGTTATTTTGAGAAGACATAATTGCTTTGTTAGTATGCTTGAAGTATTATTATTTTTATGTCAATATAAACTTTTGTCTTGAATCTTTCGAATCTGAATATTCATATCACAATTAAGAAGATTTGCATTGAAATTATGCCAAGTAGCACTCCGCATCAAAAATTCTCTTTTTATCATTTACCTACTCGAGGACGAGCAGGAATTAAGCTTGGGGATGCCTGATACGTCTCCAACGTATCTACAATTTTTGATTGCTCCATGCTATATTATCTAATGTTTTGGACTATATTGGGCTTTATTTTCCACTTTTATATTAATTTTGGGACTAACCTATTAACCGGAGGCCCAGCCCAGAATTACTGTTTTTTGCCTATTTCAGTGTTTCGGAGAAACAGAATATCAAACAGAGTCCAAACGGAATAAAATCTTCGGGAACGTGATTTTCTCACCGAACGTGATCCAGGATACTTGGACCCTACTCCAAGGAGTCAAAGAGGAGGTCACGAGGGTGGGGGCGCCCCCCCCCCTAGGGCGCGCCCCCTGCCTCATGGGCCCCTCGGTGCTCCACCGACGTACTCCTTCCTCCTATATATACCTATGTACCCCCAAATGATCAGAACAGGAGCCAAAAACCTAATTCCACCGCCGCAACTTTCTGTATCCACGAGATCCCATCTTGGGGCCTGTTCCGGAGCTCCGCCGGAAGAGGGCCGTCATCACGGAGGGCTTCTACATCATCATAGCCCCTTCGATGAAGTGTGAGTAGTTTACCTTAGACCTTCGGGTCCATAGTTAGTAGCTAGATGGCTTCTTCTCTTTCTTTGAATCTCAATACAATGTTCTCCCCCTCTCTTGTGGAGATCTATTCGATGTAATCTTCTTTTTGCGGTGTGTTTGTAGAGACCGATGAATTGTGGTATTATGATCAAGTCTATCTATGAATTATATTTGAATCTTCTCTGAGTTCTTTTATGTATGATTGGTTATCTTTGCAAGTCTGTTTGAATTATCCGTTTGGTTTGGCCAACTAGATTGGTAGTTCTTGCCATGGGAGAAGTGCTTAGCTTTGGGTTCGATCTTGCGGTGTCCTTTCCCAGTGACAGAAGGGGCAGCAGGGCACGTATTGCATCATTGCCATCAAGGATAACAAGATGGGGTTTATTTCATATTGCATGAATTTATCTCTCTACATCATGTCATCTTGCTTAAGGCATTACTCTGTTTTTAATTTAATACTCTAGATGCATGCTGGATAGCGGTCGATGAGTGGAGTAATAGTAGTAGATGCAGAATCGTTTCGGTCTACTTGTCACGGACGTGATGCCTATATACATGATCATGCCTAGATATTCTCATAACTATGCTCAATTCTGTCAATTGCTCAACAGTAATTTGTTCACCCACCGTAGAATACTTATGCTCTTGAGAGAAGCCACTAGTGAAACCTATGGCCCCCGGGTCTATTCTCATCATATCAATCTCCATCACTTTAATCTTGCTTTTCCTTTTACTTTTTACTTTGCATCTTTATACCAAAAATACCAAAAATATTATATCTATCAGATCTCAATCTCGTAAGTGACCGTGAAGGTACGAGGGACTTGAGCGTGGCCTCCTACTGGATTGATACCTTGGTTCTCAAAAACTAAGGGAAATACTTACGCTACTCTGCTGCATCATCCCTTCCTCTTCGGGGAAAACCAACGTAAGCTCAAGACGTAGCACTCCCCCCGGTTATATAAAGGCCACCCGAGCCCTTTCCGAGCACTCCATCGCCTCCAACACTCTCCTAGATCCCTGCCCGACCACTCCACCGAGCTCGAGGAGCTCCAGTTCCTCTTCCATGCCGCCATGTCTGCCTCGGCTCGGCCTAAATTAGCCCAACGCTGAGCCCTCCTCCACCTCTAGCCACCACCATCGCCTTCCCCACCCTCCGGCGACTCTCCCCGTACCCTTGCCCTCTCATCGGAGCCCCTTTAGGGCCATGCCCCGAAGACCACCGCCGCCTTTGCCTCCTCCTTCCTCCACTCGTCGCCTGATACGTCTCCAACGTATCTATAATTTTTGATTGCTCCATGCTATTATTTTATCTGTTTTGGATGTTAATGGGCTTTATTTTACACATTTATATCATTTTTGGGACTAACCTATTAACCGGAGGCCCAGCCCAAATTGCGGCTTTTTTTGCCTGTTTCAGTGTTTCATAGAAAAGGAATATCAAACGAAGTCCAAATGGAATGAAACCTTCGGGAACGTCATTTACTCAACAAACGTGATCCGGGAGACTTGGAGTGGGTGTCAAGAAACAATTGAGGAGGCCACAAGGCATGGGGGCATGCCTACCCCCTAGGCGCGCCCTCCACCCTTGTGGGCCCCTCGTTGCTCCACCGGCCTACTTCTTCCTCCTATATAAGTCCATGTACCCTGCAAACATCCAAGAGCACCACAAAAACCTAATTCCACCGCCACAACCTTATGTACCCAAGAGATCCCATCTTGGGGCCTTTTTCGGAGCTCCGTCGGAGGGGGCATTGATCACGGAGGACCTCTACATCAACTCCATGGCCTCTCCGGTGATGTGTGAGTAGTTTATGTTAGACCTTTGGGTCCATAGCTAGTAGCTAGATGGCTTCTTCTCTCTCTTTGGATCTCAATACAAAGTTCTCCTCGATTCTCTTGGAGATCTATTCGATGTAATCTTCTTTTATGGCATGTTTATCGAGATTCGATGAATTGTGGGTTTATGATCTAGATTATCTATGACCAATATTTGATTCTTCTCTAAATTCTTTTATGTATGATTGGTTTATCTTTGCAAGTCTCTTCGAATTATCAGTTTGGTTTGGCCTACTAGAATGATCTTTCTTGCAAAGGGAGAAGTGCTTAGCTTTGGGTTCAATCTTGCGGTGCTCGATCCCAGTGACAGTAGGGGAAACAACACGTATTGTATTGTTGCCATCGAGGATAAAAAGATGGGGTTTATATCATATTGCATGAGTTTATCCCTCTACATCATGTCATCTTGCTTAAGGCGTTACTCTATTTTTATGAACTTAATACTCTAGATGCATGCTGGATAGAGGCCGATGTGTGGAGTAATAATACTAGATGCAGGCAGGAGTCGGTCTACTTGTCACGGACGTGATGCCTATATACATGATCATGCATAGATATTCTCATAATTATTCGCTTTTCGATCAATTGCTCGATAGTAATTTTTTCACCCACCTTAATACTTATGCTATCTTGAGAGAAGCCACTAGTGAAACCTATGGCCCCTGGGTCTATTTTCCATCATACAAGTTTCCAATCTTTTTTATTTTGCAATCTTTACTTTCAATCTATATCATAAAAATACCAAAAATATTTATCTTATTATTATTATCTCTATCAGATCTCACTCTTGCATGTGGCCGTGAAGGGATTGACAACCCCTTTATCGCGTTGGTTGCGAGGTTCTTATTTGTTTGTGCAGGTGTGAGGTGACTCGCGCGTGGTCTCCTACTGGATTGATACCTTGGTTCTCAAAAACTGAGGGAAATACTTACGCTGCTTTACTACATCACCCTTTCCTCTTCAAGGGAAAACCAACGCAGTGCTCAGGAGGTAGCAAGAAGGATTTCTAGCGCCATTGCCGGGGAGATATACGCCAAGTCAAGACATACCAAGTACCCATCACAACTCTTGTCCTCCACATTACATTATTTTCCATTTGCCTCTCATTTTTGTAGCGACCCGACCTCAAATGGTCAAGTCTCTATGCTTCAGTGTCACCCCTGGATCGGTAATGCTGACACACATAGTACTCGAAGGATTTATAACAGAGTGGCAATCACACACTTATTACATCAAATGTCTCAAGAGAGAACTTATTACAATAATATGGCTTAAGGCCATCTAATACGATAACATCGGAAGCCTTGGAAGATAAAGTGAGTCCATCAACTCCAACGGCATAGCTGAGTGCATGACAAACGACCTATCGCGCATCTTACTCCTCGTCTAAAAAGTCTGCAACATGATATGTTGCAGCCCGAAAACGGGTCAGCACATGGAATATGCCGACAATGTAACATAGGAGAGTATGAACCGACAAATGCTATCACTACATGCATAAATGGCTGGTGGAGGCTGTACGGTTAATATGTTTTGTGAAAAGCCAATTTTTCCCTACAACAAAGGAATATATTTTATTTAACTATCATGGTAGTTGAACAATATTGAGAAGGTTCCTCCAACTCAACCCCAATTAAAGTAATTATCAACCCAACAAAATTTATTTAGGGTGATGAGATCCATATGATAATCCAAGAACCAGATACTCAAGATGTCCATAATCGGGGACACGGCTAACCATGATTAGTTTATACACTCTGTAGAGGTTTGCGCACTTTTCCCCACAAGGCTCAATCTCCTCCGTTGGATTTCACGCACTACAGGGTGTTTGAGAAATGGATGACCGAGACACAATCTTTGAGAAGCATTTGCTCTCTACTCCGGGCGGCGGTACACCTACAATCCCCTACATCTGCTAGTCCACCACTTCAAGAGCTCACGCAACTTACTCAACTAAGCTAGAGCCCATAATGGCTTGTGGCTACACAGAGAAGTTTCAAGCATGAATAGTCTTATGATCCCTTTGAGCCTGGGTGGCGGACTGTAGGATGAACACATGGGTACTCCGGGATATCCCAGGACAACACTAGATTCTCTAGGTGCCCACAAGCAATCCACCCAGATGTGTATTAAAGTTTTCACCTTAAGTTGAACCATTAATTAACAACTCACATCTGTCATGGATACACTCAAACCCAATCCACGTCTACGAGCATAGCATGGCAATGTAAGCATAACATAGAGGTAACTCCCAAGGGTTTGATAATAAAACGGGCAATAGGTTCTACCTCATCATCTACTTCCCCGACACACATGTTAGGAGATCCTACTCATGCAATGTGTGAAGGTTGAAGCTAATGCATAAAAACTGGGTGATAAAGGGGGCATGATCAAAGTGTTACTTGCCTTGCTGACGATCTGCAAATAAAGACTCGTAGTAGCACGCTTCGCACTCTGAGTGTTCCATCAGAAACAAACAATAGCATACATAAGCAATCAAGCAAGGATGCACGGGTAAAACTCAAATAAGAAGATCTAACCAGAAAGATAACTGAAGATATCCGGTTTGCAAAAAGAATCAAATCAAACGGAGCAACGAAACTCAAACGAGCGAAAAGATAAACTAAAACTAAGATCAGGGCAGAAATCGCGATCGAAAATAATCGCGCAAAACCCTGGAAAAAGAAAAACTGACGAACAGGCTAACGAACGAACGTTTGCTGTCTGTGACTAACGGATGAACAACGTTCGTTAAAGTGAACGTACGGACGAACGTCCCCAAAATAAATAAACCGACGGAAAAACCGATCTAATAGAAAAAATGAGATCTAGGGTTTCAAAAGAAAACCGATCGGTTTTCTCTCGAAAACCGGCGGCGGCGGCTACCTTCGACGGCGGACGGCGAGGCGGCGGCGAGATGGCGGTGCGGCTCCGGCCGGTCGGGCGCGGAGCGGCAAGGCAGCGCGGCAGCGAGCTAGGCAGCGGCGGCGAGCGAGGTCGGTGGCGGCGCTGGCGGCGTTGGGCAGCGCTGGCGGTGGCGGGGCGCACTAGGGTTTCGGGGGCTGGGGCGACTTGGGTCTCGGGGGTGCGGCTTATAAAGCCTCGGGCTATGTGTCCTAGCCAAACACGGCCCGGTAAGTCGGTTCACACCTTTTTCCTAAAATATTCCGACACACAGAAAAACGATTAAAAGAAATACTAAATAGACTCCAAAAATCCTGAAATAAATTTTCCCCATCCTCTAAAAATATAGCGGACAAAGTGAACATTTATTTGGGACTCTAATGCAATTTTGAAAAACGCATATTTTTCCTAATCCAAATAAATAGCGATAAAACACCAAATAAAATACAAATTGATTTTAATATTTTTCCTCCAACATTTCATTTATTTTGGAGAAGTCATATTATCTCCTCTCATATAATTTTAATATGAAATATTTTCGGGGAGAAAAGTAATTAAGACCAATGTGATCCTTGTTTCAATATTTGAGAAAATTTTAAATATGAGAACTAGGAAAATCCCCAACTCTCTCCGAGGGTCCTTGAGTTGCTTTGGATTTCGAGGATCGCAAAACGAAATGCAATAAAATATGATATGCATGAATGACCTATGTATAACATTCCAAATTGAAAATTTGGGATGTTACAAACCTACCCCCCTTAAGATGAATCTCGCCCTCGAGATTCAAGTTGGCTAGAAAATAGGTGTGGGTGGTCTTTGTGTAGATCATCCTCTCTTTCCCAGGTGGCTTCGTCCTCGGTATGGTGGCTCCACTGAGCTTTGCAAAACTTGATAACCTTGTTGCGGGTAACTCGACTAGCAAATTCGAGAATCCTGACTGGTTTCTCCTCATATGTCAAATCACTGTCTAACTGAATTGCTTTTAGGGGCACTATATCTCTTAGAGGAATATCGGCCATCTCAGCATGGCACTTCTTCAACTGGGAAACGTGAAACACGTCATGAACTCCTGACAGTCCTTCAGGTAACTCCAACTTGTAAGCAACCTCTCCCGTGCGTTCCAAAACATGGTACAGTCCTACAAATCTCGGGGCTAACTTTTCCTTAACTCCGAAACGCTTAACTCCTTGCAGAGGTGATACTCGCAGATATGCTCTGTCTCCGATTTCATAGACTACCTCCTTGCGTTTCGAGTCTGCATAACTCTTATGTCTGGACTGAGCTACTCTGAGTCTATCTCGAATCAGCTAAACCTTCTCCTCGGACTCCTTAATCAAATCCGGTCCAAACAACTGGTGGTCTCCACTTCATCCCACATCAACGGTGTTCGACATCTTCTTCCGTATAGGGCTTCAAACGATGCCATCTTCAAACTGGCATGGTAACTGTTGTTGTACGAGAACTCCGCGTCGGGTAAATTATCATCCCAACTAGACCCATAGTCTAGTGCACACGCTCTCAACATGTCCTCCAGAATCTGATTGACTCTCTCAGTCTGTCCATCTGTCTGCGGGTGAAAAGTTGTACTGAAGTCCAGCCTGGTTCCCAAAGTCTGGTGCAGTTGGTGCCAAAACTTTGACGTAAACTGTGTTCCTATGTCTGATATGATGGTCCTCGGAACTCCGTGCAGACGTACGATCCTGGTCATATATATCTTGGCCAACTTCGCACTGGTATATGTGATTTTTACTGGGATAAAGTGAGCTACTTTGGTCAAGCGGTCCACTACTACCCAGATAGAATCATATCCCGATCGGGTCCTGGGTATTCCGGTGATAAAGTCCATGCCAAGCTTATCCCACTTCCATTCGGGTATCGGCATAGGCTGTAGTAATCCTGCTGGCTTTTGATGTTCTGGCTTCACTCTCTGACATACATCACATACGGCTACATACTCGGCAATATCCTTCTTCATTCCAGTCCACCAGAAACGCTCCTTCAAATCCAAATACATCTTGGTGTTCTGGGGTGTATCGAGTATGGTGAATCATGAGCTTCCTGTAATATCAATTTCCTGATCTCGACATTATTGGGCACAAATACACGGTCCTCAAACCACAAGGTGTCGTGCTCATCCCCACAAAAACCTTTGGCTTTGTCTTCACTCATCTTCTCCTTTATCTCAACAATTTCTTTGTCATCCTTCCGGGCTTCTCGAATATTTCCCAACAAGGTCGGCTGAACTTCCATGGTTGTAACAAAACCTCTAGGAACAATCTCTAAACGTAGCTCCCTGAAATATTCTGCTAACTCCCTTGGCAAACCTCCTGTTACTAAGGTATTGGCATAACTCTTTCGGCTCAAAGTGTCCGCTACGACATTGGCCTTTCCCGGTTGATAGTGCAACCTCATATCATAATCCTTTATAAGCTCCAACCATCTCCTTTGCCTGAGGTTCAACTCCTTTTGTGTGAAAATGTACTTCAAACTCTTATGATCCGTGTACACATCACAATGGTTCCCAATAAGAAAATGTCTCCAGGTCTTGAGTGCATGCACTACAGCTGCCAACTTCAGGTCACGTGCGGCATAATTCAACTCATGTGGTCAAAGTTGTTGTGAGGCATATGAATCAACTCTTCCGTCTTGCATAAGTACTCCTTCAAGTCCTAAGAGAGAGGCGTCACAATACACCTGGAAATCCTTGCGTATATCTGGCAGAATCAGCAATGGGGCTGTAGTCAAACGTTTCTTTAACTCCTGGAAACTTGCTTCACATTCCTCAGTCCAATGGAACTTGGTGTCCTTCTTCAACAACATCGTCATAGGCTTCACAATCTTAGAGAAATTTTCAATGAATCTCCGATAGTATCCTGCGAGTCCAAGAAAACTATGGATCTCTCCAACTGAGGTGGGTGCCAACCACTCAGTGACTGACTGAACTTTGGTGGGGTCTACTACTATACCTTCTCCTGATATAACATGTCCAAGAAATCGAACTTCCTTCAATCAAAACTCACATTTGCTGAATTTGGCATACAACTGATGTTCCCTGAGTTTCTCGATAACTAAACACAAATGCTCCTTATGTTCATCTTCATCCTTTGAGTATAATAAACTATCATCAATGAACACCACGACAAACTTATCCAAGATTTCCATGAACACCTTATTCATCATACTCATGAAATAGGCAGGGGCGTTAGTCAATCCAAATGAGATAACCGTATACTCATAAAGCCTATACCTTGCGGTAAAAGCTGTCATAGGTATATCCTTTTCTCGAATCTTCAGCAGGTGGTAACCTGATTGCAGGTCGATCTTCGAAGACACTTTAGCTCCATGTAGCTGGTCAAATAGATCATTGATCATCGATAGTGGGTACTTGTTTTTGATTGTCACTTCATTCAATGCTCGATAATCAACAACCATTCTCAGAGACTTATCCTTCTTCTCAACCAATAGCACTAGAGCTCGCCATGGTGATGAACTCCGTCGGATGTAACCTTTCTCCAATAACTCCTTAATTTGTTTCTCGATCTCCTCCAGATCATTCGCGGGCATCCAGTATGGTCTCTTTGATATAGGCCTGGTGCCTGGCAACAGCTCTATCAAAAACTCGATGTCTCGATCTGGCGGCATGCCTGGTAACTCCTTCGGAAATACATGTGGTAATCCTTCACAACAGGAACTTCCTCCTGAACAACTTCCGTGAGAGAATGTACTTGGGTTCTCCTTGGCGCATGCCTGGATACATACTTGATCCTTTTCCCCTTCGGGGTAGTAAGCAGAATTGACTTACTGGCGCAATCGATATTTCCTCCATACATCGACAGCCAATCCATTCCTAGTATCACATCCAATCCTTGCGACTCCAGAATTATCAAGTCAGAGGGGAAAACATGACTACATATGGTTAATGTCATCTTAAAACATCCACTGCTTGCCATATACTCAGCTCTGAGTGAGGTTACTAGCATAGGTGTCTTAAAAACTTTAGTGGGCAACTTATAGTTATCCACAAATCCCCTTGATATGTATGAATGCGATGCACCAGTATCAAAAGAATGATTGAAGTAAACGACTTAACTAAAAGCTTACCGATAACTGCATCTGGTTGCTCTTCAACCTCCTCCACATTCACGTGGTTCACTTGTCCTTTGTTAAACTAGTCATCAACCCGTGCACCTGCACGGGCTAGGGATATTTATTTTGCTACTACCATTTGTGTGAAATCAATGGTATTATGAGACAAACATGTATATATGCTTCATTAATACTCATATATCACGTACTGAGAAATATGAGTTTAACTTTATTTGAAATTGATGCCTCATATATATATTCACATATGAAGGAAAAATCATGGTACTTGAAAGTATAAAAGCGATACAAAACAATGTATGTCATATACAATAGATATACCTCGATAATAATTATCTAAGCAAACTCAACAAATATTACACCAAAAGTGACAATAATGTAGCAATATCTTCAAGTAGAAATATCATGCCTATAAAAAAATCTCAGTAACTTCAAGTTTGCGTTCCAACTTGAAATATCAAAAAAATCAACCATGTATTTAAAGGTACAAAATCACACTAAATAGAAAAAAGGGGAAAATCACAAATGAATTTATTAAAATAAAGAGAAGTTCCAGCATAATCTGTATAGTATCACTATCTTGGAATTCTCAAGTTTGAGAGGTGGTCAATAAGTTTGGCAACCTACAAAACCAAATCGTAGCCCACGGAATAAATGTTAAACATTGTATTTATTAATCATAAAGGAAATTTAGATGTCTGTCGGATTAGTGTATTTACTGAAAAGAATACCCTACTATTCATCCACCTGACTTTTTTGAAGTTTCCAAATTTGATTTCTGTTATCAAAAGAACCAACACTTAATTGTACATGAGAAAAATTCATAATAAATAAAATTTATATCCGATTGATACATCTAGATATATAAAGCAATAGCTAATATATATCTAACTCCAATTGATACATTTAATAAGAGAAGTGCTTAGTTTATTGCTTCAACATCAATCAATATAATGGACATGAAACGTACCTGATCTTCATGATGTCACCACTACAAATTTCAGGTTTGTTATGAATGAAGATCATTCTAACCTACAACTACATGGCAACAGAAAAAGAATTGTCTCTACCATCTCATGTTGAAGCAGAAGTTTACATATTCTTTTTTACTCAGCATAGTATCTTGAAACCATTGCCAGTGGAGCCACACTGGCGAACCTGCAGTGGAAGATACATTAATTAGTAGTGTATGCATTCAAGAGATAGATTATAGGAGACACAATATGTGTGCCATCGATAGACCGTAGAATAATCTAAAAGGGAAAGTATAAAACCACTCAGTGAAAAGAAGATAAATAGTTAAGACATGCAAGTTAGTTTCAAATTAAAGAACCAAAATTCTATGAACAACATAGGAACGGATATTTGGGGTTTACATTCATACCGCTCACTTATTGGCTCATTATCACATCCCTCCGAAATAAGAAAAGAGGCATGATATTTGAAAGTTTTGTTCCCTGCACCCTTCACGCACATATTCCAACATATGACACTGAAATATATTATATTTTTCTATAGTTTTTATTATAAAATATAATAAATGAAATTTTATTTGACACAATAGGCATGTGGTTGGGCTAGCCATACTGGCATCTAAACAATGACTGGAGGCCGAGTGCACTCTGGGTGAGATGACGCTGGAATCTGACAGCAAGCTAATCGATGGCGAAGGGATGGCTGTCGTGAGATGTTATTAGTTCACACTTACACACAAAAAAACTTTTTTTTGCATGGTTGCACACAGAATAACTTAATCTAGACCTGATGGTAAAGAAAGAAATCTAGATATGTATAAACTATATATGTATGTAAGTATCAACACTATATCTCATAACGGCAAGAATCATGCAAAAAAAGGTGCTAAATTAAGGAGAAAATTATGTACCATATACGTTTGGATTGCATGACCACAATGGTCATTCTAGCTGGTTTACTACTAACATAGACCAATTTATGTTAGACATTGCACGTAGCTGGTGCACAACATCAGGTGACATCTTATCTAGCCTGGCCCTTTCGTCATAGGCCAGGAAGAAGCTCTCCGGCGCTGGATCACGATGGCATCAACGTCTATTCTAGAAAATAGAGCAAAATCCATAAAAAGAGCAGTAGATAACATAGTATTATAATTATTCGTCCGCTCGGCTAGATGATACGTATGACCGTTGGATAAGTGCTCTTGCAACATCGTCTCCTCCTCTCACACGGGGACCTTCTTTGCCTCCTATCGAGTACATCTTGTTCTCGGCAATCTCCTTGCTTCGCATAGGACCTGCTTTGCTGCAGGGCGCTCTAACCATAGGTCGCCCACATTATCACGCGCCTTCCATGCTCCTCCATGTTGCTGACTCACCTCCTGTCTTCGTCTAGAATTTTCATCCTGGCTGCAATCACTATAGTAAAACAATCAACGCTCCAATTACTTATCTGATCCACACACACACACACAGTCTCTCTATTAGGAAATCTCATGCAGTAGTTCTTGGGATTGTACAGAAGGGTGAGAAACACAGCTCTAATTTAGGTTGTCCATAAAGGCGTGAAGTATGCTAAGGATAGGAGAAGTGATGGGATGCGATCATGTGAGTCTCGCACTTCCACTATAGTCGATCACTTTGCTGCATGATGCGATGCGATCATGCGAGGCCCGTGCTTCCATTGTAGTCGATCGCGTTGCTGCAGGGCATCCTCCCGAATTTTGGTTTGCCAGGTATGAGCATAAGAGGAGGCTTTTGGAGTTGTGATTGTCCGCCTAGTCATTCGAGCCAATCAATCCCATCCTCATCACTAGTGGAAGCGCATGGAGAGATAGAGAAAGATTAAGGGCAAGGAAGAAGATGACGTGAGGAGGCTGCATATCTTTTTTATTTTCTATGTCCGCATAGTGTCCAGTCTTCCCACACTTGAAACAAGTAACGTGGCTTAGGTCCCTCTTGGCGGGTGTGGCTGGATTGGAATGGTTCTGATTGCTGCTTGCTCCATCCCCATTCCTTTTCTTTGGGCCATTATGATTATGGGAACTTCCACCATTGTGAGTGTGGCCTTCATGGTTATGGGTAAGCCCTCCCGAGTTCAGGGTAAAGCGAGGCTTCTGCTGAGATCCTGGATTGTACGTCCCTAGTCCATATTTCCACTTACGGCTCTCTATGTGCTGCTGCTTCCCTTTGATCATGAGAGCTTTATCTACCAACTCCTGGTAGTTGTTAAATGTTGCCACCATTAACTGCATACTCATCTCATCATTCAGCCCTTCCATAAATTTCTCCTGCTTCGCGGCATCTATGGCCACATCATCTGGAGCATAGCGGGATAACTTACTAAACTCCTCCACGTACTGGCCTACAGTACGGTTCCCTTGGCGTAAGTTGCGAAACTCACGCTTCTTCATGCTCATAGCTCCAGTGGATACGTGGGCTGTGTGGAATGCTTGCTAAAACTGCCCCCAGGTGACATTGGCTATAGGAAAAGTGGCTGTGTAATTCTCCCACCATGCGGCTGTGGGTCGATCCAATTGGTGTGGGGCAAAACGCACCTTCTCAGCATCTGTGCAACCTACGGTGGTCAACTCCCTTCCAATCCTGGCAGCCAATCCTCAGCAACTATTGGCTCGGTGCTACTTGAAAACAATGGTGGCTGCAGCCTCAGAAAATGGGCTAAGTTGTCAACTGGGGGTGGAGGCGGTGGGTTGTTGTTGTTGTTGTTGTTGTTGTTGCCTTGGTTCTGAACTAACAACTGCATCAAGGCATTCTGCTGCTGGATCAACTGAGTGAGGTCCGATGGGAAAGCAAAACCGGGGTCACGCCTCGGAGGCATTTGATAGGTTTGAGGGAAGAGATTAGAATAGAATGAAGTCTAATGAGAAAGCACTACCCGTATGCACATGAGACAAACACAATCATATCATATCACTCAATCAATCAAGCAAGGGCATACAATCGGTCTAACTATCGTTACAGTGCTCAGACTAATAATATTTACATGGGGGGTGTACTACTAATAGTATGGTGGTCTACTAAAAAATTTGATAGGTGGAAGACTCCATGATATCCGCTCCAGCTTCATCTTCATATTCATCATCACTACTATCCAGGTCAGAGTCGGTGTCATCGATGATGATGTAGTCATCAGAACGAATCTCCTTGGGTTCCTCGTCTTCTCCTCCTGGCGCGGGGTCTCACATAAAAACTCCTAGCTTCCTGGTCATGTCGTCATTCCTCTCCACAAGCATCATCATTTCCTCCTCATATCCATCGCGTGTAGACTTAAGCTCCTCTTCTAGCTCCGTGATCCTGATCATCGCCTTCTTCAAATCTATCATGCTTGCGCTCTCCTGGCAACAAATGTGATGGTTGAATTCCTGGATGAATGCTGCAATGGACATGTCCTTCTTGGTGTTGATCATCTCGACGCCCACATATCTGGTAGATAGTGTCCTTAAGCTCCTTGTGGTAAACTTCGCCGATGCATCCCATAGCAATGTGGGCTGGCATACTCTTACCTAGACTCCAACTTGGTGCATCAAAGGAAAACTCTATGGGTTTAGTGACTGGCGAGAACGTCGTTCCTGGAACTTTAACTTGAATCATCCAGCGCTCCTCTTCTGGTAAAGTGGCGGTATAGGTCCCGATGAAGCTTGGTATTCCAATGTTCAGGTACTTAGTGACTTCCTTCAAGTGTTGTCCAAAAGGTGTGTATTCATCCGGTTGTGCAAACTTGTTCCTCGAGTCCGCCATCCTAAAGAGTAGAAATGGAGATGAGTCAGAAATAAGTAGAGAAGAGTGGCCTATGGTTTTTCTTAGTGGTCGTGTCCTACATTCAGCATGTGCTGATACCATCTTGTAGCGACCCGACCTCAAACAGTTAAGTCTTTGTGCTTTAGTGTCATCCCTGGATCGGCAATGCTGACACACATAGTACTCGAAGGATTTATAGCAGAGTGGCAATCACACACTTATTACATCGAATGTCTCAAGAGAGAACTTATTACAATAAATATGGATTAATGCCATCTAATATGATAACAGCGGAATGCTTGGAAGATAAAGTCAGTCCATCGACTCCAATGGCATAGCTGAGTGCATGACAAACGACCTACCGCATCTTACTCCTCGTCTGAAAAGTCTGCAACGTGATACGTTGCAGACCGAAAACGGCTCAGCACATGGAATATGCCGGCAAGGTAACACAGGAGAGTATGAACAGATAAATGCTATCACTACATGCATATATGGTCGGTGGAGGCTATACGGTTAATATGTTTTGCGAAAAGCCAATTTTTCCCTACAACAAAGGAATATATTTTATTTAACTATCATGGTAGTTGAACAATATTGAGAAGGTTCCTCCAACTGAATCCCAATTCAAGTAATTATCAACCCAACAAAATTTATTTAGGGTGATGATATCCATATGATAATCCAAGAACCAGATACTCAAGATGTCCATAATCGGGGACACGGCTAACCATGATTAGTTTATACAGTCTGCAGAGGTTTGCGCACTTTTTCCCACAAGACTCGATCTCCTTCGTTGGATTTCTCGCACTACAGGGTGTTTGAGAAACGGATGACCGAGACACAATCTTTTAGAAGTATTTGCTCTGTACTCTGGCCAGACCGGTACACCTACAATCCCCTACATCTGCTAGTCCACCTCTTCAAGATCTCACGCAACTTACTCAACTATGCCAGATCCCATAATGGCTTGTGGCTGCACATGGAAGTTTCTAGCATGAATAGTCTTATGATCCCTTTGACCCTGGGTGGCGGACCGTAGGATGATAACACGGGTACTCCGGGATATCCCAGGACAACACTGGATTCTCCAGGTGCCCACAAGCAATCCACCCAGATGAGTCTTAAAGTTGCCACCTTAAGTTAAACCATTAATTAACAACTCACATCTGTCATGGATACACTGAAACTGAATCCACATCTATGAGCATAGCATGGCAATGTAAGCATAACGTAGAGGTAACTCCCAAGGGTTTGATAATAAAACGGGCAATCGGTTCTACCTCATCATCTACTTCCCGGACCCACATGTTAGGAGATCCTACTCATGCAATGTGTGAAGGTTGAAACTAATGCATAAAAACTGGGTGATAAAGGGGGTATGATCAAAGTGTTACTTGCCTTACTGCGATCTGCAAATCCTAAAGACTCGTAGTAGCATGCTTCACACTCCAGGTGTTCTATCACAAACAAACAATAGCATACATAAGCAACCAAACAAGGATCCATGGGTAAAACTCAAATAATAAGATCTAACCAGAAAGTTCAACTGAAGAACTCCGGTTTGCAAAAAGAATCAAATCAAACGGAGCAACGAACTCAAACTGCGAAAGAAACAAGATCCGATTACTAGTCTGGACTAAAATCAAATTTTATAGTACCAAAATCTTGTTCAAGTTGGTAAACATAAAGAGGGCTTCGGGACGAAGTTCCAGGCGCTTGAATCGCCTGATACCGATAAATGAGCGAAAAGATAAACTAAAACTAAGATCAGGGTAGAAATCGCGATCGAAAATAATAGCGGAAAACCCTGGAAAAAGAAAAACTGACGAACATGCTAACGAACGAACATTCACTGTTTGTGAATAATGGATGAACATTGTTCGTTAAAACGAACGTACGGACGAACGTCCGCAAAATAAATAAATAAACCGATGGAAAAACTGATCTAATAGAAAAAAACGAGATCTAGGGTTTCGAAAGGAACGGTTTTCTTGCGAAAACCGGCGGCGGCGGCGGCTACCTCCGGCGGCGGACGGCGAGGCAGCGGCGAGATGGCGGCGTGGCTCCGATGGGTCGGGCGCAGGGCCGCAAGGCGGCGTGGCAGCGAGCAAGGCGGCAGCGGCGGCGCAGCGGGAGGCGGGCGGCGGCGCACGACGCTAGGGTTTTAGGGGCTGGGGCAACTTGTGCCTCGGGCCTCGGGGGCATGGCTTATAAAGCCCCAGGCTAAGTGTCCTAGCCGGACACGGCCCGGTAAGTCGGTTCACACTTTTTTAAAAATATTCCGACACGCAGAAAAACGATTAAAAGAAATACTAAACGGACTCCAAAAATCCTAAAATAAATTTTCCCCGTCCTCTAAAACTATAGCGGACAAAGTGAACATTTATTTTGGCCTCTAATGCAATTTTGAAAAACGCATATTTTTCTAATCCAAATAAAATAGCGATAAAACCCCAAATAAAATACAAATTGATTTTAATATTTTCCTCGAACATTTCATTTATTTTGGAGAAGTCATATTAGCTACTCTCATATAATTTTAATATGAAATATTTTCTGGGAGAAAAATAAGTAAAATCAAAGTGATCCTTGTTTCAATATTTGAGAAAAGTTCAAATATGAGAACTAGGAAAATCCCCAACTCTCTCCGAGGGTCCTTGAGTTGCTTAGGATTTCAAGGATCGCAAGACGAAATGCAATAAAATATGATATGCATGAATGACCTATGTATAACATTCCAAATTGAAATTTGGGATGTTATAGTTTCACTCTTGCCATTTTATTCATCTCTTTTCCTATTTGTTTTCTTGTACCATGGCTGATTCAAAAAGGGCTAAGGGTTCTCTCTCGGGTTTTACCTTGGATAGTCCTTCTGTCCTCTCTAAGCTCATAAATAATGATGCTATGGAGAGACCTACCAGGGTTATCAATGAGAGTTTGAATAATTTTGATGAAGATGATCCCGGAAGTTTTCGTTATTTACTTGATGAATCTTTGAAAAACGCCTGGGATAGGCTCTTAAGGATCAGAGCTAGCTATGTGCCACAATATCAAATTGAGGTTTACGTGAAAACTTTTATATTGGTCTACCCTCCTCGTTCAAGCAAGTTCTAGATTCTATTTTTGAAGAAGGTTTTCTTGAGGGGGATCCCATTGATACTTATGAAAAGATGAAAACTATATTTTGGCACCCCATGAGTGAGAAGGTTGAATCTACCTCTCTTTTGTGCTTTTATCAAAATGAAATTATCAAGGAAATGAAGGCTAGCTTAGATGCCAATTTCAGTAACGTGCTTAATCTTTCTTCCACCATTAATGGCCACGTGCTATCTCAAAATAGGAAGATAAATGCTATAGAAAATAAATTTTCTCTTTTCTTTCCTAATACCAAAGATGGCAATACCTAGATCTATCTTTGCTTTTATGCCTAGCTAGGGGGGTTAAACGATAGCGTTTGTTGGGAGGCAACCCAATTTTATTTTTATTCCTTGCTTTTTGCTCATGTTTAGTAATAAATAATTTATCTAGCCTCTGTTTTGGTTGTGTTTTTTGTGTTTAATTAGTGTTTGTGCCAAGTAGAACCGTTGGGAAGACTTGAGGAAAGTCTTTTTGATCTTCCTGTAAGAAACAGAAACTTTAGCGCTCACGAGAGTTGCTGCCATTTTTATTTGGAAGGTGCTATTTAGTTAATTCTTTTTAAACATCATTAATACATAAATTCCTCACGTCCGGCAATTTAGTTTAGAATTTTTGGAGTTCTAGAAGTTAGCGTTAGCTACAGATTACTACAGACTGTTCTGTTTTTGACAGATTCTGTTTTTCGTGTGTTGTTTGCTTATTTTGATGAAGCTATGGCTAGTAAAAGAGTTTATACACAATAGAGAGGTTGGAATACATTAGCTTTAACACCAATATAAATCAATAATGAGTTCACTACAGTACCTTGAAGTGGTGTTTCATTTTATTTCGCTAACGAAGCTCACAAGATTTTCTATTTTGAGTTTTGTGTTGTGAAGTTTTCAAGTTTTGGGTAAAGATTTGATGGATTGTGGAACAAGGAGTGGCAAGAGCCTAAGATTGGGGATTCCCATGTCACCCTAAGGTAAAATTCAAGGACACAAAAAAGCCTAAGCTTGGGGATGCCTCGGAAGGCATCCCCTCTTTTGTCTTCGTCTATAGGTAACTTTACTTGGAGCTATATTTTTATTCACCACATGATATGTGTTTTGCTTGGAGCGTCTTGTATGATTTGAGTATTTGCTTTTTAGTTTACCACAAGCATTCTTGCTGTACACACCTTTTGAGAGAGACTCGCATGATTTTAAATTTATTATAATACTCTATGTGCTTCACTTATATCTTTTGAGCTATATAGTTTTTGCTCTAGTGCTTCACTTATATATTTTAGAGCACGGAGGTAGTTTTATTTTATAGAAATAATTGATATATCATGCTTCACTTATATTATTTTGAGAGTCCTTTAGAATAACATGGAAAATTATTGTTAGGAATAATATAAAAACTTTCATAGAAGTGCATTGAATACTATGAGAAGTTTGATACTTGATAATTGTTTTGAGATATGGAGATGGTGATATTAGACTCATGCTAGTTGAGTAGTTGTGATTTTGAGAAATACTTGTGTTGAAGTTTGTTATTCCTGTAGCATGAACATATGGTGAACCATTATGTGATGAAGTCGGAGCATGATTTGTTTATTGATTGTCCTCCTTATGAGTGGCGGTCGGGGACGAGCGATGGTCTTTTCCTACCAATCTATCCCCCTAGGAGCATGCGCGTAATACTTTGTTTCGAGAACTAATAGATTTTTGCAATAAGTATGTGAGTTCTTTATGACTAATGTTGAGTCCATGGATTATACACACTCTCACCCTTCCATCATTGCTAGCCTCTTCGGTACCATGCATTGCCCTTTCTCACCTTGAGAGTTTGTGCAAACTTCGCTGGTGCATCCAAATCCCGTGATACGGTACACTCTATCACACATAAACCTCCTTATATCTTCCTCAAAACATCCACCATTGCTAGCCTCTATAGTACCGCACAACTTTCGCCAGTACCATAAACCCACCACTTACCTTCGTCAAAATAGCCACCATACCTACGTATTATGGCATTTCCATAGCCATTCCGAGATATATTGCCATGCAACTTTCCATCGTTCCGTTATTATGACACGCTTCATCATTGTCATATTGCTTGCATGATCATGTAGTTGACATCGTATTTGTGGCAAAGCCACCGTTCATAATTCTTCATACATGTCACTCATGCATCATTGCACATCCTGGTACACCCCTGGAGGCATTCACATAGAGTCATATTTTGTTCTAAGTATTGAGTTGTAATTCTTGAGTTGTAAGTAAATTAAAGTGTGATGATCATCATTATTAGAGCATTGTCCGAGTGAGGAAAGGATGATGGAGACTATGATTCCCCCACAAGTCGAGATGAGACTCCGGACGAAAAATTAAAAAAAGGCCAAAAAAAGAAGGCCCAAATAAAAAAAATGAGAGAAAAAGAGAGAAGGGACAATGTTACTATCCTCTTTCCACACTTGTGCTTCAAAGTAGCACCATGACCTTCATGATAGAGAGTCTCCTATGTTATCACTTATATACACTAGTGGGAATATTACATTATAAAACTTGGCTTGTATATTCAAATGATGGGCTTCCTCAAAATTTTCCTAGGTCTTCATGAGCAAGCAAGTTGGATGCACACCCACTTAGTTCTTTTGTTGAGCTTTCATACACTTATAGCTCTAGTGCATCCGTTGCATGGAAATCCCAACTCACTCACATTGATATCTATTGATGGGCATCTCCATAGCCTGTTGATACGCCTAGTTTATGTGAGACTATCTTCTCCTTTTTGTCTTCTCCACAACCACCATTCTATTGGAAATATAATGCTATATCCATGGCTCACGCTCATATATTGCGTGAAGATTGAAAAAGTTTGAGAACATCAAAAGTATAAAATGATTGCTTGGCTTGTCATCGCGGTTGTGCATGATTTAAATATTTTGTGTGGTGAAGATAGAGCATATCCAGACTACATGATTTTGTAGGGATAACTTTCTTTGTTCATGTTATTTTGAGAAGACATGATTGCTTAGTTAGTATATTTGAAGTATTATTATTTTTATGTCAATATTAAACTTTTATCTTGAATCTTTCAGATCTGAACAGTCATGCCACAATAAAGAAAAAAACATTGAAAAATATGTTAGAACGCATTCCACATCAAAAAATCTTTTTTATCATTTACCTACTCGAGGATGAGCAGGAATTAAGCTTGGGGATGCTTGATACGTCTTCAACGTATCAATAATTTTTGATTGCTCCATGCTATTATATTATCTGTTTTGGATGTTAATGGGCTTTATTCTACACTTTTATATCATTTTTGGGACTAACCTATTAACCGGAGGCCCATCCCAAATTGCTGTTTTTTTGCCTATTTCAGTGTTTCGCAGAAAAGGAATATCAAACAAAGTCCAAACAGAATGAAACCTTCGGGAACGTGATTTTCTCAACAAACATGATCCAGGAGACTTCGAGTGGGTGTCAAGAAACAATCGAGGAGGCCACGAGGTAGGGGGCACGCCTACCCCCCTGGGCGTGCCCTCCACCCTCGTGGGCCCCTCGTTGCTCTACCGACCTACTTCTTCCTCCTATATAAGTCCATGTACCCCACAAACATCCAGGAGCACCACGAAAACCTAATTCCACTGCCGCAACCTTCTGTACCCAAGAGATTCCATCTTGGGGCCTAATGCCTACTACACAACCTTCTTCTTGTAGATGTTGTTGGGCCTCCAAGTGTAGAGGTTTGTAGGACAGTAGCAATTTTTCCTCAAGTGGATGACCTAAGGTTTATCAATCCGTGGGAGGCGTAGGATGAAGATGGTCTCTCTCAAGCAACCCTGCAACCAAATAACAAAGAGTCTCTTGTGTCCCCAACACACCCAATACAATGGTAAATTGTATAGGTGCACTAGTTCGGCGAAGAGATGGTGATACAGGTGCAATATGGATAGTGGATATAGGTTTTTGTAATCTGAAAATATAAAAATAGCAAGGTAACTAATGATAAAAGTGAGCACAAACTGTATTGCAATGCATTGAAACAAGGCCTAGGGTTCATACTTTCACTAGTGCAAGTTCCCTCAACAATAATAACATAATTGGATCATATAACTATCCCTCAACATGCAACAAAGAGTTACTCCAAAGTCACTAATAGCGGAGAACAAACGAAGCGATTATTGTAGGGTACGAAACCACCTCAAAGTTATACTTTCCGATCGATCTATTCAAGAGTCCGTAGTAATATAACATGAAGATATTCTTTCCATTCAATCTATCACAGAGTTCATACTATAATAACACCTTAAGACACAAATCAACCAAAACCCTAATGTCACCTAGATACTCCAATGTCACCTCAAGTATCTGTGGGTATGATTATACAATATGCATCACACAATGTCAGATTCAACTATTCAACCAACACAAAGAACTTCAGAGAGTGCCCAAAAGTTTCTACCGGAGAGTCAAGACGAAAACGTGTGCCAACCCCTATGCATAAGTTCACGAGGTCACGGAACTCTCAAGTTGATCACCAAAACATACATCAAGTGGATCACGTGATATCCCATGGTCACCACAGATAAGCACATGCAAGACATACATCAAGTGTTCTCAAATCCTTAAAGACTCAATCCGATAAGATAACTTCAAAGGGAAAACTCAATTCATCACAGGAGAGTAGAGGGGGAGAAACATCATAAGATCCAAATATAATAGCAAAGCTCGTGATAAATCAAGATTGTTCCACCTCAAGAACACGAGAGCACTACTAGGGAAAAGGCTAGCAGCAGCGCGGGTTCTAGGTATATTAGTAGCGCGGGGACCGGCGATACTAATAAGGCGATACAGCTAACCCGTAGCAGTAGCGCGTGCACACCCGTGCTACTGCTATACAAGTGTAGCAATATCGCGCTTCATGGAAGCTCGCTACTGCTAATAGCTATAGCGCGCTTTGCCTACGCACGCTACTGCTAACTTTTCTCCACTCTGTAGCGACCAGACCTCAAACAGTCTGATCTCTATGCTCCGGTGTCATCCCTGGATCAGTAATGCTGACACCACATAGTACTCGGAGGATTTATAGCAGAGTAGCAATCACACACTTATTACATCGAGTGTCTTAGAAGAGAACTTATTACAATAAATGTGGCTTAAGTCCATCTAATAACAATAACAGCAGAAGGCTTGGAAGATAAGTGAGTCCATCAACTCCAACGACATCACTGAGTATAGGACCACAACCTAAAAACTCCTTAATCGTCGTTTGAAAAGTCTGCAACATTAACGTTGCAGCCCGAAACGGGTCAGCACATGGAATATGCTGGCAAGGTAACACATAGAGAGTAATGGAATGAAATAACTATACTATATGCATATTTGGCTAGTGGAAAGCTCTATGGTTACAATTTTGCGTAAAGCCAATTTTTCCCTACTTCAAAGGAATAAAATTTAATTACTATCGTGGTGGTTGTTAAACATTGAGAATGGTTGACAGCATTCTCAATCCCAATTAAGCATCATCATTAAACATAACCCAACAAAATTAATCTAGAGTAACATGTTGAGATTCACATGATAATCCAAGTACTAGATACTCAAGATGTCCATAACCGGGGACACGGCTAACCATGATTAGTTTATTACACTCTGCAGAGGTTTGCACACTTTTCCCTCGATCGCCTCCGTTTGGTTTCTCGCACTACATGGTGTTTGAGAAGATGGATGACCGAGACATAGTCTTTTAGAAGCGCTAGCACCTTACGATCGGGTAGACCGTACCACCTACATCCCCTACATCTGCTAGTCTACCACTATAAGAGTTCGCACAACTTAGTCAACTATGCTAGAGCCCATAATAGCTTGTGGCTGCACACGGAAGTTTCTAGTATGAATAGTCTCATGATCCCTTTGAGCCTGGGTGGCGGTGCAAAAGAAAATAGGCAAGTCCTGGAATACCTAGGTGCCTCAATCCACCCAGATGTGTGTTTAAGTTGCCACCTTAGATAAACCATTAATTAACAATCTCACATCTGTCTTGGATATCACACACCCAATCCACGTCTACTAGCATAGCATGGCATAATAAGCAAACATAGAAGTAACTCCCAAAGGTTTGATAATAACAGGTAATAGGTACTACCTCATCTACTTCCCATCCGACAATTTAATTATATCCTAATCATGCAATGTGTCATGATTGATGTAATGCAATAAAACTGGGTAGTAGAAAAGGTATGATCAAAGTGTTACTTGCCTTGCTGATGATCCGGGAAACCTAACGATTCGAAGTAACAGGCGGCACACTCCGGGTATTCTATCACAGACAAACAAACAAGCATACAATAAGTACTCATCTAATGCACGGGTAAAACTCAAATAAGAGATCTAACCAGAAGGTTCAACTTAAGAACTCCGGTTGGCAAAAAGAATCGAATCGAACGAATCAACGAAAATCAAACGGCGAAAGAAAACAACTTCGTTCTAGTAATCTGGATCTAGGGCAAATTTGACAGTAGCAAAATCTTGTTTCAGTTGGTTAAACGGGTAGAGGGTTTCGAGACGAAACTCTAGGCGCTTGAATCGCCTGATTCCGATAAACGAGCGAAAATTTAAACTAAAACGAAAATCGGATCAGGAATCGCGATCAGAAAAATCGCGGATTCAATCCGAGAAAAAGAAAAATGACGAACGCCGAATTTTTTTTCTCTCTTTTTTTTCGGCACGGAAATCGAGGCGCGACGAACCTCGGGCGGCGGGATCGGCGGCAGTGGCGACGGCTCCAGCGACGCGCGCGGATCGAGGCGTGGCTGATGGGCTGGGGCGGCTCGGGGTGGCGCTATTTAAAGGCAGCCCCCGGGCGGTGTCCCGCTCGGGTACGGCCCGAAGTCGGTTCGTTTTTTTAATTATTCCACTCGGAAGAAAAATAAAAAGAAATACTAAACGGACTCCAAAAATTCCGAAATAAATTTTCCCGGGCTTCTAAAATCAAGCCGCACAAGGTGAACATTTATTTGGGCCCTAAATGCAATTTTGAAAAACGCACTTTTTTTCCTAAATTCAAATAAAACACCGAAAAACTCTGAAATAAAATCTTATTTGATTTTATTATTAAATCCTCAATATTTCCTTATTTTGGGAAAGTCATTTTATTCCCTCTCTCATATTTTTGTAATAGAAATAATTGATGATAAAATAAATAAAATCAAATGATCCTATTCTCAAAATTTGAGAAAACTCAAATATGAAAATAACGAAATCCCCAACTCTCTCCGTGGGTCATTGAGTTGCGTAGAATTTCTAGGATCACCCAAAATGCAAAAAAAAATATGATATGCATGATGATCTAATGTATAATATTCCAAATTAAAAATTTGGGATGCTACAAACCTACCCCCCTTAAGATGAATCTCGCCCTCAAGATTCGGGTTGGCTAGAAAATAGGTGAGGGTGGTCTTTGAGCAAATCTTCCTCTCGCTCCCAGGTGGCTTCATCCTCCGTGTGGTGGATCCACTGAACTTTTCAAAACTTAATAACCTTGCTGCGAGTAACTCGGCTGGCAAACTCGAGGATCTTAACTGGTTTCTCCTCGTAGGTCAAATCGTTATCGAACTGAATAGTTTCCAAAGGCACTATGTCTCTCAACGGTATGTCAGCCATCTCTGCGTGACATTTCTTTAACTGAGAAACGTGGAACACATCATGTACTCCTGACAATCCTTCGGGCAATTCCAACTTGTAGGACACTTCTCCCATACGATCCAAAACTCGATATGGTCCTACAAATCGTGGTGATAACTTCCCTTTAACTCCAAAACGCTTTGTTCCCCGAAGTGGTGATACTCGAAGATAAGCTCTATCTCCAACTTCGTAAACTATCTCCTTACATTTAGAATCCGCATAACTTTTCTGTCTGGACTGGGCTACCTTGAGCCTATCGCGAATCAACTTCACCTTCTGTTTAGACTCTTTAATCAAGTCAGGACCAAACAACTGGCGGTCTCCAACTTCGTCCCACGACAACGATGTCCTCCACCTCCTTCCGTACAAGGCTTCGAAAGGGGCCATCTTTAATCTGGTTTGGTAACTGTTGTTGTAAGAGAACTCTGCATATGGCAAATTATCGTCCCAACTAGATCCGTAATCTAGCGCACAAGCTCTCAGCATATCCTCCAAAATCTGATTGACTCTCTCGGTCTGTCCATCTTTCTGTGGATGAAAAGTTGTACTAAATTCTAGCCTGGTTCCCAAAGTTTCGTGCAACTGCTTCCAGAACTCTAAGGTAAACTGGGTTCCTCTATCCGATACGATACTCCTTGGAACTCCATGCAAACATACGATCCTGGTCATGTATATCTTTGCCAAAGTAGCACTGGTGTAGGTGGTCTTTACTGGGATGAAATGAGCTACTTTCATCAATCGATCAACTAGAACCCAAATCGAGTCATAGCCTGAACGAGTCCTGGGCAATCCCGTGATAAAATCCATGCCTAGCTTATCCCACTTCCATTCGGGTATCGGCAATGGTTGTAACAATCCTGCTGGCTTCTGATGCTCTGCCTTTACTCTCTGACATACATCACAAACTGCTACATACTCCGCAATATCCTTCTTCATTCCGGTCCACCAGAAAATATCCTTCAAATCCAGATACATCTTGGTATTTCCTGGGTGAATTGAATACGGTGAGTCGCGTGCCTCTTGCAAAATCAACCTCCCGATCATCGGGTCATTGGGCATGTACACATGGTCTTCAAACCATAGGGTATCGTGCTCATCCTCACGAAATCCCTTAGCTTTTCCTTTGCTAAGTTTCTCCTTAATGGAGGCAATCTCTTTGTCAGCTTTCTGAGCTTCTCTGATTCTATCCATCAAAGTTGACTGAATATCCAATGCTGCTACATAGCCTCTCGAAACTATTTCCACACATAGTTCATGAAGATTTTCTGCTAACTCCTTGGGTTTTTCTCCCGTCATTAACGTATTGACATGGCTCTTATGGCTTAATGCGTCAGCTACTACATTAACCTTTCCGGGGTGATAATGCAATTTCATATCATAATCCTTGATAAGCTCCAACCATCTCCTTTGTCTGAGATTCAACTCCTTCTGTGTGAAGATGTATTTCAAACTCTTATGATCCGTGTACACCTCACAATGATTTCCAATGAGGAAATGTCTCCATGTCTTCAACGCATGCACTATGGCTGCTAACTCCAAATCATGCGTGGCATAATTCAACTCATGAGGTTTTAGTTGTCTTGAGGCATATGAAACAACTCTCCCTTCCTGCATAAGCACTGCTCCAAGTCCTCAACGTGAAGCGTCGCAATACACCTCATAATCCTTGGTCTGGTCTGGCAAAATCAACACTGGTGAGGTAACCAAACGTTTCTTCAACTCCTGGAAACTAGCCTCACACTCCTCTGTCCATATGAACTTGGTATCCTTCTTCAACAACTCAATCATAGGCTTCGCAATCTTTGAGAAATTCTCAATAAATCTCTGGTAGTATCCTGCGAGTCCAAGAAAACTCCGGATCTCTCCAACTGTTGTTGGGGCTTCCCACTTGGTCACGGTTTCAACTTTAGCGGGATCTACTGCTATACCTTCTCCAGATATAACATGTCCGAGGAATCCTACTTCCTTCAACCAAAACTCACATTTGCTGAACTTGGCATATAATTGATGTTCTCTGAGCTTCTCAAGTACCAAACGCAAATGCTCCTTATGTTCCTCTTCATTCTTCGAATAAACCAGGATATCATCAATGAACACTACGACGAACTTATCCAAAAACTCCATAAACACTTTGTTCATCATGTTCATAAAATAGGCAGGTGCGTTAGTCAGACCAAATGACATAACGGTATACTCATACAGCCCATACCTGGTGGTAAAAGCTGTCTTAGGAATATCCTGTTCTCGAATCTTCAACTGGTGGTATCCTGATCGCAGATCGATCTTGGAAAATACCTTAGCTCCTTGCAATCGATCAAACAGATCATTGATCATTGGTAGTGGGTACTTGTTCTTGATCGTTACTTCATTCAATCCTCGATAATCAACAACCATCCTTAACGATCCATCTTTCTTCTCCACCAGAAGTACCGGCGATCCCCAAGGTGAAGAACTTGGGCGAATATATCCTTTATCCAGTAACTCCTTAATCTGCTTCTTAACTTCCACCAAATCCTTTGCTGGCATCCTATATGGTCTCTTTGATATTGGCCCTATGCCTGGCAATAGCTCAATCAAAAACTCAATATCTCTATCCGGTGGCATGCCTGGCAACTCCTCTGGAAATACATCTGGGAAATCCCTTACCACTGGTACTTCCTCCTGCACAACTCCCGTTTGGCAATTTACTTGAGTCCTCTTTGGCACATGCCGGGATACATACTTGATCCTTCTCCCTTCTGGGGTGGTAAGCAAAATTGACTTACTAGCACATTCAATATTCCCCTCATACTTTGATAACCAGTCCATGCCTAATATCACATCCAATCCTTGAGATTCCAATACTGTTAGGTCTGAGGGAAAAACATAGTTACCAATCCTTAATGGTAACCAATCACACCATAGACTAGCCACATACTCTGCTCCGAGCGAGGTTACTAACATGGGTGACCTAAGGGCTTGGGTTGATAGGTTATACTTATCCACAAATCCCATGATTCTGATTCTGGACTAGCAACTGCATCAATGTGCTTTGCTGCTGGATCAACTGGGTGAGCTCCGGTGGAAAGGCAAATCCGGGGTCACGTCTCGGAGGCATCTGAGGGTTTAGAAAAGATGAGATATAAGAATAGAGGGGGTCTAAAGAGAAAACACTACCCATATGCACATGAGGCAAAACAAACAATTCACTTCATTCAATCAAACAAGGGCATACAATCGATCTATTTATCGCAAAAGTGCTCGGACTACTATATTTACATGGTGGACTACTACTACTGATGAGGTGGTCTACTAGAAATATTCTTCGGTCGTTGACTCCATGATATCTGCTCCAGCTTCATCAACATAGTCATCATCGCTACTATCTGCTTCCGAGTCGGTGCCGTCGATGATGATGTAGTCTTTCGGGCTAATTTCCTGGGGTTCTTTGTCTTCATCTATTGGCATAGGGCCTCCCATAAATATTCCAATCTTCTTGATTAGGTCGTCATTCTTCTCCACCAATACTTCAATTTCTTCTTCATAATCTTCACGTGTAGCCTTGAGTTCTTCCTCCAGTTCCTTGATTCTAGTCTTTGCCTTCTTCAGATCTATCATGTCGGCGCACATCTGGTTCTCCTGTCGTCGAATGTGCTGGTTTAGCTCCTGGATAAAAGCTGCGATTGATCTATCCTTCCTAGTGCTGATCATCTCCCATTGTTCATCTCGGTGCCCACAAATCTGGTAGATAGTATCCTTGAGATCCTTGCGGTAGACTTCTCCAATGCGTCCCATGGCGATGTGAGCTGCCATGCTCTTTCCTAGACTCCAAGTTGGTGCATCAAAAGAAAATTCTATGGGCTCAGTGACTGGCATGAACGTCCTTCCTGGAACTTGAACTTGAATCATCCAGCGCTCTTCTTCAGGTAAAGTGGTGTTGTAGGTTCCCGTGAAGCTTGGTACTCCTATATTCAGGTATCTAGTGACTTCCTTCAAGTGGCGTCCAAAGGGTGTATCTTCATCCGGTTGTGTGAACTTGTTCCTTGCATCCGCCATCCTAAAGAGTAGAAAAGATGAGAGGTCAGAAGAGAAGAGAGTGAATAGTGATCTAGGTCTTTAGCTTAGTGGTCGTGTCCTACAGTCAGCGTGTGCTCTGATACCATCTCTGTAGCGACCAGACCTCAAACAGTCTGATCTCTGTGCTCCGGTGTCATCCCTGGATCAGTAATGCTGACACCACACAGTACTCGGAGGATTTATAGCAGAGTAGCAATCACACACTGATTACATCGAGTGTCTCAAAAGAGAACTTATTACAATAAATATGGCTTAAGGCCATCTAATAACGATAACAGCGGAAGGCTTGGAAGATAAGTGAGTCCATCAACTCCAACGGCATCACTGAGTATAGGACCATGACCTAAAAACTCCTTAATTGTCGTCTGAAAAGTCTGTAACATTAACGTTGCAGCCCGAAACGGGTCAGCACATGGAATATGCTGGCAAGGTAACACATAGAGAGTAATGGAATGAAATAACTATACTATATGCATATTTGGCTGGTGGAAAGCTCTATGGTTACAATTTTGCGTAAAGCCAATTTTTCCCTACTTCAAAGGAATAAAATTTAATTACTATCATGGTGGTTGTTAAACATTGAGAATGGTTGACAGCATTCTCAATCCCAATTAAGCATCATCATTAAACATTACCCAACAAAATTAATTTAGAGTAACATGTTGAGATTCACATGATAATCCAAGTACTAGATACTCAAGATGTCCATAACCGGGGACACGGCTAACCATGATTAGTTTATTACACTCTGCAGAGGTTTGCGCACTTTTCCCCACAAGACTCGATCGCCTCCATTTGGTTTCTCGCACTACATGGTGTTTGAGAAGACGGATGACCGAGACATAGTCTTTCAGAAGCGCTAGCACCTTACGATCGGGTAGACCGTACCACCTACATCCCCTACATCTGCTAGTCTACCACTGTAAGAGTTCGCACAACTTAGTCAACTATGCTAGAGCAATAATAGCTTGTGGCTGCACACGGAAGTTTCTAGTATGAATAGTCTCATGATCCCTTTGAGCCTGGGTGGTGGTCCAAAAGAAAACAGGCAAGTCCTGGAATACCCAGATGTGTGTTTAAGTTACCACCTTAGATAAACCATTAATTAACAATCTACATCTATCTTGGATATCACTCACCCAATCCACGTCTACTAGCATAGCATGGCATAATAAGCAAACGTAGAAGTAACTCCCAAAGGTTTGATAATAACAGGTAATAGGTACTACCTCATCTACTTCCCATCCCACAATTTAATTAGATCCTAATCATGCAATGTGTGAGGATTGATCTAATGCAATAAAACTGGGTAGTAGAAAAGGTATGATCAAAGTGTTACTTGCCTTGCTGATGATCCGGGAAACCTAACTATTCGAAGTAACAGGCGGCGCACTCCGGGTATTCTATCACAGACAAACAAACAAGCATACAATAAGTACTCATCTAATGCACAGGTAAAACTCAAATAAGAGATCTAACCAGAAGGTTCAACTTAAGAACTCCGGTTGGCAAAAAGAATCGAATCGAACGAAGCAAGGAAAATCAAACGGCGAAAGAAAACAACTTTGTTCTAGTAATCTAGATCTAGGGCAAATTTTACAGTGGCAAAATCTTGTTTAAGTTGGTTAAACGGATAGAGGGTTTCGAGACGAAACTCTAGGCACTTGAATCGCCTGATTCTGATAAACGAGCGAAAAGTTAAACTAAAACGAAAATCGGATCAGGAATCGCGAGCAGAAAAATCGCGGATTCAATCCGAGAAAAAGAAAAACGATGAACACCAAATTTTTTTTTCTCTCTTTTTTTCGGCATGGAAATCGAGGCGCGACGAACCTCGAGCGGCGGGATCATCGGCGGCGGCGGCGGCTCCGGCGGCGCACGCGGATCGAGGCGGGCTGATGGGCTGGGGCGGCTCGGGGCGGCGCTATTTAAAGGCTGCCCCCGGGCGGTGTCCCGCTCGGGTACGGCCCGAAGTCGGTTCGTTTTTTTAATTATTCCGCTCGGAAGAAAAATAAAAAAAATACTAAAATAACTCCAAAAATTCGGAAATAAATTTTCACGGGCTTCTAAAATCAAGCCGCAATTTTGAAAAACGCTCTTTTTTCCTAAATTCAAATAAAACACCAAAAAACTCTGAAATAAAATCTTATTTGATTTTATTATTAAATCCTCAATATTTCCTTATTTTGGGAAAGTCATTTTGTTCCCTCTCTCATATTTTTGTAATAGAAATAATTGATGATAAAATAAATAAAAACAAATGATCCTATTCTCAAAATTTCAGAAAACTCAAATATGAAAATAACGAAATCCCCAACTCTCTCCATGGGTCATTGAGTTGCATAAAATTTCTAGGATCACCCAAAATGCAAAAAAAATATGATATGCATGATGATCTAATGTATAACATTCCAAATTGAAAATTTGGGATGTTACACACTCGCTACTACTAATTTTAGTAGTTTTTTTCTACATATTTGTTTTCTATTTGAATAGGATTTATACAGTAATCTTTAGCATATGATACACATACAAATGTAATCATAGCATATACATACAAATAGTCTCATCAAATCATGTTATCATCATAATCATCATCCAACACAAAGTGGTCTCTCATCATCATCTCAAAAATAGCGATACAAATCTCGATTACTTGCAACTACATCGTCATCCATCTAAACAATGATATACGCGAGAAGAGTTATCACTTGCATGAACCTAAACTAACTACTGGCTATCGCTCGTAAACCAGAATCCGGTACACCTGGGCCAGATATTCCGGCGACTCGTCGTATACTCCTGGCGTAGCACTTCTTCGCCATCGATGATCCATACACCTGCATCGTCACATGAGTCGATGATATGCAACATATATAGTTCAGCAACAGAAAGAGATGGACTTGGCAAAAATAGAAGCAACATATCATAAGCATAAATAACAAAGTTCATCATACCCAAGATGCCCTAACTAGAGTGATCTTCGCTAGTCGAGGAGGACGGTTTAATTACATCACAAATAAAGTTTCGTCGTGCATAATTCGAAGTTTCTTCATACAGATAGTATGGACTGAACAGACACATTGTCATATATCGACAATCACTCCATGTCGTGCCATCCATCCAAGTCAGGGAGATAGTCCCCGAGCTTAGTGAAAGCCTTCAGGTCAAGACGTTGAGCGGCTACGCGTGTTTGGACGTTTTCCCACAACATTTGTCCTTCTTCGTAGAACATCCGTGTTTTTTCGACGACCTCCTTCATGATGATTTGGGAAAGTTCGCACTGGATGTGATAGAACTCAGCTCGAAGTCGATGATCCTCGATATCTCCTAAGTTCTTTGCCCATTGCAGAATATGGGCATCGCCGGATGTAGGTGACATGCGAAGGTTCTGGTGATCCCGTATGTACTCCAAAATCTGGTGTTGGACATAGGGGTTGTTTGGATCATGGCCTTGAGATGCCGTGCCAAAAATTTGGTGGTTGACTCAGCATTGGTTGCTCGTTTGGATGGAGGCCAACTTTTTGGTAAGCCCAGGTCTCCACAGTGGTCCCAGTTCAATTCCCAGCCAAAATTTTGGCAAGGCGTGGGTTGGCAAATTCTGCGCCAATTATTTGGCGTGCCCGCGATTGGCAGGGTGGGCGGCGGCGCAAACCAAACAGCCCCATAGAATCCATCATTAAGAGAATCTCTCGGTTGCTGGGTGCAGTAGAAGTCGGTCTTATGACCAAAGGCGGGCCTGTCGTCCTTTTTCTTCTTGTCCTTGACATCTCCACCCCGTGCGCCGTAGTAAAACATAACACTGTCGAGAACATACTTGATGTGGGTGTAATCCTTTTTGTTAATGTTCTTCGATGTGAGACATCCGAAAGGCAACGAAAATGGGAGATTATACATTTAGTGAAGGGGGCCGGTGTGACAGATACCATGAGGGCATCGATCTCAGCCAAAGACGAAGCACCGCCGAGCACATCCAGTGCCGAAGCAGGTGTGGAAGCCGGTGCGGGAGCAGGTGCAGGAGCAGGTGCGGGAGCAGGTGCAGGAGCAGGTGCAGGAGCCAGTGCCGGAGCAGGTGCAGGAGCCGATGCGGGAGCAGGTGGAGTTGCAGGTGCTGGTGCAACACTAGTCGAGCTACTCTTGAGGAAGTCAACAAGGGGAAAGTCCGCTGCATTTTTTTTCTGGACTTTGCCTGCTCCGATTGAAAACGGCCGGAACCAAGGTAGTAGACATATGTACAAGCACCTGTTTTGCGGCAGCTACCGCTATTGCGACTGTCTCAGATGATTTCTTTTCAACCACAATCTCAACCTTCTTGTCGATGTTTTCTTGAGTTAACCTCCGTCTTTCCTTTCACATCTCCATCGTCTAACGGTAGTACTTCTTCCATGTGGCCCCGTCTCCGACACCGTGCACGCGTCCATACGACGGTCGAGTCTCCACCAGAAGTCCTTTCAATATGTTCAATGCCCGGTTGAAAGGAGTGTCCCACTTTGGCCTCGCCAATGCCTCATACGACAAGTCGCTTTCGGGCGCAATCCTGTGTTGCTCTCTCTACAAAAGGCACAAGGATCGTTTACAAATATGACTAACGTGCTGTCAAATTGATCAGAAACTAAAATTACCAGCAGTCTAATGAACTCCATCGTGCCCGCGTTCTTCTCGAAAACCTTCTTCACTGGGTCCCAACAGTGCCGGGCCCTGAGGACATCACGCTCCTACGGGACTGTGAACTCCGCCAAGGGGTCTGGGATGCCCAGACTCGCGACTTCCGCGTCCTCCTTGGCCCATATGGACCTCTTCCCGCCGTAACCACGGCTTCCGAGGTGGTGGCACCCAATTTTAACATCCCAAATTTTCAATTTGGAATGTTATACATTAGATCATCACTGCATATCATATTTTATTTGCATTTTGGCCTGATCCAGAAATTCTACGCAACTCAAGGACCAACGGAGAGAGTTGGGGATTTCGTTATTTTCATATTTGAGTTTTCCTCAAATTTTGAAAATAGGATCATTTGATTTTATTTATTTTATCTTCAATTATTTCCATTATAGAAATATGAGAGAGGGAATAAAATGACTTCCCCAAAATAAAGAAATATTGAGGATTTAATAAAAAATTGAATAAGATTTTATTTTGGAGCTTTTGGCTAGTTTATTTGAATTTAGGAAAAATTGCGCGTTTTTCAAAACTGCATTTTAGGGCCAAGAAAATGTTCATCTCGTTCTAAATATTTTATTTAGGCGGTAAAAATTTATTTTTGCATTTTTAGAATTTTATTTTATTTTCTAGAATTTTTCTTAGTTTCGGCGGAATTGTTTTAAAAAAACCTGTTCGCGCGCCCGACTGGGCCGAAGGCCCAGCCGAGCCGGGCCAAGCCCGCTCGCCGTTGTCTCCTGCACCGGCTCGGGACCGGAGTCCTGAGCGAAGCCGCCGCCACCGCCAGAGTCCGGGAGGAGCACGCCTCCCAAGACAGCCCCTTCCGCAAACCACCTCGCCCCCCTCATAAATACCCCGCCGCCACCGCCCTACTTCGCCACCTCGCCTCGCCCCGCCTCCTGCAGCCGCAGACGCTGCACGCCGCCGCTTGCCGCGCCGCTCGCCGCCGACGCCACCCCACCCTGCCGGAACCCCGAGTGTCGCCGGAGTCCGACGGGGTAGCCGCCGTCCGCCGCCGGTTTTCGGAAGAAAACCGATTCGGTTTTTTTTAAACCCTAGGTTTTTTATTAGATCGGTTTTATCGGTTCTTTTTTAGCGAGCGTTCGCTCGTTCGTTCGTTTTAATGGACGAGTTCACCGTTTAGTTTCAGATAACGAATGTTCGTTCATTAATCTGTTCATCAGTTTTTCTTTTTCTCGGATTTTCCGTGATTATTTCTGATCGCGATTTCTGATCTGATTTTTGTTTTATTTAACTTTTTGCTCGTTTATCGGAATCAGGCGATTCAAGCGCCTAGAGTTTCGTCTCGAAACCCTCTTTCCATTTAACCTACTCAAACAAGTTTTTGCTTCGGTAAAAATTTGACTTAAATCCAGATTAGTAAACGAAGCTTGTTTTCTTTTGTCGTTTGACTTTCGTTGTTTCGTTAGTTTTGTTTCTTTTTGCATACCGGAGTTCTTAAGTTGAACTTTCTGGTTAGAGCCCTTATTTGAGTTTTACCTGTGCACTAGGTGAGTACTTATTGTTTGCTTGTTTTTTTGGTGCGTTAGAATACCCGGAGTGCGCCGCTTGCTACTTCGAATCTCTAGGTTTCACGGATCATCAGCAAGGCAAGTAACACTTTGATCATACCCTTTTATCACCCAGTTTTTATTGCATTAGATCAATCCTCGAACATTGCATGATTAGGATCTAATTAAATTGTGGGTTGGGAAGTAGATGAGGTAGTACCTATTACCTGTTTCATTATCAAACCCTTGGGAGTTACTTCTACGTTTGCTTATATTGCCATGCTATGCTAGTAGACGTGGATTGGGTGAGTGTATCCATGATAGATGTGAGATTGTTAATTAATGGTTTATTTAAGGTGGCAACTTTAATACACATCTGGGTGGACTAAGGCACCTAGGTATTCCAGCGATTGCCTGTTTTTCTTTATGGACCGCCACCCAGGCTCAAAGGGGTCATGAGATTATTCATACTAGAAACTTCTGTGTGCAGCCACAAGCTACTATGGGCTCTAGCATAGTTGATTAAGTCGTGCGAACACTTACAGTGGTAGACTAGCAGATGTAGGGGAAAGTAGGTGTAACGGTCTACCCGATCCTAAGGTGCTAGCGCTTTTGAAAGACTATGTCTCGTTCATCCGTTTCTCAAACACCATGTAGTGCGAGAATTCCAACGAAGGAGATCGAGTCTTGTGGGGAAAAGTGCACAAACCTCTGCAGAGTGTATAAACTAATCATGGTTAGCCGTGTCCCCGGTTATGGACGTCTTGAGTATCTAGTACTTGGATTATCATGTGAATCTCATCATGTGACTTTAATTAATTTTGTTGGGTTTTAATGATGATGTTTAATTGGGATTGGGAGGGTGTCTATGCTCTCAATGTTTAACAACTACCATGATAGTTAACTAAGATTTATTCCTTTGAAGTAGGGAAAACAGGCTTTACGCAAAGCTGTAACCATAGAGCTTTGCACCAGCCATATATGCAGGTAGTATTGCCTATTTCTGTTCACTACTCTCTATGTGTTACTCTGCTAGCATATTCTATGTGTTGACCCGTTTTCGGTCTGCAACGTTCATGTTGCAGACTTTTCAGACGACGAGTAAGGAGCCTTAGGTCGTGGTTCTATACTCAGTGATGCCGTTGGAGTTGATGGACTCACTTATCTTCCAAGCCTTCCGCTGTTATCGTTATTAGATGGCCTTAAGCCATATTATTTGTAATAAGTTCTCTTTTGAGACACCCGTTGTAATAGGTGTGTGATTGCTACTCTGTTATAAATCCTTCAAGTACTGTGCGTGTCAGCATTACTGATCCAGGGATGACACTGAAGCACAGAGATCAGACTGTTTGTGGTCTGGTCACTACACCAATGTTCTTTTGTTGAAGCCCCTTCATGTACTCTGACTTTTTTTGGCATCTTCGACCTTGCAAGCCGCCTTTAATATTTCAAAGTGCTCTATCGTGATTGTCGGATTATCCTTTACAATCTCGGAGTAGGGTTCCTTTTCGTTGAAGATCCGATATTTCACCCTTGCTTTCCAGGCGGCTAACGCGTCGCTAAACTTGCTCATGGCGTGTTTGTTTATCTTCTTCATTGTCAGGTCCTTATCTGGATCTTTATAATCCTTTTCATTCCGGCCCGGGAACAAGAATATCTGGTGCAACTTCTTTAGGAGGGAGGGCCTCATATTATCTAACTTGTTTAGTTTCTCATCGTTGATGGTGGTGGTTGTCTGTATGATGCAGCCAATTTGATTGCCGTAGCACGCGCGCGCTTCCTCGGGCGCGTTTGGCTCAAAATTGCGTCATCCACCTCCGTGACTGCCAGCCTAGTAGTCCTGAGCTTGTTAGGAAGTCGTCGCCTCTTTGCTTTCGGTTCTATACCGGCTCCGCTCCCCGAGGCAGCGCCGGTCTCGATGCCAGTCTAAGTCTCAGCGCCGGTCTCAGTCTTTGTGCCGGTCTGCGTGTCGGTCTCAGTCCCCGATGCGACCGGTGGGCCTAGCAACAACATCGGTTGATCATCAGCAAGGCTCAAAAATTGTCTGCCGCCAGGTAGACATCGTCGCAATCACCAGAACCCTGTCCTTCATCGTTGCTAGCCATGTTTCCTACGATTAAATCTAGTAAATTAATTCTAGAACTAATAAAATGAATAATGACATACAAAAGTCCTATGTTTTGCAGGAACATTGACTCCTTCCTGGTGCGGCAAATCCCGGGCACTCGATATGTCCTAGTTTGTAGCACAAGTCATGCCAAAATTCACGAAAAATTTCGGCATGACCTTTGCTAAAAAGTGGACAAATCGAGAACCTGAAATTTGTCAGAACGGAAATGAATCAACATTCCGGCAAAACAGAGGCCACTCGGCTTCATTCCCTGGAAACAACAAAAGGCCACTTGGGCACAATCGAAACATGGGCAAACACAATTGAGGAATTTGCATATATCCTGACCACTTCAAATTTGCATGTCCTAGCGTTTGACACTTCAAGAAAATCAATACAAATCTCATGCTCTCTCAAACTCAATTCAAAAACCAAATATAGATTATATTTAGTTAACTACTGAACTAAACCTTACTCTAAACTAAACCCTACTGCCCTAATTAACATCTAGTTAAACAAATTCAATTCAAAAACTAAACTCTACTGAACTAATTAACATATACATTATCTACTACTTAACATCTTCTATTATTACCCTAACTAAAAAACATCAACATTATCTACTATTTAATATTAACATCTATTAACTAAAAAGGATGGGTGGGGGGCTTATAGAGAGGGGAGAGACGGTGGCAGGGAGGTGCTCGGCGACGGAGGTAGGGGCGGCGAGGGCGGGCTCAGGATCGGGACGCGGTGGACCTGGCGGGCTCGGGTGTGGCGGCGGCGTGGTCGAGGGAGGCAACGGTGAGGTCGGGGGCGGCCTGAGAGGCGGCGGCAGCGAGGCTGGGCGGCCTTGGGCGGTGGCCGTGAGGATGAGCGCGGCGTCGACGCGGCAGGAGACGACGGCGAAGTGGGGGCGACGGCGAAGTGGGGGAGACGGCGGCAAAGTGGGGCGAGGGATCGATTTGGGGGAGAAGTGGTGGCCGGGGGGAAACCATTTTTGGTTAAGTCAAAAGTAACGGTAGCGCGTTACAGAAAATGCTCTATAGTAAGTTAGCTATAGCGCGTTTCAGAGAGCGCGCTACTGCTACGTCTTCATCATTTTCCCCCTTTTCATTTATTTTTCTTTACATTTTATATTTTCCCTTTCTCCTTTTTCTATTTCTTTCATTTTCATTTACTTCTCTATTCGTTTTCAGTTTATTTTCTTTTCTTTAGCAGTAGCGATTTACGCATAAATGCGCTGCTATAAGTTTATTAGCGGTAGCGCGGTTTTTGGGAGATCGCTACTACTATGTGTAGCCAATCATCTAACTGGTTGGAATTCTAGTAGTAGCGAGTTTTCGGTGAGACGCACTACTGATATATGTCCATCTGCAGCGCACTTATTTTGCACGCACTACTATTGTCTAGCAGTAGCGTGCTCTTTTAACAAGCGCTACTGCTAAAGTTCTATGTATAACATTTTCCCTATTGGTGGAGAGAGAGATATCAAACACATAGCTACTGGTACATACCCTCAGCCCCGAGGGTGGACTACTGCCTCCTCGTCATGGAGAGCGCTGGGATGATGAAGATGGCCACCGGAGAGGGATTGCCCCTCCGGCAGGGTGCCGGGAAGGGTCTAGATTGGTTTTCGGTGGCTACGGAGGCTTCTGGCGGCGGAACTCCCAATCTATTCTCCTCCTCGATGTTTTTAGGGTATATTGATATATATAGGAGGAAATAGTACGTCGGTGGAGCAACAAGGGGCCCACGAGGGTGGAGCACGCGCCCCCTGCCTCGTGGCAGCCTCGTTGATTGCCTGACGTATACTCCAAGTCTCCCGGATTGCTTCCATTCCGAAAATAACTCTCCTGAAGGTTTCATTCCGTTTGGACTCCGTTTGATATTCCTTTTCTTTGAAACATTGAAATAGGCAAGAAAACAACAATTTGGGCCGGGCCTCCGGTTAATAGGTTAGTCCCATAAATAGTATAAAAGTGTATAATAAAGCCCATAAACATCCAAAACAGATAATATAATAGCATGGAACAATAAAAAATTATAGATATGTTGGAGATGTATCAAGCATCCCCAAGCTTAATTCCTGCTCGTCCTCGAGTAGGTAAATGATAAAAAAGAATTTTTGATGTGGAATGCTTTCTAACATATTTCTCAATGTAATTTTTCTTTATTGTGGCATGGATGTTCAGATCCATAAGATTCAAGACAAAAGTTTAATATTGACATACAAATAATAATACTTCAAGCATACTAACAAAGTAATCATGTCTTCTCAAAATAACATGTTCAAAGAAAGTTATCCCTACAAAATCATATAGTCTGGCTATACTCCATCTTCATCACACAAAATATTTAAATCATGCACAACCCCGATGACAAGCCAAGCAATTGTTTCATACTTTTGATGTTCTCAAACTTTTTCATCTTCACGCAATATATGAGCGTGAGCCATGGATATAGCACTATGGTGGAATAGAATGGTAGTTGTGGAGAAGAGAAAAAGGGAGAAGACAGTCTCACATCAACTAGGAGTATCAACGGGCTATGGAGATGCCCATCAATAGATATCAATGTGAGTGAGTAGGGATTGCCATGCAACGGACGCACTAGAGCTATAAGCGTATGAAATCTCAACAAAAGAAACTAAGTGGTGTGCATCCAACTTGCTTGCTCATGAAGACCTAGGGCATTTTGAGGAAGCCCATCATTGGAATATACAAGCCAAGTTCTCTAATGAAAAATTCCCACTAGTATATGAAAGTGATATCATAGGAGACTCTCTATCATTAAGATCATGGTGCTACTTTGAAGCACAAGTGTGGAAAAAGGATAGTAGCATTGTCCCTTCTCTCTTTTTCTCTCATTTTTTGGGCCTTCTCCTTTTTTATGGCCTTTCTCTTTTTTCGTCCGGAGTCTCATCCCGACTTGTGGGTGAATCATAGTCTCCATCATCCTTTTCTCACTTCGGACAATGCTCTAATAATGATGATCATCACACTTTATTTACTTACAACTCAAGAATTACAACTCGATACTTAGAACAAAATATGACTCTATGTGAATGCCTCCGACGGTGTACCGGGATGTGCAATGATGCATGAGTGAAATGTATGAAGAATTATGAACTGTGGCTTTACCAAAAATACGATGTCAACTACATGATCATGCAAGCAATAAGACAATGATGAAGTGTGTCATAATAATGGAACGGTGGAAAGTTGCATGGCAATATATCCCAGAATGGCTATGGAAATGCCATAATAGGTAGGTATGGTGGTTGTTTTGAGGAAGATATATGGTGGGTGTATGATACCGGTGAAAAGTGCGCGGTATTACAGAGGCTAGCAATGGTGGAAGGGTGAGAGTGCATATAATCCATGGAATCAACATTAGTCATAAAGAACTCACATACTTATTGCAAAAATCTATTACACTACTGGAATCAGCTTATTTGCCATCTGCCAGTTCTTTGCCGTCAGCTGACGGACGGCAAAGAGGCACTTTGCCGTCTGCTTGCAAAAAACAGACGGCAAAGAACTGACAAACGGCAAAGATGCCAGTTGCCATCAGCCAATTATTTGCCATCTGCCAGCAGATGGCAAAGAATCTTTACCATGTGCTGGCGGACGGCAAAGAGGTGCGGCTATCTCTTTTTTTGCGGGTACAAAGAAAATCGTTGACCCCCACCTCCTCTCTCTGTCTCCCCTCTCTCCGCACGGCCCCCACCTCCTCTCTCTCTCTCCCCTCTCTCTCTCCCCCGCTCGTCTCTCCCTCTCCCTCGTGCGAGCACCTACGGCGGCCGATTTCGGCGAGCTCCGACGGGATTCGACGCCGCCCAGCACACCCACGTGACCCCCTCGCCCCGCTCCTCCATCCCCTCCGACCAGATCTGACTCACGCATCCTCCAGCGAGCACGCTTGACCCTCCCCTGCGGCTAGGGTTTTGGCCACCACATCGCCGGCGTGGCTCCGGTGTTGCTCCGGTGACTCATGTGAGTCTCTTCACTCCTCCTCGTCACATCCATCCCTCTCTTTCTCACCGCGTCGCGTCGCGTCTCCTCTCCCTCACAGATCCATCACGCCGGGAAGCCATGGACGGGAAGGACGCCGTGGAGGACGCAGCTCCACCACTGCCCCAACGCCATCCAGGTCCGCCCCTTCTCCTCTCCTCCCCTCTTGGATTTTTTCTTTTCCTGCCTTGCACCCGTCCACTCAAGTTCTAAACCAAACAAGAAAAATTATCAATCTTGTTTTCGCTGCATATGCAATAATGGTTGAGGAGGACTCAGTTGTTCACTTCTATAATTGTGCCATAAATCGGTTTACTCTGCTTGAGGGCTGCCGTGGTTAGCTCGATTTGATAGGGTCCTTACTACATATGCTGCAGGGATTTAACTTGACTTGTTAATAATGAGTGTTAATCAATCAAACACAAGGAAACTATAAATGCTTACTATTTCGTATAGTGATCGTTGTGTTGTGTATAGGTAAAACTTGTGTTGTCCTTATCTACTTCGGAGGCATCATCATGTGTTGTCAATTTAGTTTCTGCCATGGTTTTGGTTTGGTCCTGCTTATGCCAAATCGATCATTCATTGCTTCTGAACACTCTACCTTTAATCTTTGCTTCTGTAAAACCGGCCTTTCTTCTATTGAATGGAGTGTTTGCTTGCTATGCGGGAAAAGTAGCTCATTCATCGCTGATTTGGCATGTGCAACCAAAGTGGACGGACCGTATTTAGGTCCGGTCGCCGTGAGGATCCTCTGGCTGTGCTGGATGTGCCGTGGCGCGGTGGTGCCCCCGGGTGGCGCCTCCGTGCTGCGATGCCCCTGGTTGGCGCCTTCGTGCCCGTGCTCTGACTGGCGCTACCATTGTGGTCCTCTCTGGCAAGCTCCGGCTTGTTGTGGTGGTGTTGGTTGTGATTTTGGTCACACCATAGTGATGGTGTGGCTGCATCCTGCTTCGGCTACAACTCCTTTTGGTGAGCTTCTCCTTGCTCCCCTCCTGATCTCTCTAATGCATAGCTCTTGATCTTGTTGGATGTGAGGCTCTATTAGCTATGGTTAGCTGTTGTAGATGAGCATCAACTTGTATTGGAGCTCTCTGTGATGGATTCTTGCTGTGTCAGGGTTTTGGTCAGTGACCATCTATGTGTATTTGTGAAGTATATATACTCCTGTACTGCTCTGTTCTGTGTAGTTGATCCTGGAGTTGTTACTTTGGTCAGTTACTTTACTCATGAACGGATACTCACTTGTTCTTAGTTATTTTACTTCTAATACTGATATGAACAGATACCACTTGGTTTGGCTATTTCTATTTGTCTCTTTCTAATAGCCTATGAACAGATACTATACTTGGTTTTGGCTGTTACTTTCCTAGTTTTCTACTGATAAGACAGATACTACATCTGATTTGGGCAGTGATGCTGGTCTGAGCCCCCCTCTCTTAGGCTTAATTTACATGTGACTATCCCTGTGCTGTGATGAACTAGCCCTGGCACTTCCAGGCTGTCTGAGCTCATAATCCCTCAAGTATACCTTGAGGTCTTCTGTAGCTCTCCTTAATAGTTATCTCTTCTAAGCTGCTGGTGGTTGGATGTGTTGGGACTTGGTCTGGTTGGCTGGTTGTGATGTATATCTCCTCCTGGAGCTTTGTTTTTGGCGTTGCACAGTGACATGTACCTATTGTCACTAGACAAAACTGATTGTGGTGATGAAGTCTAATCTTTGGCTTTAATCACTAGTTTTTAGTTGGCTTAATTCCTGGAGCTAGTACTGATAGTGGTCTTTGTGTTGGCATTTAACTTACTGCTAATTGTGGTGGCTTCTTGATTGGGTCCTTGGCTGGTTCTCTTCTTTGGCTCTTTGGTATTGGTTTACTCTATTTTGCTTTCTAATTAAGATCACTTTGAAAATCAGGATCTTAACTAAGATTATCTTGATCTCAAGTACTGGCTCCTACAGCATTGCATTTCACCAAGTGAAATGCTACATTTCTACTCCTAACCCATTCTCTCTTTCTTAGTGTTTTTGTTATGCAGGTTGGAAGAAAAGAAGAAGATCCAGAGAAGATCTTAGTAATAAGATAGTTTTTAGGAAAATAGATATTTAGTTTTAGATCATTCCTTGTAATATTTGTTGGATATGTGTTCATGGATATGTGTTGGATATATATGTGTTCATGACTATATATTGGTAACATGTGTTGGATATGTGTTCATGGATATGTGTTGGATATATATGTGTTCATGAGTATTGGTAATATGTGTTGGATATGCTATATTGGTCATACATATAGTCTGTGTTTGATTTTCTGTGAAAATGAATTGATATAAAAAGAAACAGAATTAATGCCTATTTGGTCTCTTTGCCATCTGCCAACAGATGGCAAAGAGCCTGCAGCCTTTGCCGTCTGCCAGCAGATGGCAAAGAGCCGTGCCCTTTGCCGTCTGCCAGCAGGTGGTAAAGAGTCGTGCCCTTTGCCGTCCGCCACTGACGGCAAAGGCCTCTTTGCCGTCCGCTGCAAAAAACAGACGGCAAAGAAGGCCTTTGCCGACCCTGTCTTTGCCGTCATTGTTTGCTGTCCGTGGCGGACGGCAAAGGCCTTTGCCGTCCGCCATCCTAACCTTTGCCGTCCGCCATGGCTGATGGCAAAGTACCAGATTCCTGTAGTGTTAGTTATCGAAACAAAGTATTACGCGCATGCTCCTAGGGGGATAGATTGGTAGGAAAAGACCATCGCTCGTCCCCGACCGCCACTCATAAGAAAGACAATCAATAAATAAACCATGTTCCGACTTCGTCACATAACGGTTCACCATACGTGCATGCTACGGGAATCACAAACTTCAACACAAGTATTTCTCAAATTCACAACTACTCAACTACCATGGCTCTAATATCACCATCTCCATATCTCAAAATAATTATCAAATATCAAACTTCTCATAGTATTGAATGCACTTTCTATGAAAGTTTTTATATTATTCCTAAAAGAAAATTTCCATGCTGTTATAAAGGACTCTCAAAATAATATAAGTGAAGCATGAGAGATCAACTATTTCTATAAAATAAAACCACCTCCTTGCTCTAAAAGATATAAGTGAAACACTAGAGCAAAAACTATATGGCTCAAAAGATATAAGTGAAGCACATAGAGTGTAACACCCCGGGTGTCATGCTACAGTAAACTCCTCTTAATGGTGCCATGTCCTCATGTTAGTCAAGCCAAATTGCCACCAGGTAAAAGTCAAAGGTAATTTCAAATTTAGAATAAAGACTAATTGGTTATTTCTTCTGGTAGTAAAACAAAATTGTTCACAATGTTGCAAATATTCGCAAAGAAATTAAAAAAACATTGTTTGGATTTAAAAATTTACTCTAGCAACCAAAGAAGTGGATCAACATCAAATAAATGACCTTTTCAATTTCTTAAAAAAATAGTTAAACAATTCCCAATGCTTTGGAACTTTTTGTGCAACCTCAAAATATTGCAATGTATTTATGTGGCAAGTTTCACATTTTACAAAATCATTCACTATCAAGAGAAAATGCAGAACATGAAAGAAATGCCAGAGAAAGAAGAAGGAAAAAGGGGATCTGACCCACTGTACCACCGGGCCTCTAGTGACTACAGGGTGGACCGACCCCTTTGTACTGGCCTTTCCCTAACCTCTCGTGAGAGGCAGGGAGGCCAGGGCATGCACGCCGTCCATCGGCCGGATAGCGCGCTGTCGAGCATCCCGCGGCTCCCCCTCGCGGATAAGGGCAGCCCCTCCTGCTCCCTCTCTCTCACAGTAACCCTAGTCCCCAAATCCCCCTCTCCCTCGCTCATATTCGACGACCTGGAGGAGGCCGAGCTTGCGGTCGTCGTCATCGTCGTCGATCCCTTGGCCACCAGCCTCCATTCGTCGCGCCAAAACATCGAGGAGCTCCGCCATCGTCGTCTCCATCACCCTCGCCTATCGGTTGGAGCTCGGGCGGCCTGCTACCTCGCCATCGCGCGGTCTTCTCCACCATGTCAGCCACATCTCGTCGATGAGCGCAACACGTTCGGCCACCTCGAGTCGTCCTCGGGCCGTCCCAGTAACGGCAGTGAGCCCCTGTTTGATTCCCCTCCTCCCCCTCTCGAATCCATTCCGTAGGCCGCTGTAAGCCACTACCGTCGATCTCACGCTCACCAACCGTCGGTTGCACCCCGGGATCCCCTGTCGCATCCTGACCACGTCCCGCAGCGCCTAGCTGACCCCCGCATGCGCTCGTAGCCTGCTGCTCTGCTGCCGCTGGTGCCCGCCTCCGCTGGCGCCATTGCCGAAGCTCGCAGCGCCCGCGCGACCTGCGTCGCCTTGGGCCGCGTTTGGCCGCACCTGCCCGCCCCGTACTGCTCCCCGCCGCACCCGGCGCTAGCCGCCGCTCGGGCCGCGCCCCTCTTGCCCGCTGCTACTCATCCCGCCGCCCATGCTGCTCCGCTTACGGCGCCACGCCCCTGCCGCCGCTGCGCGCCACTCCGCCCCCGAGCCCGACGACCGCATCCACCGCGCCCTTGTCTCCCCCCGCGCTCCAGTCCCTCCCCGCCCGGCCACACCGCGTGCGCGCGCATCCGCACCGGCGGCCTCACTCCCACCCTCCGACTCCGGCCGGCTGCGGTCGGCCATGGCCTTGCCTCGTCGTCCACTGGACGTGCGCGGGCAGGGCGAGCGCTCCTAGCCCTTGGCCTTTGGGTCGCTGCCTAGTGGGGCCCCACGCCCTTTTTTGTGTAAAAAGGAAAAACAAAAAAAGATTTTTTTAAAATATATATATATTTATAATAAATAGTAAATATATAATTAACTTAATTAATTTGTTTAATTAAAATAATTACTTAATTAGCCTAATCACTAGATAAGTTAAAACTAGAATTAATTAATTAAGCCTAGTCTATGACAGTGGGACCCCATCCCTGTTGACCAGTCAAACTTTGACTGGTCAACTGGGACCCCCTGGACCCACATGTCACCCTCTGGTACACTTCTGTGTACACAGATCTGGGTGCACCTAGCTTTTACTCATTATTTTCGATTTACTTTTTTATTGCAGAATATTGCTAAAACTTTGGAAAATCATAGGAAATAATCCGTGACTCGGATGAAAAAGTTTTCTACATGGAATTTGCTCAGAACGACGAGGTGAATCCTTATACGCGGTCCGTTGTCCTCCACACATCCCTAGCATAAGGAACATGCAACTTTCCCCCTCCGTTTCATCTATCTGAAAATGCCAAACTTCGGAAAAACTTTCCCGGATGTTTCCCCCCTTCGTCGGTATTGTGTAGCACCGCGTTAGAACACGTCTAGCTCTGCACGTTGTCCTGTTATGCTCCTGCTTGCTATGTATTTACTGTTTCTCCCCCCTCTTCTCTCCATTAGACCCCGAGACCGTTGTTGATGCCACTGTGATTGACTACGTCGACGACGACCCCTTCTTCCCTTTCAGCGCAGCTTCCAGGCAAGCCCCCCTTTGATCATTGTAATACCGCCCATTCTATTCTCTCATGCTTGCATTAGATTTTGCCGCTGTAATTATTTACTCCTATTCTGATGCATAGCCTGCTTTTGTGTCTGTTGTTGTACCTTACCTGCTTATCCTAAACTGCTTAGTATAGGTTGGTTAGCGATCCATCAGTGACCCCCACCTTGTCCTTGTTGTCCTTGTCGGGATCGAAGACCAGGCCCCGACACCGCACATCACTTTCCCTTAGTTGCTCGACACTACTGGGTTACTATCGAGTGCCGGGGGTGATACCTCATCAGCACTTCTGATGTTACCATGTAGTGTAGCTATTCGGTCGTGGTCATCGAGGGTGATTTCCTCCTTAACCACTTCCGTTATGGCTCTGTCGTGCAACCCCTCAAATGTGAACCTCAGGGTGGATCCTCTTACGTTCACCTTGATGATAACATCGAGTGGAATTCACCGAGGGTGATTCCTCGAGTTTTCACCTTGGTGTTAGACACACAGTTACTATGGTTACTATGACTTTACACTGAATCATGTTACTAAAGACGGGTCGGCCCCAAGGGGTACCCGCGCGAGCTGAATAGCGAGTGATGTGGAGTCGGGTTGACCTGGAAGGTGCCCACGAGATACTTATGAGGCGTGGTCGGGCATTCTTAGCCCTTGCCGCAAGTACTTGAGACGGGGCGGCGGGGTCACATCTTTCGTGAGTCTGTGCTTGTTACCGCGCGTTCCTAATCCACTACGATTTGATATTTGATCTGAGGGGCCTCTGGCCTGATAGCACTAACCATCATGTGGGCGTAGTATGGGCGTTCTGCGTCGTATACATCAGCCAAAGCTTAATAGACGTCAGCGACTTAGCGGCGCGCGCCGGGTTGGACTGCGTAAGCACCTGCCTTTTTGAAGGAGGTAGCTAGGTCTGCTCACTGGCCGCCCACGCAACGTGCAAGAGTTCCCGGGGCAATGGCCCATGACCCCTAGGGGCATAGGTTTAGTCTGGCGTGCTTGACCTCTCTATTAAGCCTAGGTCGGGTTGCGGCGTATTGTTTGGCCGAGGCCGGGCATGACCCAGGAAAGTGTGTCCGGCCGAAGTTAATCGAGCGTGGTGGGTAAGTTGGTGCACCCCTGCAGGGAAGAAAACATCTATCGATAGCCTGTCCTACGGTAACGGACACTTGGAGTTGTATCCCGATCAATACAACTAGAACTTTATACTTGAGATAAGAAATGGATATGAGACATGGAGATGAGAAATGGATAGTATGGATCTGGGATTGCTTTCTCGCAGGGAGTCGAGAAAGGATCTCTGGCCAGGTTGATAACTCTACTACTTGACATTATGTTGACCTGTACTCTTCTATATGCTGCAAGATGCATTGAAGATGCTTCAATATGCTAGTCTTCGATAGGCTAGGATTTCCCCTTCTTTCTGGCATTCTGTAGTTTAGTCCATAGATACAACCCATTTCCTTTGATATAGATGCATACTTAGTTTAGATCTGATGTAAGTCTTGCGAGTACTATGGATGAGTACTCACGGCTTCTTTGCTACCTCTTTTCCCCCATACCCGATTATTGCGACCAGATGACGGATCCCAGGAGCCAGACGACACCACTGAAGACTACTGCTACCCCGAGGGTGCCTACTACTACGTGACGGCCGCTGACAACTTGGAGTAGTTAGGAGGCTCCCAGGCAGGAGGCCTTTCCTTTTCGATCAATGTTGTTTTTGTGCTAGTCTTCTTAAGGCAAACTTGTTTAACTTATGTTTGTACTCAGATATTGTTGCTTCCGCTGATTCTTGTGTATTCGAGCTTACGTATTCAAGCCCTCAAGGCCCCTGGCTTGTAATATAAAGCTTGTATTATTTTAAATTTGTGTCTAGAGTTGTGATGTGATCTCTTCCCGTGAGTCCTTGATCTTGATCATACACATTGAATCGAGGGCGTCACATAGAGTATTCTAATAAATTTCAAATCATGTGAGTCTCTCTGAAAAGGTGTGTACAGCAAGGATGATTGTGGTAAAATAAAAAGCAAAGAATCAAATCATACAAGACGCTCCAAGTAAAACACATATCATGTGGTGAATAAAAATATAGCTCCAAGTAAAGTTACCGATAGACGAAGACGAAAGAGGGGATGCCTTCCGGGGCATCCCCAAGCTTAGGCTTTTTGGTGTCCTTGAACTTTACCTTGGGGTGCCATGGGCATCCCCAAGCTTAGGCTCTTGCTAGCCCTTATTCCATAATCCATCAAATCTTTACCCAAAACTTGAAAACTTCAGAACACAAAACTCAAAATAGAAAATCTCGTGAGCTCCGTTAGTGAAATCACAAAAACTTTCCCCAAGTCTTCCCAAAGGTTCTACTTGGCACAAACACCAATTAAAAGCATAAAACCACATCTAAATAGAGGTTAGATGAATTATTTATTACTAAACAGGAGCAAAAGGCAAAGAACAAAAATAAAATTGGGTTGCCTTCCAACAAGCGCTATCGTTTAACGCCCGTAGCTAGGCATGATGATTTCAATGATGCTCACATAAAAGATAAGAATTGAAACATAAAGAGAGCATCATGAAGAATATGACTAGCACATCTAAGTCTAACCCACTTCCTATGCATAGGGATTTTGTGAGCAAACAACTTGTGGGAAGAAGAATCAACTTGCATAGGAAGGTAAAACAAGCATAACTTCAAAACTTTAAGCACATGAGGAAACTTGATATTATTGCAACTCCTACAAGCATATATTCCTCCCTCATAATAAATTTCAGTAGCATCATGAATAAATTCAACAATATAACCATCACATAGGGCATTCTTCTCATGATCTACAAGCATAGAATTTTTATTACTCTCCACATAAGCAAATTTCTTCTCATCAATAGTAGTGGGAGCAAACTCAACGAAATAACTATCATGTGAGGCATAATACAATTGAAAACTAAAATCATGATGACAAGTTTCATGGTTATCATTATTCTTCATAGCATACATGTCATCACAATAATCATCATAGATAGCAACTTTGTTCTCATAATCAACTGGAACCTCTTCCGATATAGTGGATTCATCAATAAATAAAGCCATGACCTCTCGAAATCCACTTTCATCATCATAAATAGGAGGCATGCTTTCGTCATAATAAATTTTCTCATCAAAACTCGGGTGACAAAAAATATCATCTTCATCAAACATAGCTTCCCCAAGCTTGTGGCTTTTCATATCATTAGCATCGTGGATATTCAAGGAATTCATACTAACAACATTGCAATCATGCTCATCATTCAAATATTCAGTGCCAAACATTCTAATGCATTCTTCTTATAGCACTTGAGCACAATTATCGGAATCCTTATTTTCATGAAAGATATTAAAAAGATGAAGCATATGAGGTACCCTTAATTCCATTTTTTAGTTTTCTTTTATAAACTAAACTAGTGATAAAACAAGAAACAAAATGATTCGATTGCAAGATCAAAAGATATACCTTCAAGTGCTAACCTCCCTGGCAACGGCGCCAGAAAAGAGCTTGATGTCTACTACACAACCTTCTTCTTGTAGACGTTGTTGGGCCTTCAAGTGCAGAGGTTTGTAGGACAGTAGCAAATTTCCCTCAAGTGGATGACCTAAGGTTTATCAATCCGTGGGAGGCATAGGATGAAGATGGTCTCTCTTCAGCAACCCTGCAACCAAATAACAAAGAGTCTCTTGTGTCCCCAAGACACCCAATACAATGGTAAATTTTATAGGTGCACTAGTTCGGCGAAGAGATGGTGATACAGGTGCAATATGGATAGTAGATATAGGTTTTTGTAATCTGAAAATATAAAAACAGCGAGGTAACTAATGATAAAAGTGGGCACAAACGGTATTGCAATGCGTTGAAACAAGGCCTAGGGTTCATACTTTCACTAGTGCAAGTCCTCTCAACAATAATAACATAATTGGATCATATAACTACCCCTCAACATGCAACAAAGAGTCACTCCAAAGTCACTAATAGTGGAGAACAAACGAAGAGATTATTGTAGGGTACGAAACCACCTCAAAGTTATCCTTTCTGATCGATCTATTCAAGAGTCCGTAGTAAAATAACACGAAGCTATTATTTCCGTTCAATCTATCATAGAGTTCATACTAGAATAACACCTTAAGACACAAATCAACCAAAACCTTAATGTCACCTAGATACTCCAATGTCACCTCAAGTATCTGTGGGTATGATTATACGATATGCCTCACACAATCTCAGATTCATCTATTCAACCAACACAAAGAACTTCGAAGAGTGCCCCAAAGTTTCTACTGGAGAGTCAAGACGAAAACGTGTGCCAACCCCTATGCATAAGTTCACGAGGTCACGGAGCTCGCAAGTTGATCACCAAAGCATACATCAAGTGGATCACGTGATATCCCATTGTCACCACAGATAAGCAGATGCAAGACATACATCAAGTGTTCTCAAATCCTTAAAGACTCAATCTAATAAGATAATTTCAAAGGGAAAACTCAATTCATCATAATAGAGTTGAGGGGGAGAAACATCATAAGATCCAAATATAATACCAAAGCTCACGATACATCAAGATCATTCCACCTCAAGAACATGAGAGAGAAAGAGATATCAAACACATAGCTACTAGTACATACCCTCAGTCCCGAGGGTGGACTATTCCCTCCTCGTCATGGAGCGCACCGGGATGATGAAGATGGCAACCGGAGAGGGATCCCCCCTTCGGTAGGGTGCTGAAACGGGTCTAGATTGGTTTTCGGTGGCTACAGAGGCTTCTGACGGCGGAACTCCCGATCTATTCTCCTCCTCGACGTTTTTAGGGTATATTGATATATATAGGAGGAAGAAGTACGTCGATGGAGCAATGAGGGGCCCACGAGGGTGGAGGGTGCACCCAGGGGGTGGGCGCGCCCCTGCCTCGTGGCAGCCTCGTTGATTGCCTGACATATACTCCAAGTCTCCTGGATTGCTTCTGTTCCAAAAATAACTCTCCCGAAGGTTTCATTCTGTTTTGAATCCGTTTGATATTCCTTTTCTTCGAAACACTGAGATAGGCAAGAAAATAGCAATTTGGGTTGGGCCTCCGGTTAATAGGTTAGTCCCAAAAATAGTATAAAAGTGTATAATAAAGCCCATAAACATCCAAAACAGATAATATAATAGCATTTAACTATAAAAAATAATAGATACGTTGGAGACATATCAGGGCCTTTTCCAAAGCTCCGCCGGAGGGGGCATTGATCACGGAGGGCCTCTACATCAACTACATGGCCTCTCCGGTGATGTGTGAGTAGTTTACTTCAGACCTTTAGGTCTATAGCTAGTAGCTAGAAGGCTTCTTCTCTCTCTTTGGATCTCAATACAAAGTTCTCCTCGATTCTCTTGGAGATCTATTCGATGTAATCTTCTTTTGTGGTGTGTTTGTCGAGATCCGATGAAATGTGGGTTTATGATCCAGATTATCTATGCACAATATTTGATTCTTCTCTGAATTCTTTTATGTATGATTGGTTTATCTTTGCAAGTCTCTTTGAATTATCAGTTTGATTTGGCCTACTAGATTGATCTTTCTTGCAATGGGAGAAGTGCTTAGCTTTGGGTTCAATCTTGCGGTGCTCGATCCCAGTGACAGTGGGGGAAACGACACATATTGTATTGTTTCCATCGAGGATAAAAATATGGGGTTTATATCATATTGCATGAGTTTATCCCTCTACGTCATCTCATCTTGCTTAAGGCATTACTCTGTTCTTATGAATTTAATACTCTAGATGCATGCTGGATAGCGGGTCGATGTATGCAGTAATAATAGTAGATGCAGGCAGGAGTAGGTCTACTTGTCATGGACGTGATGCCTATATACATGATCATGCCTAGATATTCTCATAATTATTCACTTTTCTATCAATTGCTCGACAGTAATTTGTTGACCCACCGTAATACTTATGCTATCTTAAGAGAAGCCACTAGTGTAACCTATGGCCCCCGGGTCTATTTTCCATCATACAAGTTTCCAATCTATTTTATTTTGCAATCTTTACTTTCAATTTATATCATAAAAATACCAAAAATATTTATCTTATTATTATTATCTCTATCAGATCTCACTCTTGCAAGTGGCCGTGAAGGGATTGACAACCCCTTTATCATGTTGGTTGCGAGATTCTTATTTGTTTGTGTAGGTATGAGTTGACTCACACGTGGTCTCCTACTGGATTGATACCTTGGTTCTCAAAACTGAGGGGAATACTTACGCTGCTTTACTGCATCACCCTTTCCTCTTCAAGGGAAAACCAAAGCAGTGCTCAAGAGGTAGCATCGCCGCCTCCCCACTCTTCCCCGACGCCGTTCCTTCCTCTGGATGAGCGTTGCGCAGCCACCCGAGTCCGTCAGTGCCTCCCGTTCGACTGGGGATAGCCGGAGCTGGACGGGCCATCATCGGCGTCGCTCCTCGCCTAACCCGTCCCCTGGTTCGGTCGGGCCAGCGAGAGGAGGAAGAAGACAGGAGCCAGGCGGGCCCCGTGTCATTCCCCGACGCCACCAGTCAGCCACCCAGGATTCGGCCCCGCCTCTGCGCACGTTGACCTGGTCGACCGACATGGATAAGTGACGGGCCCCACCCTACGGGACCCGCACGTCAGCGACCCCAAGCCCGGCCCCGCTATTGTCCACATGGATAAGTGGAAGCGTATTCTCTGGTTTACGCTTTCATTTTAGTGAAAGCGTAACGTTCTATGGCTTCGGCCTGGAATATGTCTTCACTGTCCCGAAAGCGTATTTCCTAAAATGCGCTTTCTGTTTTTTAGCTTAGGGCCTGTTTGTAGGATTATTTTTACATATTGGTCCCTAAACTTCGTCGTGCTATATCTTTTTGATCCTAACTTCGTTTAAGGTGAATCCAAAGCCCACGTCTTTGTTTTGTCGAGCCCGTTCTGTTGGTTTCAGTTTCACTAATGTTTGACACTGTGAAATATGACCTTTTGGCACTTGCCCCTAATCAGCCCCCTCGGAGAGAGAACTTTTCCGGCGATTTGTTCCACGATCGTTCCGCACATCTCCCCAGTGCATTCTTCATTCCCAGGCAAGCCACAACCACTATTTGCATGATAGCCATGCAGTAGCATTGGTCTTCAACTTGAATCCCTTAATAACTGTATGGTTGTTTTGCTTTTGCGATCGTTGTTTCGGTTAGGTTTATGGATCGGTGATTACCGTCATGCTATGTTTCTTGCACTCTGTTATCATGTTCTACCTGCTAGTATTACTTTCATATTGGTCATGCTTGATAGTATTACATGTTGGGTTGGTCATGTTCTTCGAGACATGACTGCCGTCGATTACCGAGTACTTGTAATATGCATTGTTCCGTTGCTGTTAGTTGGTTAAGTGTTTACTCGGTAATGTTATTGATGAGTTCTTGCATGGTATTTATGGTTGATGCTAGTGGTCAAGTTATGCTATGAGTAGTGTTATACTTGTGATTCATGCTTGTCATTATGCTATGCTCAGTTGGATATGATCCATTGCTGATATGGTGGATAGTTATGTTGCACCCCGTGCTTATGTTGATATCATGCTCATGCATTGTAATTGCATCATATTATTTTATCATGGCTCAGCATATTGCATTCAAGTTTAACCGGATTAAATTGAACTTGAACAACTGTTGGCTGAGTCATGGTGCCACCATATCGAGCTGACCGGTGCAACCATGCTTACCTAACGGGAAGGTCCTAAGTTGGTCTATTGTCATGCCTTTCGCCGGTGCCTCCAACGAGGGAAGGTTATGTGCGGGCGCTACCTTGGTCGGGTAGGACGGCATAAGCCTTGTGTGCCTGAGTTGTTTTGCACGCTTTTGTCCCCGTTTGGGACCGTTTATGTTTTGCCACGACGGTGGCCATTGGTGCCTTTGCTAGGAACGGGGCCACCCATGGCTTAGCCCAAAGGGGAGTTGGTCGGAGTGGCCGGGAGAGTGTCATGGCAGTAGATCGGTTTGGTCGGAACGCCGTTGGTCCACCTGAATGGGAGTGCGAGGCCATGGGTTCCGTGGTGTGGGTACACTGTGCTAACCTCTGCAGAGTGTATATTAGATCTATCGATAGCCATGCCCACGGATAAGGGCCCAGTTCATGTCGGTCACACTATGGGTCAATAGTAACAGTAATAATAATAACTTGCTTAATAACAACCCTGGTTTGATGATGAGAAAGAGATTGGTGGTGATCGTGAAATGATCACCTTTTGGTTACGAGGTAACCCGTTGAGCCCAGAGTGGTTCTGTTTGTGATCCGTGAATGATCATTGTGGTATCGAAGATACTTTGGATATTCGTGATATTGTAAAGGAATCATGGGGAAAGATCAAGCTCCTTGTGGTCATTTAATGATTACTACGGTATTGTTTATACCAAGCTCAATTTGATACTGAGATGATCGTGTGATGTCTGAGGTTGGTAAGTGATGCATGTGATGGTTATGAGGTTACCTGAGCAGAATAAGTGGTGCATATAGTGTCATCATGTTGCATGCTAGTATCGTCAGATTTATATGTTCATGCCATGCTCATATTGTTCTAGCTCCATCATGTTCATGTTGTTCATGCCATGTTATCCTAATGATCTCATGATAATTCCTGCTTAACCTGTAATTGCCATGCTGTTGTTTGTCTTGAATGCTTCTGGTTATTGTGAGCTTGCAAGTATATTCAATGTACTAACCTGGCATGTCATGCGAGTTTGCAGGTCATGCCGTGATTGCTTGATTGCTTGTCATGGTTTCCGTTCGTGCGAGCTAGGATAAGCGTTCCAGCTAGAGTCCCTACGGAGTGGAGTTCACCACCTCGTCGTTGTTCCGGTGCCAGTAGTTGTTCCGGTGCCTTGACTTGTTCTGCTTCTTGAATAGAGCAAATGAGGATGGCGTAGTGTCGTCGTGCCGATGTTATTCATTGTAATATAGGAGACCTTGTATTCATATTTGTGTAATAATAGAAATCTGGTTTGTTATATGCTAAGCAGTGTCGTATTCCAGAAGTCTTCTCCTTGATCTCTGGGCTGGAATACGGGGCATTCCGGTTTCTCTGAGCCAAGGTGCCACATGCTTGGTATCAGAGCAGGTCTTGTTGTAGGACACCCTAGTCAGCGCGAGCGGTAGAAACCGGTGGAAATAAGTAGTTTAGGGTGTAGCTTGTTTATTGCATTTGGTTGCTGCATTTGTTTGTTGCATAGCATGCATATAGCCTTAGTAGTTGTTGCTAATGGTTTGTCTGGTAAGTGTAGCTGGTATCGGTTCGGATCCACTAGAGCCTAGCCTTTGCATTTCTCCTGTTTTCTTTTCTTGCTCGTTCTTCGGTGATTGGTGTCATTTCTGTCCGAGTAGAGTGATGCCAAGTGATCCCGACACTGTTTGCAAAAATGGTGCCCAGGTATCTCGCCGATATCCTCCTTTTAGCCCCGCCTATCATTTCGGTGATGGACATGCTTCTATCCCGAATCGCTCTTTCATTTTTGTCATGTCGGCAACCCTTAATGACCTTAGTTTTCAAGAAAGGGCAATGTCAGCAGCCTCATTTTCCCCCGCTATCCTATTTCTTGGACGAGTGCGAATCTCTTTTCGTCCACTTGATATTAATGTGGTTGCGACCTTCGTGTCCCACTACATGATTACCGAGTGCGTCCTCGCCTCCGAGCTAGTCCAGGTTGCTACCTGGCTAAGCTACCACTTGGTGTAGCGCTGTTTACACCAAATCTTTCCACACATTTATTCATCATCGTGCACATCGTCACATCATGCTAGATCGTAGAACCGGAGATCCCATGAGATTTGTGTGCTTAGGTAGGCCTACATATTGTGTGACTAGCAGTACTATGTGACTTGATTGTGTGTCAACTGATTGTTGTTGTGTGCTTTTGTTTAGTTGACTTCTCTTTTGCTTCTCTCTTTTTGGGCCCCAGTTTTACATTATTTTTCCCCTATAAAGAGTTGCTCATCAACTGACACCGGACCCTAAGAATCAGCAAGGAGTTCAAATATTTGGAAACTCAGCTAATCAGAATGGAACTCTTAGCCGATTGCAGTGAAATGGGGAATATCTGATGTTGAGGCTGAAAATCAATTTTGCATTAGTGTGCACTCCTCACAACAGTACTGTTAACTCAAGTCTACATCAGTACAAAATCCTCACATCAGTAATGATCAAGTCAGCAGCAAGACAAGTCAGGTACAAGATCAACGGTATATCTCCAGTCAAAGGTATAGATCATATACAAACTTTTGGCTCAACAATACGTGATGCTTGGAATATGTTTTCACCTGAAATAAAGTGAGAATGTGATATGCTCAAGGAGGACAGTCAAACAAATTTTCTCATGCAAATAATAAACCACAAAATATTATGGGCGTGTGTGTGGATTTCAGTCTACATATTAGTATGGAGCTTTGAATGTAAGAAACTCAGTCTTCTTCCACACGTTATATATCGGAAGAAATTTATGATGCAAGGCTCCTCAATTTTCCTCAACATGATATGTGAACAATTATCGGTCCAAGATACCTCGGTAAAAGCTTCTGACAGATGAATGATTTTTTTCAACCAGCAAACCCGAGGGGAAGCTTCTCAAGTACGGAACTCAGACTTCTCCGACACAATAATCAGACCAAGCTTCAAGTGTAAGCTATAGAGTTTTTTTCTTCACGATACCCAGACAAAAGATATGAGCAGAAGTTAACAAGTCTTCCTCAGCAAGCTACTCGGATGGCTTCTCTCGTAAGCCATTCAGTCCGCGTCAGTATCATACTAATACACCGTCGTCAGAGGTTTATATGATAAGTTGCCAATGTATGGCAGTACCGTTCAAGAATCAAGTGTTTCGTCACATATGATTATTATATATGGTGAGCATGCATCCCTAGTCATATCAGTCACTCATATGAGATGCAACAAGGATCCAGCAGATATACCTAAGGAAAGTAAGGATCACACAACCTCACGAGTCCCACAAGGGAAAATAAGCAGAGATACATCTCATGAATTACAAGAATCGATAAGATCTGGGGATGACATCACAGAATCAACAATCTTGAAAATGGTCATCAAGGTCATTATTCGCACAAAGGAGATGTCCTAAAACCTTCACCTTCTTGTATGATTGGCCTCAACAATGAGCTCCATACAGCTACAAACCCCGGTATATGTCATATGTGAGCGGACCCAGGTCAGAAAACAGGCACAAGGAATAATATCAAAAATATTGCACTAATCATGTCCCTGGTCATACGAAGAATCAACGACAGGTGTGGCCAAGTTATTCCAGAAAGGTATCCTCACAATGAAAATCGTGACCGTTAAAGGGTTAGACTGACAGCAAAGGTATGATGATTTTTGCACGACCATCAGGGTCCGGATACCCAAATCAGCCGGAGGCTATAATTCCATATGGATCCACAAAGGCATACCCTCAGCGGCCTACACTACAAAAAAATACACTTTCGTGATGATACGTATTTGTCACAGTAGGTCGCTTTTGTTGTCATGCATGTACATCCATGACAAATTTATGACAGAATCAAGATAGTCATACCTGTGTTGTAGTAGAAGTGTTCCATGACATTACCAAAATTATCATCACGAAAGTGTCCACTTCCATGACGATAAATCGCGCGTCACAGAAGTGCTTTCATCAAAGGTGACCGACACGTGGCATCCACCGTAACGGAACGCCGTTAAGCTATTGGGTCGGGTTTTGGATCTGATAACCCGTTAACAGCCTCGACCAATGGGGATTTTCCACGTGTAAAATCATCATTGGCTAGAGGAAACACGTGTATGCTCATCGTTGGGACAGATGTCAACCACTCATTGGACGGAAGGCGCCTATGATACGTCGACACGTGGCACGGCCCAACAGAGGCCCATTCCTGTGAAAAGGCCGGCCCATTTGACTTGGTCAAAAGCTGGTGGGCCGCCCCATGGAAAGCCTGTTAACGGCCTGTTCGAATATAGCCCATTTACAGCCCGCTAACCCAAGGCCCGTTACACCCTATCCAAATTAGGGCCAGTAGCGTCATCTGGGCCATCCAATATGATTGCAGCCCGTTTTCACTTCTGGCCCATGTATGGCCCATGACGTCTTTCGACCCATATGAGGCCCTATGTAACTCTTGGCCTACTAATGGCCCATGGTGAATCTGGCCCGTAATGAAGAGTGTATCACTTTACACCCATTAACGGCCCGTTATTCCGTTGGGTCGTTTCCAGCCCATGTTATCTTTCGGCCTTTGCAGAGCCCATTTATTCTTGGGCTCATTTCCAGCATTCGTTTACTTACGGCCCGTTACTGTCATTTTCTACTTGTGGGCCAAATTCAGCCTGTGGTTACAGTCGGCCTGTTTGTGGTCCATTAATATGTTGGGACGATTTCATAGCATCATCAAATACAGCCTATTAACAATGGCCCGTTATGGTAGGCCCATGAACGGACGATTCCAACTCTAGCCCGTTTACGGCCATAATGCGGTCTGTTTGGCCCATGTTTGGCCAATCGATTATACGGCCCGTATAAGGCCCGTTGATAATACGGCCCGCAGAATGCCCATTGTTTCTATGGCCCGTAGAAGGCCCATTGTTTCTACGGCCCGTAGAAGGCCCACTGTTTCTACGGCCAGTAGGAGGCCCAGTGTCACTACAGTCAATATTAGCCCATGGTTATTGTGGCCTAGTTTTAAAAAATAGGTTATTGCAGCCACTAGCTAACCGCGGAAAAAGAACTGCAATGACTACAAGCAAACAAATAAACAAGACAACAAGGAAATAAATAAGCAAGCAACTAACGCTACGCTATCATGGCTATTACACATATTACATCCATTGGGCATCAAAGTTTGCCACCAGTGCAAATATAGGGAACAAAGCAACATATCATATACACTGGTTGTCAAAGTTGGCGACCAGCGCAAATAAACGTCGCAGCAAAACAAATCCAGAACTGAAACCACTTCATAAGATCTCAAGAAACAATATCCTGGGTACCCGTAATGCTGGCAAGATGCTTAGCAAGCTTATTACCTTTCTCTTGTTTGGCACTTAAATCCTCCAGCGCTTGCTGTTGCACCAGAAAATATGCATCTGAATTCTACAGGGACTTCCTCAGTCCTTCAGCTTCCTGTTGCAGCACATCTGATCGATGTCTTTCAACTTGAAGTTGAGACTCAAGAAGACGAACTGATTCAGGCATCGAGTTCGAAGAGCTTGTGCCAGCAGTAGTGGCCAGTAACTCGAACACTACATCAAGACATGACTTTTGGGTTCCCTCACTGTCGTCAACATAGTTTTTATCAGCTTTCTTGGAGACCAAAAGGGATGTCTCACTATCTTTAACCTTATCTGCATTACTTCCTTTACCATTTGATAACGCGGTACTGTTCTCCAATATTTTGTCTGCATTCTAAAAGAGAAACAAGCAGACACATCACATGTTTACCATGTTGTACATGAAACTCATTTTGGTAAATTAGTTCAGTAGTAAAGTGGACAGGATAACAACATGAAACAAACATATATCTATGTACCATGGTCACTTTATGGTCTATATCATTCTCGTTTTTGTTGCCAAATCAACATAGAGACACAGTTCAAATAATATTTGTTCAAGATAAAGCAGAATAGATAGAATATAAGTGTGGGTAACTATAGAGCAATAACAACACTTGTAATGTGCATGACATGAGAACATAACTGTTTATTCAATTGAAACTAAAATCAACATAGAGCAGGTTACACCAGCAAACCATTTAAAACAGGTTTAAAACATACCTGTTGCGCCATTGGAGTTTCAAATCCATCCTTCAAATTTGAAAATAGTTGGTATGAGTAAATACAGTCATGCAAGAGCAAAGGAGTATGAACCATAGCTACAGAACCTGACCTGAGAACAAATCTTCTTCTCCTTTAAGTGTTGAGTTGGGATTCGGAGTGGTGGTCCTTGTGCTTTGGGCACTGCAGTTCCCTTACTAACTGCTCGTGTTTGGGTGCTCTGTGGTGGAGACGGTGTTGTGTCAACTGGAACTGGGTTACTATCTGCCGGGGTTGGGGTTAGAAGGGGTGTAGCTGGTTCTCTGTCCAACTGGGTAGGGGTACAATCTGCGAGAGTCTGGGTTATGTGTGGTGGATCTAGTCCTTGGGCAAGTACAACCGTGGTTCTATTTGCATCAACTGGTAGCACTATCTTTTCTGAAGACCGTGTTATTACTCCCTTAGATACTGCCATCACGCTCTCCAATTCAAATGGCAGATAAACAAGAAAAGTAATTGAAAGTATAGACATAGTATGATAGACAGGTGCAATGGATAGTGGGGAATAAAAGAGGGCATGAAATAATTCATATTTATGTTGTCTAACCAAACAGGATAGCATGACACAATTTCACATATATGATGGCTAACTAAACAAGATAGCATGACACAATTTCACATTATGATGGCTAACTAAAAAAGATGGAAAGACATAGTTCAAAATATGAGACTATGTAAACAGGATGACATGACATAACTATATAATGTGTTTATTAAATAGGTTGGCATGCCATAATTCACATACATTCACGGATAGAATGCCATAATTCAAAATATGATGACTGTAAACACTAAACAGGATGAGATGATATAACTATATGATGTCTTTATTAAATGGGTTGCCATGCCATAATTCAGATAGATGATGTGTATGTACTATGTAAACATGATGGCATGATATAATTCAAATATATGATTTATATAGTAAGCAAGTAAGCAGATGCCAATCCATATATAATGTAAAAACTAAGCAATGCAAGACAACATGCATGACATGGGTAATATAACCCTGCCAAGTTTGAGCATAGACCTCAAGGGGAAAATAGGACTGATCATCAGTCTCTGAATCCTCCTCTGAGGAGCTCTCTGTAACCAGCAAGATGTCTGCTTCAGCAGGTAGCATTGTCTACTCTGAGTACCTTGTTTTCACTCCAAATACTTCCATCACCGCTTCAAATGGCTGATGCACAGGAAGAGTAGTTGAATATACAAACGTTGTCGCCAAATGGAACACATAATACAAAAAAATGATAGCATGATATAATTCACATACATGATGATTGGCTAAACAGCATGGCATTGCATAATTCACATATATAATGCCTTTGCAACAAGATAGCATTGTATAATTCACAAATATAATGCCTTGCAACAAGATGGCAATGCATAATTCACATATATGGTAATTAGACACTGAATAGGTGGCATTCACACAAAGCATGTCTAAACTAATGAAATGACATAGCAATGCGAGACACCATACACACGATATGAGCAACATACACTACAAGAAATATGTCAACTTGTGACCAGCACTATTGGTCACTGAATGGTCACTGTTTTCAATTTGTGACCTTTTTGTGATAAAAAACATAAGGTCAAAAGCTGGCGGTCATAAACTGACTATAGCGACCTTTCTTCTGGAATGGTCGTAGACATTTATGACCAAAATACATCTACTGTGGCGTGTTAGTCACTAGCAACCTCCCCGGGCCACGTAGGCATCCAGCGTGGCAATCTGATGTGGCACAAGATTCAGGCCGGTCCAATTCGATTTTCTACATGGGCCTAGCCCAACAATTTGGCCTTTTTAATATATTTTTTCCTGCCAGTTACATAGGCCAAGCCCATTTCAGCCTTTATTTCTGGGCCGGGGCCTTTTAACTTTGTTTGGGCCATTATATTTTGGGGCTGGTCCCATTTGTCATATTCTCACACATTAGGCCCACTTGACAGAAAATTCAAAATTGCTCAGATTATTCTCATAAGTGGGTCCCACAAGTCAGGTTTCCATTGCACACATTTTCAAATCACATACATAATCAATATTTCAAACGGAACAGTACAAATGTAGTTCATCAAATAACACTAACTAAGTCTACTACAATCTGTACATAGTCTATTACAACCCAAATATGCCTACTATTACAATATAACAATATTTACAGTCTATTACAGTCAAACAAAAGAGACGACTCTTTGCTGAGTAGGGCTATCCGGCTTTGAACTTCAAATTTCATAGACCTCCTGTTCGTTAATTGCAAGCACCATGCACCTTGGTTGGACATGATGTGCTTGTCCTCGGTTGCACCATGCACCTTTGATGAAAGAGTTGCGGCTGATCGCTAAAACCTGTGAATATAAAAAAGATTTATTCAGTACAAAAAGTAAATCACGACAATATGTCAGTAGTAATAAATACAGAATCTGAACAAAAAAACTACTCCCAGTTAGAATTATTTTTGTTTTGGTAAGGTATAAGAGCAGCAGGTAAAGATAACATGAACAGATTGTTTGATCAGATAAGCTATATGATTGTATCAACACATGTGTAATGCATGGTACAGGTCAAATCCATGATATGAGACATAGATAAACCAGTAGTCTAAGATTAAAAATTCTATAGTCTAAATCAGTAAAAGTTTAATAGTCTGTTTAACATCCCAAATTTTCAATTTGGAATGTTATACATTAGATCATCATGCATATCTTATTTTCTTGCATTTTGCCCGATCCTAGAAATTTCACACAACTCAAGGACCTTCGGAGAGAGTTGGAGATTTCGTTATTTTCATATTTGAGAGTTTTCTCGAATTTGAAAAGAGGATCATTTGATTTATTTATTTCATCTTCAATTATTTTTCCGATATCAAAATATGAGAGAGGGAATAATATGACTTTCCCAAAATATAGGAAAAATGAAGATTTAATAAATAGATCAATTTTGGTTTTGCCGGAGTTTTGTTTGCATTTTATTCGGATAGGGAAAAATGCGCGTTTTCAAAAATTGCATTTTAGGTCCGGAGAAAAGTTCATTTTGTTCGACTCATTTTTAGGAGTCGGGAAAAATTTACTTTTAGAATTTTGGAGTCCGTTTAGTTTAGTTTTTTTTTGTTTTTCTGCGCGCGAAATAAGTTAAAAAAACACAACTGGACCAAGGCCCAGGCCAGGCCGCTGCGTCCCAGCCTCGCGCGCGCCAGGAGCCAGCGAAGGGAGCCGGCCGCCGCCTCTTGCTCCTGTACCGAATCCTAAAAGGATTCTAGGGCGCCCCTTGCCCCTTTTTCCTTATTTCGTTATTCCTATTCCTAGTCTAATTCTTGTCCCCTACCCCAAGTAAACCCCCCCTCCCCAATATAAATACCCAAGCACCCCCCTCTAAACCCATCAAATCAAGCCCCAAGCTCTCCACCGCACCACACCCCGCGCCCTAGACCGCCGCCGCACCACCCCACACCAGCCCTTGCCCACGCCGCGCCGCCGCCCTTGTGCCCTAGCGCCGCCGCTGCACCTCGCCCACGCCGCCGCCTCCCCAAGCCGCGCCCCACCCCGCGCCCCTAACCCGCCGCCGCCGCCCCTATAGCGCCACCGCCGCCGCCCTAGCACTCCGCCATCGCCACCGTTCGCCCCGCCTCGCCGGAGGTAGCCCCGCGCCTCTCTTTTTCTTCCCCGCGGTTCGGTTCTTTTAAAAGAAATCGTTCCGGTTTTCTTTTCCGGTTTTTCTCTCTGATTCTTCGTTTTGGTTTCTTTTCCGAAACCCTAGATCGGTTTTCCATTTTCTTTTTCGGTTTCTTTTCCGAAAACCCTAGATCGGTTTTCATTCTTCTTTCGGACCGTTCATCTCAATGAACGTGATCACCGATTATTCCCGGTTAACGATGCCCGTTCGTTTAACCGTTCGTCTCTTTCTTTTCGTCGGATTTATTCCGCGATCACGATCTCAGATCCGATCTTCGTTCTAGTTTATCTTCTCGCCCGTTTATCGGAATCAGGTGATTCAAGCGCCTGGAGTTTCGTTTCGAAACCGCCGTTCCGTCTAATCAACTGAAACAAGTTTTTTCCCCGGTAAAATTTGACCTAGTTTCAACTTTCTAGAACCGAGTTGTTTTCTTCCGCCGTTTGTTTTCCGTTTCTTTGTTCGGTTCTTTCTTTCTTTCTTTGCAACCGGAGTTCTTAAGTTGAACCTTCTGGTTTGTTCTCTCGTTCGAGTTTGACTTGTGCATTGGATGAGTACTTATGGTGTGGTTACTATTGCTTGCTTACGATAGATTGACCGGAGTGTGACGAGTAGATCTATCAAGAGTTTTAAGTGCGAATCATCTTCATCTAAATTGCAGGCAAGTTCACACTTTGATCATACCTTTTCTACAACCCAGTTTTATTGCATTAGATCAATCCTCACACACTGCATGATTAGGATCTAATTAAACTGTGGGATGAGAAGTAGATGAGGTAGTACCTATTACCTGTTCATTATCAAACCCTTGGGAGTTACTTCTACATTTGCTTATTATGCCATGCTATGCTAGTAGACGTGCATTGGGTGAGTGATATCCATGACAGATGTGAGTTGATAATTTTAATGGTTTATCTAAGGTGGCAACTTAAACACACATCTGGGTGGATTGAGGCACCTGATGTCTATCAGGACTTGCCTGTTTTTTTTGGACCGCCACCCAGGTTCAAAGGGATCATAAGATAATTCATGCTAGAAACTTCCATGTGCAGCCACATGCTACTAAGGGCTCTGGCATAGTTGACTAAGTTGTGCGAACTCTTACGGGGTGGACTAGCAGATGTAGGGGTTGTAGGTGAAACGGTCTACCCCACATGTAAGGTGCTAGCGCTTCTGAAAGACTATGTCTCGGTCATCCGTTTCTCAAACACCGTGTAGTGCGAGAAAACAAACGGAGGTGATCGAGTCATGTGGGGAAAAGTGCGCAAACCTCTGCAGAGTGTACAAACTAATCATGATTAGCCGTGTCCCCGGTTATGGACAACTTGAGTATCTAGTACTTGAATATCATGTGAATCTCATCATGTTACTTCTAATTAATGTTGTTGGGTTTTAATTATTTTTAATTGGGATTGAGAATGCTGTCAACCATTCTCAATGTTCAACAACCACCATGATAGTTAAATAAATTTATTCCTTTGCAATAGGGAAAAATTGGCTTTACGCAAAAAACCTTATAACCATAGAGCTTTTCCACCAGCTAGATATGCATGTAGTGATAGCCATTGTTCATCATTCTCTATGGTCTGAATTTGCCAGTACATTCAATGTACTGATCCGTTTCGGGCTGCAACGTCTTATGTTGCAGGTTATCTTACGACGAGTAAGTGATACGTTAGGGTTACGATTTCTACACTCAACTTTGCTGTTGGTGTTGATGGGAATCCACAACCTTGTTGCTTCTGCTATATGGATTGAGGTGATAGTATTTACGTTACTTTATACATGTGATTTACCTCTGTTATAAATCCTTCGAGTACTGTGTGTGTCAGCATACTGATCCAGGGATGACACGTAAGCACAGAGACTTGACCCATTCGGGTCGGGTCGCTACAAGATGGTATCAGAGCACATGTTGACTGTAGGACGTGACCCTAGAAACCGGCAAGCCCATAGCGAAGATTTTTCTCTACAACTTTCCCTTTCAAAAGGATCTTTTACCTCTCTTCTCTTCTGAGTTTTATTCAAAAAATTCCCTTTAGTGAGACCATACCCCTTTCCCCTTTTGATCACATGAAGATTCGACTGATGAGACCACTCCAAGAAGTACAAGATATCGGACAACTAAGACCACTTCGGAATGAGGAGTATTTTCCGTGCCTCTGAATAATGGAAACTACAACGGTTGAAGGCCGAAGACAAGTAGAATTTGAAGGCTCTAAAGAATCCCCAGATTTGTATGACCTAGGACTGCTACCCTGATGGAACTTGACAGACTATGGATGTTGTCAATACCCGAGATCAAGGTGTATCGGAGAAAGACTGAAACATGGAGAGTTGAGAACTCGAAGTTTTGTCAAAGAAACCCTAAGGCAGGAGATATCTACAATGGAATGAGAGCTCATAGGGAATGACAAGAGCAAAAACATGGTTATCCGTGATGCTATCGCCCGCTTATGATATTGTCACCGTGCTGAGTTAAGCATGCCTATGCATGGAAGGATTGGATGGTAGAAGGCTAATGGATCACCTATCAGCAAGATGAAATTTTAACCTTAGCTAGTGTATCACTAGGATCTGGAGTATTACATCAAGAAGTTAAGAGGGATCTGCAGGAAGCAATATTAGACAAGGAAGTATTTCATGAGGAACTCAGGATCCTGAAGATGAGAGTAGCCAAGCTGGAGGAGCTACAACCTCGAGATACCGAAGAATTGTCAAGAACTGAAGGACAGTATGACCATGGATCATGTGAAGGATGTTGAAACCTAGAAGTTTGAAATACCACTCCAGAATATTAAAGGATGTCACGAGAGATTTCATGTCAACAGAGATGATTTGGCAAAAGAACTTGAGAAGACAAGCATGATCGGAAGAAGCCATTGGAGGCATGAACATGGCTTGAAGAGTTTGGAGACGTTGAAGATTTATTGACCTTTAGAAGACCAAACCCCTGTTATATACCTACGTTAGATGCGACGATTGTGAGCTGTCATTTGTTTGTTGTTTTTCCGACAGCCACAACAAAAATCTGTCTTTTCAAAACTTTTGTTTGTATTGTGTGTATCTCTCTTGATCTCTCTTATCTCACCCCCAAACCCATGGACCCAATAGATGGTGAATGGAGAGGAGCTTGTATTTTCTAGACCGATGAGCCAATTGGAGACAGACCGATGGATTCAGAACATGGAGGATCATATGGAGAACAACCCTATAGTCGAAAAGGATATGGCCCAGCATGCTCTTCAATGCTTTGAAAGAGGTTCTGCTACTTGGTGGAGGATGTATCAAACCATCAATGGATGGCAAGGAGTAACCACTTGGAAAGAATTTAAGTTGACCTTGCCAAAGTCTCAGTTTGTGTCCCAGAAGTTGAAGCCTTATGGAAAGGACATGAAGAAACCTTGTGCATGCAAGATTTGTGGAGAAATCGGACACACCCATAAAGAACACAAGGATGAATGCCCTAATTGTGAAGGAAGTCACCCAGTTGAAGAATGCCCAACTAGGAAGATTACTTGTTTCTTGTGTGAAGGGACTACCCACTATCCTGCTCAGTGTCACATTTACCCCATGGTACAACGAACCATCCAGCAGAAGAACGAAGAAATGAAAGGAGCCCTCATGGAAATTTTAGAAGAACCTGCGATGAAGGACGAGGTGAAGGACACACCCAAAGAGGAACCAATTAAACCCTACACCAAGTCTTGCTATTCATGTGGAGAAGAAGGACACATCTCCCAGAATTGTATGAATGGGAATCTAGTAGAATTCCCAGCTGAGGAAGTAGAGTATGACCCATAGGAAATAGAAGCCCTGATTGGAATGGAAAAGTCCAGAAAGAGAAGTAGATTGGATTCCAGGAAAGACCTAAGTCATATCACCTATTATAGGTGCAAGGAGTCAGGGCACTACCTCCACAGTTGCCCAAAAAGGAAGCCAAGAACCCAAGGAGGCTATATAATCACAAGAAAACCTCGATACTTGTCAAAAGTAATATGTTTTAGTGTAAAGGAGCAGGGCACTTTGCCAGAGAATGCCGCAAGGAGAAGGAAATTTGTGCTAGATAGTTGAGTTTGCAACAGAAGTAATGGAGTAGTAGAAGTGAGAACATTTTCTTGAGGTGTTGAGTTGAGACATGTAATGGAAAAGCGAGAGATTGTAATTAATTGAGAGTGAATAAAGTTAGCATCATTAGTACTGATATGGATTTTATGAGTTGTTACTCTATGAATAAGGATTTTGACCATTTCTGAGGATATGAGAAATATAGTCTATGGAAGATTTGCACATTTTAAGGGTGGTAGTACCCTGTAAGAACCATTGACCCCTGGAAAAAATAAGCATACTCCACTGAGTGGATTTCGTACAAAATGAATATGAGTTTTGTCTCGATATGTGTGATGCCCCAAGAGTATGTGGGATGAAGTTGGAGACCGTCCGTTGGACCAAATGTGATCAAAGGAGTCAGAAGAAAATGTTAAGTTGATTCGAGATAGACTGAAGGTAGCTCAGTCCAGGCACAAGAGTTATGTAGACTCAAAAAAAACTCAAGGAGGTAGTCTATGAAATCGGAGACCGAGCATGTCTTCATGTGTTCCCTCTGCGAGGAGTTAAACGAATTGGAGTTAAGGTAAAGTTAGCCCCGAGATTTGTAGGACCATACCGAGTTTTGGAGCGTATGAGAGAAGTAGCCTACAAGTTGGAGTTACCCGAAGGACTGTCAGGAGTTCAGGATGTGTTTCACGTTTCCCAGTTGAAGAAGTGCCATGCAGAGATGGCCAATATTCCCCTGTAAGGACGCTTGAACCTGGAAGGGATAATAATGTTCCACGAAGTGGAATATGGACTTCATAAGTATAAGTTTTTATCTCGGTATGTGGGAAATCCCACGAGGATGAAGAGATGAAGTACTATTGGATATAAAGGAGGTATGATGTTGGTAATATGGAGCAATGGCAACCCCATGACAAGTCTGAGTACTCACGTCTTGGTTTGGTGCCAATAGAAGGAAGGAAGACAGTACAATTGGATGGATTTAAGAATACTAGGAAGTTGGAACAATGATCAGTTGCCCGATGATAAGTTCAAGGACTACAAGTGATGAGACGGGCTATAACCCACAGGCCCCAGAACCTGCCAAGAAGCAAGCACATTCTTGCTGAAGGAAAAACCGTGGAAGTGGATATACCTTTGTCAACAGACGATCTTATAGGATTTACGCAAAAACCTGAGAGTTGTGAAGGAACGATAGATGATTGTTTGGCTTGCAGAATCTATGGATTTATCCGAACTTGGTTCGTCGACAAGAGAAGTTCTGCAATGCTTGTGAAGATGACCGAGTGCTAGAATGCGAGATTCGCTAAACTGTATACAGGGTAAAGATTTGGGTGCGGGATGGATTGATCACCATACCGACTTACTCTTATTATTCGCCTTGCTATATGGGATGGTAAATCTGAGAGACTTACCTATAGTGGAGAGACGACGATCAAAACCTTGTTTAAGCCTTAGAATGGTATAGGTATTTTTCCCTTGTACACGGCAGCTTTTTGCCAACCGTAGGTTATACGGTGAGGATCAACCCAGACCCATTTCCTGCAGGAGAAACCATAAATTGATAACCACCATGAGATATCGATAGTTATTTAGAATTGGCGCCAGACTGTCAGCTAAGAAGACCCAATCTCAGAATAACCTTACCAAGAGGAAATGACAGAAGAATTGAGTAAAGGTTATGCAATCACCGGAAGAGCCCAGAGAAAGGAATTAAACTGAAGATCTGAGAAGGCCGGCCCTGTCAAAAATAAGGATGGAGTATATGAGTATTGATGGGACTGTAACAACGTTTCTAAGGGTGGTAGCACCCTCGACACCGTCTGATGATCGATGGATTTTGAGAAGACCCCTAAACCCTAACCTTTTCTTGCTAGCCTCTCCGAATCTCGAGGACGAGATTCCTTTTAAGGGTGGTAGGTTTGTAACATCCCAAATTTTCAATTTGGAATGTTATACATTAGATCATCATGCATATCTTATTTTCTTGCATTTTGCCCGATCCTAGAAATTTCACGCAACTCAAGGACCTTCGGAGAGAGTTGGAGATTTCGTTATTTTCATATTTTAGAGTTTTCTCGATTTTGAAAAGAGGATCATTTGATTTATTTATTTCATCTTCAATTATTTTTCCGATATCAAAATATGAAAGAGGGAATAATATGACTTTCCCAAAATATAGGAAAAATGAAGATTTAATAAATAGATCAATTTTGGTTTTGCCGGAGATTTGTTTGCATTTTATTCGGATAGGGAAAAATGCGCGTTTTCGAAAATTGCATTTTAGGTCCGGAGAAAAGTTCATTTTGTTCGACTCATTTTTAGGAGTCGGGAAAAATTTACTTTTAGAATTTTGGAGTCCGTTTAGTTTAGTTTTTATTTGTTTTTCTGTGCGCGAAATCAGTTAAAAAAACACAACTGGACCAAGGCCCAGGCCAGGCCACTGCGCCCCAGCCTCGCGCGCGCCAGGAGCCAGCGAAGGGAGCCGGCCGCCGCCTCTTGCTCCTGTACCGAATCCTAAAAGGATTCTAGGGCGCCCCTTGCCCCTTTTTACTTATTTCGTTATTCCTATTCCTAGTCTAATTCTTGTCCCCTACCCCAAGTAAACCCCCCCCTCCCAATATAAATATCCAAGCACCCCCTCTAAACCCATCAAATCAAGCCCCAAGCCCTCCACCGCACCACACCCCGCGCCCTACACCGCCGCCGCGCCACCCCACACCCGCGCCGCCGCACCTTGCCCACACCGCGTCTCCGCTCTTGTGCCCTAGCGCCGCCGCCGCACCTCGCCCAAGCCGCCGCCTCCCCAAGCCGCGCCCCACCCCGCGCCCCTCACCCGCCGCCGCCGCCCCTATAGCGCCGCCGTAGCACGCCTCCATCGCCACCGTTCGCCCCGCCTCGCCGGAGGTAGCCCCGCGCCTCTCTTTTTCTTCCCCGCGGTTCGGTTCTTTTAAAAGAAACCGTTCCGGTTTTCTTTTCTGGTTTTTCTCTCCGATTCTTCGTTTCGGTTTCTTTTCCGAAACCCTAGATCGGTTTTCCGTTTTCTTTTTTGGTTTCTTTTTCGAAAACCCTAGATCGGTTTTCGTTCTTCTTTCGGACCGTTCGTCTCAACGAACGTGATCACCGATTATTCCCGGTTAACGACGCCCGTTCGTTTAACCGTTCGTCTCTTTCTTTTCGTCGGATTTATTCCGCGATCGCGATCTCAGATCCGATCTTCCTTCTAGTTTATCTTCTCGCCCGTTTATCGGAATCAGGTGATTCAAGCGCCTGGAGTTTCGTTTCGAAACCACCGTTCCGTCTAATCAACTTAAACAAGTTTTTGCCCCGGTAAAGTTTGACCTAGTTTCAACTTGCTAGAACCGAGTTGTTTTCTTCCGCCGTTTGTTTTCCGTTTCTTTGTTCGGTTCTTTCTTTCTTTCTTTGCAACCGGAGTTCTTAAGTTGAACCTTCTGGTTCATTCTCTCGTTCGAGTTTGACTTGTGCATTAGATGAGTACTTATTGTGTGGTTACTATTACTTGCTTACGATAGATTGACCGGAGTGTGACGAGTAGATCTATCAAGAGTTTTAAGTGCGAATCATCTTCATCTACATTGCAGGCAAGTTCACACTTTGATCATACCTTTTCTACAACCCAGTTTTATTGCATTAGATCAATGCTCACACATTGCATGATTAGGATATAATTAAACTGTGGGATGGGAAGTAGATGAGGTAGTACCTATTACCTGTTCATTATCAAACCCTTGGGAGTTACTTCTACGTTTGCTTATTATGCCATGCTATGCTAGTAGACGTGGATTGGGTGAGTGATATCCATGACAGATGTGAGTTGATAATTTTAATGGTTTATCTAAGGTGGCAACTTAAACACACATCTGGGTGGATTGAGGCACCTGATGTCTATCAGGACTTGCCTATTTTTTTTGGACCGCCACCCAGGCTCAAAGGGATCATAAGATAATTCATGCTAGAAACTTCCGTGTGCAGCCACATGCTACTATGGGCTCTGGCATAGTTGACTAAGTTGTGCGAACTCTTACGGGGTGGACTAGCAGATGTAGGGGTTGTAGGTGGTACGGTCTACCCCACATGTAAGGTGCTAGCGCTTCTGAAAGACTATGTCTCGGTCATCCGTTTCTCAAACACCGTGTAGTGCGAGAAAACAAACGGAGGCGATCGAGTCATGTGGGGAAAAGTGCGCAAACCTCTGCAGAGTGTACAAACTAATCATGATTAGCCGTGTCCCCGGTTATGGACAACTTGAGTATCTAGTACTTGAATATCATGTGAATCTCATCATGTTACTTCTAATTAATGTTGCTGGGTTTTAATTATTTTTAATTGGGATTGAGAATGCTGTCAACCATTCTCAATGTTCAACAACCACCATGATAGTTAAATAAATTTATTCCTTTGCAGTAGGGAAAAATTGGCTTTACGCAAAAAACCTTATAACCATAGAGCTTTTCCACCAGCCAAATATGCATGTAGTGATAGCCATTGTTCATCATTCTCTATGGTGTGAATTTGCCAGTACATTCAATGTACTGACCCATTTCGGGCTGCAACGTCTTATGTTGCAGGTTATCTTACGACGAGTAAGTGATACGTTAGGGTTACGATTTCTACACTCAACTTTGCCATTGGTGTTGATGGGAATCCACAACCTTGTTGCTTCCGCTATATGGATTGAGGTAATAGTATTTACGTTACTTTATACATGTGATTTACCTCTGTTATAAATCCTTCGGGTACTTTGTGTGTCAGCATACCGATCCAGGGATGACACGTAAGCACAGAGACTTGACCCATTCGGGTCGGGTCGCTACAAGACATCCCAAATTTTCAATTTGGAATGTTATACATTAGATCATCATGCATATCTTATTTTCTTGCATTTTGCCCGATCCTAGAAATTTCACGCAACTCAAGGACCTTTGGAGAGAGTTGGAGATTTCGTTATTTTCATATTTGAGAGTTTTCTCGAATTTGAAAAGAGGATCATTTGATTTATTTATTTCATCTTCAATTATTTTTCCGATATCAAAATGTGAGAGAGGGAATAATATGACTTTCCCAAAATATAGGAAAAATGAAGATTTAATAAATAGATCAATTTTGGTTTTGCCGGAGTTTTGTTTGCATTTTATTCGGATAGGGAAAAATGCACGTTTTCGAAAATTGCATTTTAGGTCCGGAGAAAAGTTCATTTTGTTCGACTCATTTTTAGGAGTCGGGAAAAATTTACTTTTAGAATTTTAGAGTCCGTTTAGTTTAGTTTTTTTTTGTTTTTCTGCGCGCGAAATCAGTTAAAAAAACACAACTGGACCAAGGCCCAGGCCAGGCCGCTGCGCCCCAGCCTCGCGCGCGCCAGGAGCCAGCGAAGGGAGCCGGCCGCCGCCTCTTGCTCCTGTACCGAATCCTAAAAGGATTCTAGGGCGCCCCTTGCCCCTTTTTCCTTATTTCGTTATTCCTATTCCTAGTCTAATTCTTGTCCCCTACTCCAAGTAAACCCCCCCTCCCCAATATAAATACCCAAGCACCCCCCTCTAAACCCATCAAATCAAGCCCCAAGCCCTCCACCGCACCACACCCCGCGCCCTAGACCGCTGGCGCGCCACCCCACACCCGCGCCGCCGCACCTTGCCCACGCCGCGTCGCCGCCCTTGTGCCCTAGCGCCGCCGCCGCACCTCGCCCACGCCGCCGCCTCCCCAAGCCGCGCCCCACCCCGCGCCCCTCACCCGCCGCCGCCGCCCCTATAGCGCCGCCGCCGCCGCCCTAGCACGCCGCCGTCACGACCGTTCGCCCTGCCTCACCGGAGGTAGCCCCGCGCCTCTCTTTTTCTTCCCCGCTGTTCGGTTCTTTTAAAAGAAACCATTCCGGTTTTCTTATCCGAAACCCTAGATCGGTTTTCCGTTTTCTTTTTCGGTTTCTTTTCCGAAAACCCTAGATCGGTTTTCGTTCTTCTTTCGGACCGTTCGTCTCAACGAACGTGATCATCGATTATTCCTGGTTAACGATGCCCGTTAGTTTAACCGTTCGTCTCTTTCTTTTCGTCGGATTTATTCCGCGATCGCGATCTCAGATCCGATCTTCATTCTAGTTTATCTTCTCGCCCGTTTATCGGAATTAGGTGATTCAAGCGCCTGGAGTTTCGTTTTGAAACCGCCGTTCCGTCTAATCAACTTAAACAAGTTTTTTCCCCGGTAAAATTTGACCTAGTTTCAACTTGCTAGAACCGAGTTCTTTTCTTCCACCGTTTGTTTTCCATTTCTTTATTCGGTTCTTTCTTTCTTTCTTTGCAACCGGAGTTCTTATGTTGAACCTTCTGGTTCGTTCTCTCGTTCGAGTTTGACTTGTGCATTAGATGAGTACTTATTGTGTGGTTACTATTGCTTGCTTATGATAGATTGACCGGAGTGTGACGAGTAGATCTATCAAGAGTTTTAAGTGCGAATCATCTTCATCTACATTGCAGGCAAGTTCACACTTTGATCATACCTTTTCTACAACCCAGTTTTATTGCATTAGATCAATCCTCACACATTGCATGATTAGGATCTAATTAAACTGTGGGATGGGAAGTAGATGAGGTAGTACCTATTACTTGTTCATTATCAAACCCTTGGGAGTTACTTGTATGTTTGCTTATTATGCCATGCTATGCTAGTAGATGTGGATTGGGTGAGTGATATCCATGACAGATGTGAGTTGATAATTTTAATGGTTTATCTAAGGTGGCAACTTAAACACACATCTGGGTGGATTGAGGCACCTGATGTCTATCAGGACTGGCCTATTTTTTTTGGACCGCCACCCAGGTTCAAAGGGATCATAAGATAATTCATGCTAGAAACTTCCGTGTGCAGCCACATGCTACTATGGGCTCTGGCATAGTTGACTAAGTTGTGCGAACTCTTACGGGGTGGACTAGCAGATGTAGGGGTTGTAGGTGGTACGGTCTACCCCACATGTAAGGTGCTAGCGCTTCTGAAAGACTATGTCTCGGTCATCCATTTCTCAAACACCGTGTAGTGCGAGAAAACAAACGAAGGCGATCGAGTCATGTGGGGAAAAGTGCGCAAACCTCTGCACAGTGTACAAACTAATCATGATTAGCCGTGTCCCCGGTTATGGACAACTTGAGTATCTAGTACTTGAATATCATGTGAATCTCATCATGTTACTTCTAATTAATGTTGTTGGGTTTTAATTATTTTTAATTGGGATTGAGAATGCTGTCAACCATTCTCAATGTTCAACAACCACCGTGATAGTTAAATAAATTTATTCCTTTGCAATAGGGAAAAATTGGCTTTACGCAAAAAAACCTTATAACCATAGAGCTTTTCCACCAACCAAATATGCATGTAGTGATATCCATTGTTCATCATTCTCTATGGTGTGAATTTGCCAGTACATTCAATGTACTGACCCGTTTCGGGCTGCAACGTCTTATGTTGCAGGTTATCTTACGACGAGTAAGTGATACGTTAGGGTTACGATTTCTACACTCAACTTTGCCGTTGGTGTTGATGGGAATCAACAACCTTGCTGCTTCCGCTATATGGATTGAGGTAATAGTATTTACGTTACTTTATACATGTGATTTACCTCTGTTATAAATCCTTCGAGTACTATGTGTGTCAGCATACCGATCCAGGGATGACACGTAAGCACAGAGACTTGACCCATTCGGGTCGGGTCGCTACATCTGTAGTCTAAGTTTCCAAGCTTATCTACTAAAGAAATTGTATCAACTTAACCATTAGTCATGCATAAGTGTTTGACATCAAAAACATACGGAAGTGCATTCTCGAGATTGACAATTAGGATGCATGCTCTGAACATACAGAAGTTCTACAGAGCAGCAGCAATGGCATCACAGTTGAGTTGCCAGACCAAAACAAAGTCATGTATGTATGTAACAAAATCAGCCAAACTTAATATGCATCATCAGCTGATTAAAAGCAGTGGATAATAGTATAGTTCATCAAATGATATGGGCAGCTAGCCAAGTTTCCTAATGGGAAGAGCTCACAAGAGCAGACAAGGAAATGTATATTTTAAACTAGACTAGATTGCAGGGGGGAAAGGAGACGGGATGTGTGGCATTACCAAGGTAACACTCCTAATTTTTCTCATGAAAGGATCATGATAGACACAGGCAGCTACCAATAGGAAGAGGAAAATGGAAAATGCAGGCTACATGACCGAGGTTCTACCAACAAGAACCAACCAAATTAACCCAGCAAGTTAGTCAGATGAGGCAAGTAGCCCAGATGCATAAGGGTGGATTGTTCAGTTCACTTCAGTTCAAGCTACCTAGAAGAGAATGTCAGGACAACCGGCTGGGTTCACTTCTTGTGCACCCTACAGTCTGGGGAGTTTGGCTGCATGCACCTGTGTTGTTGAAATCGATGGCTAGGCCGACCGTGCTCGTGTCCTTCAGGCTCGACGACTTGCGCTTCTGCTGCAGCACCAAGAATGACATTGTTAATGTAGTCAAGGTAGCCAGATAGTAGGGTAATTCAGGTTTCACCTAACAGTTGTTCTGCCTGTGCTGTGTGTGTACTAGATTAAATTAAATCAGTAAACACTTGAGCTTTTATGGTTGGGTTGGTTGGTGCTTTTACCTTGTTGGAATTGCTGGCGGAGTGCTTCCTTTCGGACCGATGTTTCTGCTCCTTCTCCAATAAGCACAGTAGCGTCTTGTTGGCTTCGTCCACAACTCTTTTCTCCTCGAATAACTTAACCTTGAATTAAACATGCAAAAGAAACTTCAAACTGTCAAGACTACATTAGTGTTGCATGAAGCAATGTTCACTGAGAGGGCGATAAGTTGCAGGTACAGAACATAGGTGTTGCAACTACAAGAGTGAGATAACATGTTACCTCCTCTGCTTTTTTTAGGTTGGTCTTGAGTATATTCTTGTCCCTCTGCGGCGCTTGCACTTGTTCAGTAAGCTGCGCGTGAGTAAGATGAATTTTGGAGGACCAGGTTGGTTAAACAGCACTGCACTAGTAATTATACAAAGCAGCCACCGCAGTAGCATACAGGAGTATCATGCAAGCAAGCAGAGTGTTCAATGATGGTGATGGATCTCTACAGTTGATCCAACACCAAATCACCTGATTGAAGGTGATGGAGCTCTACTACCATTGACAGACCAAAAACAAACAATGTAACAAGACCAACTACTCAAACTGAATATGCATCAAGTGATTAAAATCCGTGGAAGATATAATTAGTCATCAACTGACACAACTAACTAATTTTCCTTTCCCAATGGGAGAGCACACAAGATCATACAGTAAATCATATCCAGAATGTAGCAATCAGTGGATAACATGAGCCATCAAGCATGAAATCGACTGATAATATGAGCAAGGAAAGGGATACGGGGTGTGGTGATGTTACTGACGTCGGGGGCGTCCCTGAGGCGCTTGCGTAGGTCGTCGCTCTCCTAGGCGAGCTCATCACATGACTCCATGGCGCGCTTGAGGTCGCGCTCGTAGAGGCCGCACTCCTTCTCGAGCCTGGCTGGGCGGCGAGCTGGTCGCGCGCGGCCGTCACGACCTGCTTCTCCTCCACGCAGCACCAGATCCCCTCCGTGTTCATCGCCGACTCGTTCTGCACGCACGGCATGGGGCCATTCCGATCCATCAGGCATTCTGGCAAACAGGTATAGTGCGCGAGTAACCGCCACCGCAGAATGGACGGGGGAGGGGGGAAGGGGGGCGGACTGACCCTGAGGAGGGCGATGCATTGGGCGGCGGCATGGAGGTCCTCCTCGAGCGCGAAGACGCGGTCCTGGAGGCAGCCGCGCAGGTCCTACAAGACGGCGAGGTTGAGGCAGAGCGAGCGGTCGGGCACGAGGAGGCAGGGGGCATACTTTGTCTGGCGAATCCAGAGCTCGGTCGCCATGGCTGCGCCGCGGGCTAGGGTTTCGGCTGCTTGGGAACGAAGCAAAAGGTGGGGGCGCCGACGGTGGTGGGGTAGAGGAGAGGGTGGGGGTCTCCGGCGGTCTCGGACGAGGTGAGGGGCGCGCGCGAGCGGCAGAGGGGCGGGTGGTGCAGGGGAGGGGAGAAAGGAAGGAGAATAGAGCGAGGGGAGAAAGAAAGGAGGCAGCGGCGGGGGGGGGGGGGGGGTGGTGGATGGAAAATGTGCAGAGGACTCACGAGATCTAGGGTTTCATCTTAGGTGGGCTTCGGGTGAGGACAGCCGTTGGATCCGGGAGCATCCAACGATGATCCATCCATGATCCGCGTGAAATGCCCACGGACCAATCAAAATGCAATACACGTGTACCATGTCACGACCATCTAAATTGGTCACAGTTAACTAAAAAATTGGTCGTAGTTGACTAAAAATTCATTTTCTATTTTTCAAGTGCCCAAAATGAGTTTTTTTGTGAAGGACCTACCATATATTTGTTGCAATATTGGACCAAATCATTTTTTATAAAATAGTAGGCCATGTATAATGCACGATTTACAAAATGGTTGGGTGTCAAAATTTTCGATCCACCTCTCGTGAAAAAGACAAATTTCCGCCGAGTCAGCTGGAAGCGGGTCAAATTTGAACTACAGCTGCCTCATAGTTTGCTATTTATTTTTTCCAAAAGTCATTTCTAGGTATATAAGTACGTATTTAATCATAGAAACACCAAAAAATTCCAAGATTCAACCACTAGCTAGGAACGGTCATTCCCGTCGTTTTGACCGCATTTTGAAACGGGCATAAAAATTTCAAAAAAATCAAAAAATTGGGAAACCTTCGCATTGTGTCATTATATGTGGCCAAGTTCCCAGGAAAAATAACAAACTTGTAATACGGCAATTATTTAAAAAAAGTTCTCAGAAACGAGCTATCACGTGTGGAGATCAATGGCTTTCAAGCCAAATGATCAATCTTATGGCCACATTCGTGGCATAGTTTGTTCAAATGATCTCATATTGTGCACAAGGGTGCATATTGGAATGGCAAACAATGTTGCCTAAGGAAGTTTTCATTTTCTTTGCACGGAAAATCCATTTTCCATTTTCCGAGTGCCCGAATTGAGTTCTTTTTGTGAAGGATCTACCATATATTTGTTGCAAAATTGGACCAAAACATTTTTCTAAAATACTAGGCCATATTTGATTCACAATTGACCAAATGGTTGGGTGTCAAAAGTTTTGATCCACCTCTGGTGAAAAAGACAAATTCCTGCCGATTCAGCTGGAAGCGGGTCAAATTTGAACTGCAGCTGCCTCATAGTTTGCTCTTTATTTTTTCCAAAAATCATTTCTAGGTACATAAGTATCTATTTAATCAGAGAAACACCAAAAAAATTCCAAGATTCAACCACTAGCTAGGAACGGTCATGCCCGCGGTTTTGACCGCATTTTGAAACAGGCATAAAAAATTCAAAAAAAATCAAAAAATTTGGAAACCTTTGCATTATGTCATTATATGTGACCAGGTTTCCAGGAAAAATAATAAACTTATAATACGGCAATATTTAAAAAAGTGTTCTCAGAAATGAGCTATCACGCGTGAAGATTTAGGGTTTTCAAGCCAAATGATCAATCTTATGGCCACATTCGTGGCATAGTTTGTTCAAATGATCTCATATTGTGCACAAGGGTGCATGTTGGAATGGCAAACAATGTTTCCTAAGGGAGTTTTCATTTTCTTTGTACGAAAAATCAATTTTTCATTTTTCGAGTGCCCAAAAGGAGGTTTTTTGTGAAGGACCTCCCAAATAATTGTTGCAAAATTGGACGAAATCAATTTTATAAAATACTAGGACATATTTAATGCATAATTGACAAAATGGTTGGGTGTAAAAAGTTTTGATCCACCTCTCGTGAAAAAGACAAATTTTCGCGGATTCAGCTGGAAGCGGGTCAAATTTGAACTGCAGCTGCCTCATAGTTTTCTATTTATTTTTTCCAAAAATCATTTCTAGGTACATAAGTACCTATTTAATCAGAGAAACACCAAAAAAATTCAAGATTCAACCACTAGCTAGGAACGGTCATTCCCGCCGTTTTGACCGCATTTTGAAACGGGCATAAAAAATTCAAAAAAATCAAAAAATTGGGAAACCTTCGCATTGTGTCATTATATGTGGCCAAGTTCCCAGAAAAAATAACAAACTTGTAATACGGCAATTATTTTAAAAAAGTGTTCTCAAAATCGAGCTATCACGTGTGGATATCAATGGCTTTCAAGCCAAATGATCAATCTTATGGCCACATTCATGGCATAATTTGTTCAAATGATCCCATATTGTGCACAAGGGTGTATATTGGAATGGCAAACAATGTTTCCTAAGGAAGTTTTCATTTTCTTTGGACGAAAAAACCATTTTCCATTTTTCGAGTGCCCAAAAGGAGGTTTTTTTGTGAAGGACCTCCCAAATAATTGTTGCAAAATTGGACCAAATCATTTTTATAAAATACTAGGCCATATTTAATGCACAATTGACAAAATTGTTGGGCATCAAAAGTTTTGATCCACCTCTGGTGAAAAAGACAAATTCCCGCCGATTCAGTAGGAAGCGGGTCAAATTTGAACTGCAGCTGCCTCATAGTTTACTATTTATTTTTTCCAAAAATCATTTATAGTTACATAAGTACCTATTTAATCATAAATACATGGTTTGATGGCGATACGTCGAGGTTTGGGCGGTGGCCAAGGCCCCCAACTCTAGAGCGCGTAAACTCGCATGCCCGACGCGTGGTCACCGCGTGACCGTGGCGTTGCCATGTGTTCTGGGCAGCCTAGGCATGTCTAGTGGGTTGGGCACTCCCCAGGTAGGTTCTAGGAAGAAAATTACAACATAAGATTCTCACGAGGAGACCGATCGATGCTCAAACATGAATTAGCAGCCAAGTGTTTGATTAGCGGTACGGGAAATGCACATGGCCAATGGGCGTGAGTTTTTGCTGAGGATGATCATCTACTAAGAAGAATGTCTTCGCAAATTTTCAGATCAAAAGGAGGATCCTAGGTGGTACTTGCTTTGCAAAGTACCACACTGGACAGAAATATGAATGTTGAAGCTGGGCTCAAAATAATGAATGGATTGAGCTGAAATTTGGTGGAGGATGATTATTTGGGCATTGGAAAGCACCGTAGAAAATTGATACCATTTGGACATGCCAAAGTGGTACTTCCTTCACAATGCTCTTCTATGGACAGAAACTTGGGAAAACTAGTGAGAGAATTTGGATGAATGAAATGAGCTCAAATTTGGTGTAGGTAAGGTACATAGGTATGGTTATGCCTTGGTAGATTTTCATATCATTTGGGTAAGCCTAGATAGTACTTACTTCACAAAGCTTCTCTCGAGGTAGAAACTTTGGAAATTTCCTGAGAAAGATTTACTAGGAAAATGGAGCTGAATATTATCATGTGGCAATGATTTGGGTATGGAAGAGTGCCCAAAGAGTTTGAGGTTAATAGGAGGGGTCTAGATAACACTTGCTTTGCAACATGCCAATCTGGCCATAAAATATAAATTGAACCTGGGCTCACATAGATAATTTTCCTGAGCTGCAATTTGGAGGAGGGTGATAATTTGGGCATATGAAGGAACTGTATAAATTTCATGTCATTTGGATATATAAAAAAGGTACTTCCTTCACAATGCTTCTAGGTGGACAAAAACTTTGGAAATTTGCCGAGCAAGATTTGCCAGGCAAATGGAGCTGAATTTTGTCATGCGGCAATGATTTGGATAGGAAAGAGTGCCCAAGAATTCCGAGGGCAATCAAGAATATATAAATAGCACTTCCTTCATAAAGTGATGTTGTGAACAGAATAGGAAAATGAATATTGTTGAATTATTTTTGAACTAGGAAAGGAAGTATTTTTACATATTTGACGAAGATATGACCCAAAGAATTTATGAGATTTTTTTGGGAATTTTAGGAGTGACAAAAATATAGGTTGCTTCACAACCTAGGGCAAAAATGGACATGACACATAGGCAAAACTGATGAGGTGGTGCCAAATCATACCAATCCACCACAATTGACAAGGTTATGACCATCTATATTGGTCATGATCAGCTAGAAATAAAGCAGCGGACTAGTGCTATCTGCTTTATGACCATTTCGTGTAAGGAAATTACGACCTTTCTGACCAAAATGGTCGCAATGGTTTAGGGTTTGGAGCCCCCTGAACAGCTTTTGACCAATTGGTCTAAAATGGTCATAGATTTATGACCAATTCTTCCAGGGTCACTGACAGAAGGTCATAAGTTGACATATGTCTTGTAGTGATAACCCTGCCAAGTTAGAGCATACACCTCGGGGGGGGGGGGGGGGGGGGGGATAGGACTGGTCATCTGTCTCTGAATCCTCCTCTGAGGAGCTATCCGTAACCAGCGAGATATGCGCTTCATCAAATAGCATAGTCTGCTCTAAAGACCTTGTTTTGACTCTAGAATTTGCCATCACCGTGTGAAATGGTTGATGCACACGAAAAGCAATTGAATGTAATAACATTGTTGACAAATGTAATATGTAACGAAAAAAGGATGGCTTGATATAATTTACATATAAGATGACTGGCTAAGCAGGATGGCATTAAAAAATTCACATATATGATGCCTGGCTAAACAAGATAGTGTTGCATAATTCACATAAACGATGAATAAACTAACCAGATGGCATTCGCACAAAGGATGTCTAAACTAAGCAGATGACATATTTTATGTATAAAGTAAGCAATTCAAGACACCGTATGCATGATATAACCAACATCAGCATGCCAAGTTAGAGTGAAGACCTCAGGGGGTAAATAGGAGTTGTCTTCTCCTTCTGAATCCCCCTCAGAACAGATATCTTCCTCTCGATTACAATCCGAAATGCGTGGAGGGGGGCTGCCTTTGCGCCTACCATGGAGCGACGTCTGCATGAAATTTTATTGCCACACAAGGCTCGTCGCTTTTGCTCTACATGTTCAGTTCCATTGTTTACAATAACTATCATGCATAGGAATAAAACATAGTGAGATTATGTAAGGAGTGCATGAAGAAATCCAGAGTGATGGTAGCAACCTGTGGATAGACCCAAAGCCAATAATAGCAGGCAGATAATGGCTTCAGTTAAAAAATACAGATAATGGCTTCTTTACTGTTTGTTTCCCACCCAACATGAAACTCATAGTAGACACCGGAGATTAACCAGTTAGTAGATAGATACTATTGATAGCGGCCCGGATATGTACCCCACAATCATTTAAAAACTCAAGTTTGACCATTAGTTTGGAGCTGACTCAGAGTCTAATCGGTGAACAGGACGATAAAGTAGCATGTAATATTAAGCGATGCATAAAGTAAGCAGACACGAAAGAGTGTGACCTCTCTTGCGGACCCGCGTAGTCCTCGAGGTCATCTGCTTGGTTTATGATGGTAGTGCAGTTTTCATGGCTGCCAGGGGCGGGGAAGAAGATCTGAGGCGGCGAAAGATAGTCTGGAGGCCGGATCCCTGCTGTGTTGGACCCTTCTGTCATTGGAGCAGCTGAGCTGGGGTGGACGACGGCGCAGCAGGAGCGGGAAAAACCATGCACGGTTTTCTTTGACAACTATATGTAAGAGAAGTAATTCTGTAAGGGCTCGTTTGAATTGGAGGATTCCAACAATGCAGGGATAGGAAATAGACAGGAATAGGATAGGAATGCACGTGCAAAACAGAGAATTTAAAAACACATGATTTCTGCCAATCTGGGTGTTTGATTCACAACAACTGGAAGATCACAGGATGCAAATAAGCATGGTGAGATTAAGTCAAACCACAAGAAAATGTACGGTTATAATGCTATTATGCTACTATCTCTTAGTCTTGTGCTTCATGAATAGGAATTTGAAAAGGAGGACAAGTGAAAATTAAAATTCCTATGTTTTTTCTTTCAAGGAGACACTAAAATAACAAATCCGTGTGCTCAGTGGGCAATATATATAACATGTACAGTAAAAAAGAGATGCAACAAGTGTACAACCTCTTCGGCGAAGCCATGTCGATCTCAGCGTGATTGGGTTGGCCGGTGGGGATGCTCCGGCTGACTTGGCTGTCGAAGGAGGGGAAGAAGATCTTAGGCGTCTGGAGATGGAGCCCGAGGTACCGCTCCACTGTGATGGAGGGTTTCATCGTTGGAGCAGTTCCGGTGAGTTGTACGACACCGAGGCTGAAGCAGGACAAGAGAGACAACGAACAACGTTAACCTGAGTGGAATTCTAGTAGCATCTCCAATACATGACATAAAATACATAACTACAAAGTGCTAGATGTAAAATACATCAGCCGCTCATCTCTGAACTTAACAGTCGAAACTGAATTTAGCTGTCGAAACTGAACTTAACTGTCGAAACTGAATTTTTTTGTCGAAACTGAATTTTGCTGTCGAAACTGAACGCACTAGCAAGGTGAGGCTACACGTCGGTCGACTGACTTTTTCATCTTTGGTCACTCGATTTTGCAGCCGTTGGATATGAAATCAAGGGCCTGCGGTTCATCTTCAACCTCCACCCCCCTGAGTCGGCCAAACAGTAGCCCCCCGCCGCCCGCGGCCGGTGGTGCGCCGCCCCGTCCTCCCCGAAAACACTCCCCACCGCCGGTCCGCCGCCGCCCCGGCCATCCCTCTAGCCCCCCCCCCCACGTGCCGAGCTTTTTCTCCGGCGATCCCCACGCCACCGCACCGCTAACGCCCCGCCACCGCCGGCGACCACCGCCCCCATCCTGAACCCTAAGATAGATAGTGGGGTACCTCTCCGGCGAGCCCCCCTCCCCGCTGCGGCTGGTTCTTCCTTCACCCCGGCGGCATCGGAGTGAAGTGTAGCTAAATCGGAGCAGCATCGCAAGCAAGAGCAAGAGCGAGAGCAAGAGCAATAGCAAGAGCAGACCAGGTAGGGTACCGAGAGCCAGAGCAGAGCAGCAAAGCGAGCGAGAGCTAAAGCAGCAGCAGGTCCTACTGATGTGGACGTCGCCGCCGAGGGAGCGACGCCATGGAGGAAGTGGCCGGCAACGCCGCCGTGGATGGAGCCGCGCCGTGTCGGCTCGGGACCAAGCGCCAGCAACACCGTGAGATCAAATCAAGAAGAAAATGCGGCAATTAGTGTACAACCTCTTTGGTGGCGCCGATTAGGCCGCAACTTCATCCGAGGAAACGGTGATGATGCTCTTCCGGTGGTGCAGGTGAAGACGGCGGTGTGGGAATGGAGGTGGCGCGAAAGACGAGGGGAACATGGGGGCAGCTCCTTGGAGGTGGAGGACGGGGTGGCTGAACCGGCGGGATGATGAGATCGACGACGGATCCTCATCCGGTACGGTGGATGAGGGACGTCCAGGTGTTGCTGTGGACGACGTCGTCGGGGAAGAGGCTCCGGCTGGGTGGCGGACGGAGCAGGGTGTGGGGTCTCGTCGCGGGTTTTCGCGGCCTCAGTGTACGAATGGGTGGGCGGATGGGATGGCAGTGGGGAACCATGGCTTAGAGACGCGCTTGTCCGAAATGTGGGGTAAGTTATGAAAGTACCCCCACCGATTTGAGGCGGTTCTGTCGGTTCAGGGGTACCACGGGCATTTCGCGTGTCGGGATTTCACAGGAGGTGGGAGTTTTCGCGCGTGTTGTAATTTCGGAATAGCAATGCGCGGGTTGACATGGAGGGAGTTGTCGGAGCACAACGAGACAAAGATATATCTTAAATATTTCGGGCTAACAAGGCGCGGGTTGAAATTTCTGGACAAGCCTAACGTGTACTGTACCAAATCAATGCGCCCTACAAATGTCATTTAAAACTTTGAATTCATGTTATGTTCAATTAAAATATTTCGCTACGTGTATAATGCATGCAACCTACTACTCAAATGAACGTTTTAGTGCATGCCAAATGTATATACTACCGCTTCAATATGAACTAAATTTGAATTCGTTTCTCTATTTGAATAAGAGCTACAGTAATGATTGTTGTGCAGTCAAAGCATTTGAATTCGTTTCTCTGTTTTAATAAGATCTACAATCATCATTATTGTCAAGTTAAACCATCATTTGTGTATTAGCTTCACAGCACACCACATGATTAGTCTCGAGTTACATATGAACTATGTGTACTATATGAACTCGAACTAGATTTTTTGAATCCACTTCATTTTGATTTCAAATCACATTACATTTCTAGCTCTAGCTAGATCTTCATAATCTAAACCATGTCTCATATGTATAATGTGTTTATCACATTATGAATGGTGCCCCGCCCCCTACGCCTACAAGTATTTAGATGTGAGTTGCAAACACCACACATTACCACAAATTCAAATAAAATGTGAGAATGTTCGATATATAGTATTGTTTAGATTGTTTGATATTTATTTGTAAGCTGCAAATGCCACACATTATCACAAATTCAAATAAAATGTTAGATTGTTTGATGTATAGTATGGTTTAGATTGTTCGGCATTTAGCTGTGAGTTGCAAACACCATGCATTATCACATTATGGTATAACATGTGCACAGCACGTGTATCACCGCTATTTTCATGCATGCAATGTTTAAAACACTATGATCTCCTATTCAAATATATGAATCCGCTTTCATATCAAATTATGATCTTTGTTAGTCTCTTATACCCACACAATCCTCTAACCTTTGTAGCTACCACTAACTTCCTCTCGTGCATGCACACGCCCTCCTTGCCCTCCCCCTCCCTCGGCATTCTATCCACCGGGCACATTCATTTTTTTCTTTAGGTCGTTCTCCCAGAGACTCCACAACTCCTTTCCGACACACACCGATCGATAGAACTCTCCAGCGATGCCTGCCTACAACATACAAACACACCTTCAATCTCCTCCTTTAGGTGTCATTGCCTCGTGTCTCTCATACGGTCAGACATATGTGTAAACTCTCACCCCTCTTTTCATCGCTCTCTCACAACCGCACACTCCTCCCCCTATCTAGCTAGTAGTTGGGCCTCTCGCACCACCTCCTAGCTCCATTCTATCTGTCTATCCGTCTCGCTGGGCCGTATTTGCCTCTAACAAATGGACGTACACCGACCGATCTCTCGCTATACATATAGCTACCTAGGTCCTTATAACTCATTTTTACCCACACGTCAATCGATCTACCTCATTAGTTGTGTCTCTCCCTTCCTCCGACAAACAACAATTGATCTACCGATCTAGGGCCTGTTTGGTTCCAATAAGTCGCCTGACTTATAAGTCAGGTGACTTAAAACCAATGACTTATAAGTCACATTTGTTTGGTTGTCACCTGACTTATCAGTCACCTGAGCACATCTTTCCATCTATTTTTATATAAAGGTGGTGGGACCCATGCAAAAGGGGGTGACTTATAAGTTTTAAGTTGGGGTGAAGCAACTTATGACTTATAAGTTGGGTCTATTTGTCAAAATAAGTCACTTTTTTCACTTTTTGACTTATAAGTTGATGACTTATTTGAAACCAAACAGGGCCCTAGTTAGGTTTGCTTACCAAACACATGGTCCCCCTTCATCATCCATGGATGCGTCCCGACAGATCTATCATGCACAGGCACACACAGAAACACATCCCCATTCTTATTAATAACATTGCAGTTCCACCCTCAGTTTGTCTAGTAGGCCTCTCCCACCATCTTCGAGAAGCAACTCCATCACCCATCCAGCACTCTACCCCTCTCCCTCCCTCTCCCTCCCTCTCTCTCTCCTCTCTCTCTCCCATCATATTTCCCGTCCTTCAGTTATGTATGGATGTCGACCGATCTCCCTCAAGACATAGCTGGGTCTCTCCTTCTCAACACATATACGAGTCATTCTACCTCTATAGTTAGGCCTCTGCCTAGCCCTCCCACCACCCCCTCCCCCCACACACATCGATACATCGAGCACTCTAGTCATGTCTCCCTACCACACACAAACTTGACGTGTGCCCTCTAACGTTCCGGTACGCCAGTCGCCCTATATCTTTGACTTGTACACACACACAATTTCGATGGCTCTCTTCATCGATCTCGCACCCACCCACTTGATCCTCTCTTCGACTCTATTGATAGCTATGACCCCTCCCTCTCTTCTCATGGATTGCCCGACCCTCTATGTATGATATGGATAGGCCTCCATTTCACACACATTGCATGCAAAATTTTGTTTGACATGTCATCGACACATATTCCCACAAATAATTCACGAAATCAACCCCCCACCCCACCCCCACCCCAAAACAAAAAACACTCACGAATGCGGTTTGTATCTCTCACACACACCCACGTAGGAGGGGGACGTGCACGAAGAGAAGAGGTGCATGCATGGCGCACGTACTCCCGTCTCTTTCCCAACCACTCCCGCGCGGGTACACGGTGGAGCTCATTTTTGTACGAAAAAGGCAGCCCACGTGGTAATTTGGCACGTGTACTGGTTGTCCACTTGGTGGAGGGAGGATCGTCTACCACGGGTGAACAAACAAATTGCAACTTGACGTGTTAAGTTAAAAAAGAGGCAAACCATGTGGGGCCTACCTTAGCGGCAAGGATCTATACACTGGAGTACATTTGATGTGTCCTGTCAACTCGCAGAACGAGGAGAAGCTTGCTTAGTACGCCATCTCCCCCGCCCACGGGCGCGGTGGCTCGCAGGATGAGGTGAATCTTGCTTACAACGCCTTATGTCCGCTCCCTCGCCCATGCGCGCGGTGGCTCGCAGGACGAGGAGAAAAATTTACTACTCTCTCCGTTTACTCCTCGTCCCTACTACCTTGGTTATAGAGATTATATCATATTGTTTGGAATATATATGTCCTTTAGTAGATTTCAATATGAACTACTAGTGCATACTCCAAACACTGATGTATATAGACGTATTTTAGAGTGTAGATTCACTCATTTTGCTGCGTATGTAGCACTCTCCCTCGCCCCACGACCCTCTCCCACGTGGTGGACGTGCAGCAATTCATTCGGTCTCATATAGCCAGAATGATATATACTGCACTACCGTTATTGCTCGACTTCCCTAAGAGGCGAAGAGCCAATCGCAAGGTCAATATATTGGAGATGCCAAGCGCAAGGTTATAGGAGAACGAGTAGTAGGTGCCGCGTCATTTATAAATAAAGTTTTTTCTTCTTCAGTGGCTCATGCGGAATATGATAGGTTTGTATGGAGAGAAAAGGAAACCGCTCCACTATATACATAGTCAGGACGGGCCAGCCTACACGGTTACTTGCTGGGGTTGCTCTCTTCACACTCTCTCGCACAAAACGACTGTGGCCACATCTCTAAAATCCCGGCGGATCATGTCCGCTTGGGGAAGGGGTGGATGCTTAGTGTAGATGCGGTGGCCGTTGCCGACGGTGAAAACCCACTGTCGGCACGTCCCGATCAGGGGTCCCCGCCGTTCTCTCTCACAAAGCCGGTGACGTTGCCTTCGTCCCTTGCTCACTACCGCGATGTGGGCAGTTGCCGCCTCCCGCCACCCTCCTCAAGGTTGAGCTACGTCCCTCAGGTACAACTCCCTTTACAGCCGGCTTGCACCACTGCTCCAGTTGCCCACATCACTCCCTGTGGATATTTCTCTACTTCTTTGCCCCGCACATACCTCTACTGGCTTCTACATACTGTATTTGTGATGAGTTTATGTCTTATTCTAATCACGCTTGTTCAATTTCTTTGCCACAGGGATGCTCATCTCGATTTTGGTGAAACTGCACAAAATGATCCGATGGTCAAAAGGTTGCAAACTTCATTTATTAGGAAGCTCGAAGGTTGCCAGCAAATTGAAGCCTGGTCAGGGTTCACGGTTCAAGGGCTAGGGACTGAATGGATTGTTTTTTTTCTTTAGCTGCCTCTGTTCCAAAATAAGTGTCAACTTTAGTAGTAGTACAACTTTGTACTAAAGTTTGCACAAAGTTGAGAAACTTATTTTGGAATGGCGGGACTACATATTTGCTATGATCTGTCAATCATTGAGATGCAATAGCATGCATGTTAGTCTCGTTTGTATTTGATGAAATGTTGCAACGGGCAACCTTGGACGCAAGATACATGTAACAGAAGCTGGAAGCTTCATAGCATTGTACAAATTTATCTCGCTGATAAATTACAGTACGTACTATACTAGTACTTCCTCCGTTCCTAAATATAAGTCTTTGTAGAGATTTCACCATGAACCACATGCGGATGTATATAGATGCATTTTAAGTGTAGATTCATTCATTTTGTTCCGTATGTAGTGGAATCTCTACAAAGACTTATATCTACTAGTAATAGCTAGCCCCCACTACTTGGAATTCTCTATCCTCTCCTTCAGCCACGTCATCAAAATTGATGTAGCCGTTTGATGAAGTAAATCAGTCCATAATAGCCGTCTGATCTTGGCGTTGAGAGGCTCCGCACTAAGCCACATGCAAGCATGCAGAAATACCATGCCACATGCATGTGAGTGGGTTTTAAATCACATCAACATGTCTGCATGCAAGCATGCACCGGTAGCATGCATGTAAGTGAGCCTTTAAGTCCCATTAACATGTCAGAAAGAAAAATATAATCCCATTATGTAGTAGGAGTTGGCTAATCTTTTTTCCTTACGTGGGATGATCTAAATGATGATGGGAGTTTATTTAGTTTGGCTACCACATTTTTCATGCGGTTATAGAGTTTTTTTGTTCTATGAAATCGATAATTTTGCGCATAGAGATATACCGTTGTTCTACGCCAACGCGCGGGGACTCATCTAGTAATATTTAGGAACGGAGGGAGTACTATGTAAAGAGTTAGGTGTCGCACGGTGATAGTGTGAGGTGGGCCATGTAATCACTGAGCATGCGTGTTTTCACTGCTCTTGCATGCCTCCGCCGTAAGAATGGAGAAAATTGTAATCTATTAGTAGTAGTATACTCCTTTCGCCGAAAGCGTGGGACATCCAGCAGTCCTACCACCTCAGTAATAAAGACCAATGAGCCGTCAAATCACATAGACCCAGCAGTAAGTTGGACGGACGAAGAACCATCACTCTTGCGCTAGTGAGAGGTCGCGTCCGCTCTTCTCGGGCATGAATGCGACACTGATTCTTTGGAGCGGTGCTGACCATTTCGGGCGGGAAGCGCGTGCGGGCGATGGAGGGGCTTTGGGTGGACTAGGCAGGTCAGGAGCGGGCGTGGCAGCTGTCCGCATGTCCCTACCAGACACGCCCGAAAACGAGAGGATGCACCGACTCTTGCGGCTAAAATCGTACACTACACAACATCTCTCTGTAGGAGTAGGTCAATCTTTTGCTCTCTCTAACACACACATGGTGTTAAACACACACACCCACACACACACACACACACACACGCACACGCACACACACGCACCTTGGTCCCGTTGCACCTTCTAATGTGACTTATTACACCTAGACGGAGGGAGTAGTGAGTATACAAGATACGGTGGCACACTGATTTAAGTCAAATACAAGTGGCCAAAATTTGTGTGCATGTTATAATAAGGATTCACTTAAAATAGTACGTGAGCGAACATAGGGATCAATTGGACACTGTTCCCGAGCAGTAGCGAGATGTGTGAGGTAAGATACACCGCCGACGCTTTTAATTTTTCTTATTAATTTGTTTGTTTCACCCTCTAACTGGTGGGACCCAACATACTACGTTGAGAGAGGTAAGGTGACTAAGGTTGCATTATTTCTGCACCACTTTGGATAGTCTTACCACCAAAGCCACATGACACGATTATGATTGAAATCCCAATGACTCCCACACACACAAAAAAAACATGGCATGCTTGTCACATGAATGCAGGAATGTATAAAAGGTTATTTCCCTCTCATTGAACATAACGGGAGGGTTGTCTAGTTGGTTAGCCTATTCTCTCACTCTCTCGCCCTCTCCCGCTGGAGCCTCAGCGCTTGTAGTTGCTCTCTTCACACTCTCTCGCCCTCTACAAATCTAAACAAGACTTCATTGGCCTCTCTCTCCCCTCACTGCTGCTCAAAGAGCCGGCAGGATCCGTCCGCCGGGAAGGGAAGGATGCTTAACGCTGCCGCCGTCGGCGAGGGAGTACCGGCATAGCTGTTCACTTTCCACCCAGCGGCGGCGCGGGAGGGCCTCCGACCCCTTCTTCTTCGCCACCGTCCCGTCGCCCGCTGAACCACACCCCAAGAACCTTAAGGTATAATTTACTTACTCCACATGCATTGCTCTAGCTGCATGTATACCATGAATCTAGGACGTGGTTCAAAGAGGAAAGGAGTGGGAAAAGTTGTATATAGCATGAATCTAGGACATGGTTCAAAGAGGAAATGAAGGGGGAAAGTTGTATAGCATTAATCTAGGACGTGGTGCAAATAGGAAAGGAATGGGGGAAAGTAGTGGGGAAAGTTGTATCGCATAAATCTAGGACGTGGTTCAAAGGGGAAAGGAAGGGGCGAAAGTACTAGTTCAAAAAGGAAAGGAAGGGATAAGGCTGTAGAGTCTGAGCAGGACTAGATTTGGTGCGCTCACATAGGGAAAGGCGTCTAAAGATAACAAAAATGGGACCAACATAAATATGCCCGTTGGTTGCTTGTTCTTTGTTGCAACAGACTGTGCATGACCACAGTACATCGGTAGATGCACATGGTGCTGGTGCGTCCACTGTCCCGTGCAACTCATTAGCTGTTGTTAATCTAAGGCCCTGTTTGGTGAAAAACTCCCTAGTCCCTACCTGCTGGGTTCCAGGGACTAAACATGGACTAGAGGTTATTAAATGACATGCTAAAAGACCATGTTACCCCTAGTAATGAACTAATAGAGACAAGGTGCGATGCGTGGCAGGGGCAACTGTTGGAAAAAGTCCCAAAAAGACTCCCTCGGGGTCTTCTTTCTTTAGTCCCAAATGCCCACTTTTAGTCCCTAAAAGTCCCTCCTCTTTGGTTTAGATGGCACTGACACGGAGTTTTTTTAGTCCCTACACCAAAATGTTCCTGTAAACAAACACCCTCTAATAATGTCGCTGGAAAATTGATGCAATGCCACAGTTAAAAGCAAATTACATGTTTAACGAATTTTATTGTTAATATAATCTCTATGTTAATATTAATCAATGCCACCGTTTGAGAAATGCTACTGTCTTGCTTTCTTTCCCATTTAGATAAGGTAGATGCTTCTGTTTCTTGGCTTCTGTGTCATCCACCGTTATTGACCACTAATTGTTTCCTTTGCACCTCTGTGTAAACAGGGTTATCTGCTTCACCTCATTGCCATTCTGACCTTTTGTTGCACTGCACAAAACACTTTTGCTTTAAGAGTGTTTTGTGCAGTTCAACCAAAATGTCACACCGACAGCGTTGCTTGATTGCTTGATCTTAGTGGAACTGCACAACAGGAGATCTTACTTCCTATCCGTTAAGGAGAATTTGATCCAGATCTTCTTCTTGTGAGTTGTTTGAATTCCGCATCATGAGAGGTCAGTACTAGCCTTCTTTCACATGATTCTGCAGTGTGCATTCATATGTTGTGCTACTTGTACGATAATGTTGCTTGATTTTAGTGAACTGCACTAATGGAGACAAGACCTCCAATCTGTATGTGCACCGTAATATCCCATTGAGGTAAGATAAGGATATTTCACAACTACTGGCCTGTATTTTGCCATGTTCATCAGACAGTTAAGTTTAGTACTATACTTGTGCTCCCTAATTGACATGCCAAATCTTACATTGAAGGCGAAGCTTGTTTGTTATTGAACCAAGTGATGAAGGGGAAGAACAAGGGGAAGAAAAACAAAAATCAACTCCCATTGCTGTAATGAAGCACTGGGACTGTGATGACACAAGTAATGATATAGTTTTGCATCTTAATTTATTGCTATGGCTGGAACGAGCAATTGTTTTGCCACTGATTTGATGCCACTCTTAATGTAATATGTAATTTATTGCTATGTGCAAACAGGGATCTTCTTTGAAGATACCATATATTTTAGTGGAACTGCACAAGAAGATGTTGGAAACATTAAACTAATCGAGGAGTATATAGTAAGCACGGCCACCATCGTAGATTGCAACAGATGGTTCCGGAGAATTGCTTCATCTGTATGCTCTACACAATAAGCCTCCTGACAAAGGTTAGTACTCACCCACTGATTTCATCCATATGATTGAGCTTTGTCATCTCTATTGCTGTTGTGCTACTGTTTAGATACTGTCATGAAAAAGTGGTATTGTCCTTGAGAAGTGCTTCATCTATGCTGTTTTAAATATTTACTTTCCTTTTTTTGAGCAAACAGTGATGCTAGCATTCAGTAGTCCTCTTGTCTTTGCACAACAGGATCATCTTCCTCTGAAGAAGAATATGGAGTATGTGAAGTGACTAGTTCCGATTATGCCAGGATGAAGAAGCCCTGTCTATCTTATCATCAGAAGGAGCAGTTGAAGGATGGTTACATTACTCCCCACAAGACCAAACTAACTTCAGCTCAGAAGGACTGACAAAATCTCCATTTCTTGCTATGATGCGCGAGTACAATGTTGTTCTAGGATTCTTTCTGGTGAGTTCCATTTTTCTAAAAGTGTGCTCTACATGGACCATGTATGTGCCTGTTGAAACTGTCAATTCATAGTACAGTTTGCTCTCACTATTAGGGAAATGATTTTTAACGACGGTATATGTGGTCACTAAAAGTCATATTGTGGTCGTTAAAGATCATTAACGACCACAATATGGTGGTCGTGATAGGCCCCATCGTTAAAAGTATTTTTCTGGTTGTTATTCTTGTAACGACGGGATGGTGTGTTGTTGTTAATCATGAGGCAAAAATGACCACATTTCTAGTATCAACGACCACTTTTGTCCTCGTTAATAATTTTACCGTGGTGGAAAAATTATCATTAATGGACACCTCATATTATTGATGTCCGTTTTCTTTACTACGATTTGTTTAATTTTTAGCTACAACTAGGTTTTAAAATGGTGATCACTTTTTTTTGTAGAACTTCATGTTCAACAACCTTTAGAATTGTTGACGACCACTCTATGTATCATAGAACATTTGAAGATTGGCATAGAAATCAATATAGCCACAAAAATTTGAATAATGAAAGAATATATGCACTTTTTTATTAATAGAAATAATATAATGTAACAGAATTCTAAATACAATACTAAAATTATATATCAATTAAGAAATATGAGTCAAAATCTCTCTATAGATGACCAATGTCCTTCCTCATCTCTAATTGTAAAACGAGAAAACTAAAGAAAAAATATTAATCTTCGGTTGAGGGACGCCATCATTGTTTGCATGGATGTCTGCTTTGGCGATTCCAATGCCTCCTCGTGCTTCTATATCTTATGGTAGACCATCAAATCTAAAAAACATTGAATAATTTATAAAAGTCAGTCCATGTAAATAAATTCGCAAGGAAGTCTATGAGAACAACTTACTTGAGCTTGCTGGCTTTCACGAGGGTTGCTACTTAGTTAAGCCCACTTTTTCCCTGCAAAAGTAAACGTGGAATTACAGGTAGAAAGAAATTAGTTCTAGTTCATAAGGTTCTTGTGTACGCGCAATGCCAACAAGTTCCAAATTTCTAACCATGTTAACCCCTTGTGTTAGTTCAAGCTAGATGCAGGTAGTTTTAGTATTAATCAGAACAAAAAATATTTTAAAACCATATGGTAAGCGCAGAGCCATGGACGTCTTAGTTCAATATCTCACATAATGATATACATGAGTATTTGAATAAAATCATGGTCTAACTGGATAGATTAGTAGAGTAATGAACTCCAAAGGATGACTAGACTAGTACAACAGCCAAAGCAGAATGAAACAAAAGTAAAAAACCACCGACCATGAATCCTTTCACATGCTAATGCCCTTTTGTTGATTAAAATCATTGACAAACAAAGGCAAAATACTGGCCTGTATATCAACCCACAGGCAACAGAAACTGTACGAATAGCAGCTAGACGTCCCAAAATTACCTCGCTTGTGCAGACTACATCATGTGCGTGCCGTGGTCAAGGAAGACAACAAGGTACAGGCTACAGTGTGGGTGTGCCGGGGTCGAGGCGGTCGATCGACAAGGTGCTGGCTGCGGCAAGGCGCATCGACGTTGGGGCAACTGGTATGATGGAGGCTGCAGCGAGGAGCGCTAGGGTCCAGAGGCGCAGGTGACCATGAGGGAGATGGGATCGATGGAGGCGCCGATGATTAAACAAGGGAGGAGAGGAAAAAGAGGCACATCGGGATGAGATCCTAACAGGTTTGTTTTTTTCTTGTTACACGCAGGGTTATCGGATTGATCTTATCAACAGTATGCGCCAGGACTTCTGGAAAATCCAGCTTGTGTTACGGAGGAGAGATAAAATGGGGTGAGATAGATTGTTCTGTGTACAAATAGTGATCACAGGGATAAGTGGATAATGACCGCACACGTGCTGGTGTTTGTTAAAGGTATTTCGTAGCCCGATTACAGTGTGCGGGGACTCTCTCACATTTTCAACGACCAACAGTTTATCATCATCGTCGTTAATGCTAGTGTTTCTAGTAGTGTCTATACTAATCACTTTTTGTATTTGTGCAACACGGGTGCTCAGCTTGATTTCAATTGGAACTGCACAAAATGTTCATGAATACATCGAATCATTCATTTCCACCACAAGAAAGGAGGTGCCGATAAGTTCAAGGCGTTGCAACATATAAGGGCGAAATCATACAAGCTACGCGCGAATTTGGTTGATTTTGGTGGAACTGCACAAAAAGAACAGCTGGTTTATTTAGCATGAGGTTCCATGTCAATGTCCGAACTGATGGCAAACCCTGCCCATTCCACAATCATAGGCATTCGATATTTTGGAATGGGACAACCTTGTCAAATTTTGCTCATTGATTTTAGCAAGACATGCGTTTGATATTTTCGAATGGGACGCCCTTGCTGTCAGCAGCGTCGATCAATTTTTTTTTATTCTTTAGTAGTGAAGTAAATATTGCCTCTGACATGTGAGTCACTGAGATGGATAATAATCGATTGTTTTGAATGTTCTCTATGAATTGCCGGGCCTGTGTGTTTGATTGCAATGTACAGAAACGCTAAAAACCTGCTCAAACTCTTTGTACTCCTTCTGTTCCTTTTTACTTTGCACATTGTGAAAGTGCATACTTTTTTGTATAAGATTGGTCAAAGTAGAGATACTTTGACTGCAGACAAAACTTGTATGCAGACTAGAAAGGACCGGAGGGAGTACATGTGAAACTGCTGCAAACGAGGTGATCACCTTGGGAATAATGCTAGTACATATTGTTTTGCATGTTCAACCAATGCCAGTGATATACGAATTCGAACTAACCGAATTAAATTCATTCATACACAGTCGGATTTCATATAAACATGTTAGATTTCATTACATTTCATACATTCTTCAACTAAAAAGGGGTGCGCTGGAGGTATAATTAATTAATCGAAGCGACCCACATGTGTCCCGCTGAGCCGAACAGAAGCTTCAGTGACTTAACTGCAGGTGCAGTTGCGTAACTGACATCTGGCCTGTTGGGCCCACGTGTCAGTCAGCCAACTACACCAGCAGTTAATGAGAAGCAGCGTTATTCTCCAGCAGAACTCCCCGACTCCACGTCGCCGCCAAGAAGCTAACCGGCCGTCAATGGTCAACCCGCCTAGCTTGGCTTCAACAGCGGTGGCCTTACTTGGACCTGAGCGGCGGTGACCTACCGTGTTCTACTCTTCCTTGTTTTCTGTGTGGCACGGCCTCATTGGCAGCGGGGCGGGGCCTCAGTGGAGCCGGCGATGTCCTCTGTCTCGTTGCCGGCGGGCGGCGCCACAGCGGAGCAGTGGAAATCCTCCCCCGCGTTGCCGGTAGGGTGGGTCCTCGGCTGAGCCGGCGATGTCCTCTGCCTCGTTGTTGGCGTGGCGGGGCCTCGGCGGACCCGGCGGTGTCCTCTGCCTCATTGTTGGCACCGCGGGGCCTCAGCGTAGCAGGGCCTCGTCAACGCCCGCGGAGCGGGGACTCGTCGGAGCCAGCATTTTCCTCTGCCTCGTCCTCGGTCTCGCCAAACAATGCCTCGTCCGCTTCATCGCCCTCTTTGCTAGCCTCTTTGTAGGCGGCCACAGCCTCCGCCACCCGCATGCGGTCCCGCCAGCGCTCGAGGCGGCCCTTGCGGGCGGAGCGGTATGAGTCGAGCAGCGCCTCCTGCTCCGCCTGCTCTGCAGCGATCTGCTCCTCCGCCTGCAGGTGCTCCTGGAGGAGATGGTGGTTGTAGGTGGCGTCGGCCAACGCCTCTCGGAACTGCTCCAGACACATCTGCCTCACACTGTCCATATATTGGGCACGGGCCTCGCCGATAGTCATGGTGCAATGCACCAGCGAGGATGGCGCGGAGGAGGGGGTCGGCGCCGGATCGTCGACTACCATGTTCTCCATTGGGATGTCGTCGTCCTCCGGCTGCCTGCCGGCCAGCCGGTCGGCAGCAATGGATGCCATCTCCTTGTGGTCCGTCATCCGCCCGTCCCGAAGAGCGCTGGAGCGTGAGGAAGCCATGGTGGGCAGTAGTGGTTTGGATAGGAGAAAGGGAACGAATGCGGATGACTGTGGCTATGGCCGGCGTAGCAGTTTATATAGCAATGGTGGGCGGGCGGGGGACGGACGTGTGGCGCCGGAGTGGCCGCCTCGGCAACCGCGTATCATTAATGTGGGCAGCAGATGGACGGACGGACGGCACTTGTGTTGTTTGAAGGCGGAGCAATCACCTGCACTGGGAAGCGGGGCGGGCGGCGCTGACTGTTTCGGGCGGAAAGCGCGCGCGGGCGAGGAGATGACTTTACTTGGAGAGGATGACAATGGGGACCCACCAAGTCCATAGCCTCACGTACACAAGTGCCTCCTTATTATATATATATATGTGTATAAAACTATACTCCCTCCGTCTAGGTGAATAAGTCATATTAGAAGGTGCATCACGACCTAGGTGCAAGCAGATTGGTGGAAAAGAAGAATATTTCTCTCTTCTAAACACAACATTTAATCACAGCAGTGAAGAGGATGCCTTATTAGCTACCCATGCAGGCCATCGTAATTCATAGCATGCAAAGCGCCTTTATTTCTTGCCTAATAACCGCATGGACGTGCTTCCTGCATTGGTCCTTTCCCGAGCAAAAAAAGGGAGGAAAGGGGTTTCCACGGGAGACAACGAGGCGAGGTGGAAGCGCTCGCTGGAGTTATTTATTTTGCTTCCCCCTGGTTTGCTGACATCACGGTCCCGCACCATTGTCAACCTATGTAGTACTAGTCAATAAACGAGAGAATTGCACAAGAAGCGGCTGATAGCTGGGACCAAGCAGCTCGAGCAGTATTTGTGTTTTTGAGGTGTGAGCACTGCAGAGTTTTTCGATGTTTAGCCCTGATATTAATTTTTCTCCTCTGAACAACAAGGAAAACATCACTATAGGTATTAACTGGGCGGGCTGTGGCCCGTCTAGCCCAGGCCACAAATCCAGCCCAGATATTAATTTTTTTCAAGCTGAAAATGGCTAGCCCAGCTATACTTTTTTTAGGAATACCCAGGCAAGGTCAAGTTGTTATTCTGCGCCCCGCTGGGCTGCAAATCTTTCCTAGGAGGGATGCATTAGGCTTAAGAAGAAAATGGGCTTTAAGAAATAATAAATGGGATGTAATTATAAAAACTGGGCAGTAACTATAAAAAAATGCACCAAACACGTGATTACTTTATAAAATATTATTTTTGGATATTGAAAATTTTAATTTCATTAATTGTTGCGAGCGCAATGTTTCGTTGGATTTTTACGTAATATAAATTTATATTGAAATTGTATTTAATCTGACTAGAAATTTTGGGATAAAAATATTTCAGATACCATCAAAATGTGGGAAATTTTATTGAATTCTGTTTTGAACTGTTGGTTGAAATGGGTTGTACTTTTAACAAACTGTAAATGGGCTGTAGTAAATTCCATTAGAATTCAAAAATGGGCTACACATTCTTACAAATCTCACATGGGCTATAAGTTGTCTGCCACACACTTCTGGCCTTACTAAGTTGATGCGTCCCCTAAAAAAACAGAGTTGACGCGTATGCAAGGCTTTGTAAACTTATAGTCAACACACGGTTCTAGCAGCAGTGGCCGTTGGATGTCCATCCAACGGATGCCGTGCTTCTTCTTCAACTTTGGATATTCTAGCTTCACCCGACCAAAAAATGATTCCTCCCCCTAACATTTGGGGCACACCGTTTTGGAAGCTGACCTGTGGGCCTACTAAATTGACGTACCAAGGGCTTTGTCAACTTAGTCAATATAAACGATTCTATCTGCACTGACCGTACGATGTCCATCCAACGGCCGTAGTGCTTCTTCAACCTCTGGTCTTCTTGCTCCAGTCGCCCAAAGCAGCGCCGGTCGTGCCGCCTGCTCCTGCCTCCCGTGGCCGGCTGTGCTGCCCTGGAGGCCTCACCGCCCCTACTATCCCCACCGCTGGCCAGGCCCTGCGGCGACGGCAGCCTCACACCGCAGCCGAATGAGTGAACCCTCATACTCCTCTCCGCGTGGGCATCCACTGCCGCGTCTTCACCGGCTCCGCGTTGTCCCCTTCCTAGGCCTTGCCGCCGTCCATCGCCCTGGTGCTCTCGGCACGGCGTGGTCAACATGGAAGGAAGGACTTCCATCGGACATGGATTGTACTTGGAGAGGCTGACAGCTGGGTCCACGGCGGCAGCAAGGAAGTGCCTCCTTATTACGCGGAAAATAATGATTCCTCCACCTGACAGCAGGGACCCACCTGACGGGCCACCAGTATTTTGCGAAAAAAATTGTTTCCCCCTGACTGCTGGGACCCACCGGATGGGCCATCGTATTTCGCGAAAAAACGTCCCCCCCCCCCCCGCTGTCAGCTCGGACCCACCGGAGGTACCTCCTTATTACGCACAAAAAAATGAATACTCCCCCGGCTAGCTGGGACCCACATTGCTGGGAGGCTGACTTGTGGGCCTACTAAGTTGACGGGGACGAGGGGCTTTGTCAACTTAGTCAAGATGAACGATTCTAGCTCTAGTGACCGTACGATGTCCATCCAACGGCCGTAGTTCTTCTTCAACCTCGGGTCTTCTTGCTCCAGCCGTTCAAAGCAGCCCCGGTCATGCCGCATGCTCCTGCCACCCGTGGCCGGCTGTGCTGCCACAGAGGCCTCACCACCCCCTACTATTCGCACCGCTGGCCAGGCCCTGCGGCAACGGCAGCCTCGCACCGCAGCCGAACTAGTGAACCCTCGTACTCCTCTCCACGCGGGCTTCCACTGCCGCATTGTCCCCTTCCTAGGCCTCGCCGTCGTCCACCGCCGTGGTGCTCTCCACGTGGCGTGGTCAACGTGGTCAAGGAACGACTTCCATTGAAAGAGTACTGTACGTGGAGAGGCTGACTGCTGGGTCCACGGCCATAGCACAGTTTTTTTGTGATTTGCGAAGTAAGTCGCTTTGTCAGGCCTGTTGGGCTGCAAATCTTTCAAGACGAGGAGAGCTTTCATTCGGCTGGCCGAGAAAATGACCCATAAGTAATGAGAAATGGGTTGTACATTTTTAAAACACATCAAACCGGCAATTAGTTTCAAATATCTTTTTTTTCATTTCACGATTTTAAATTACATTAATTTTTATGCGTGGAGAATTTGTTGGATTTTATATTGATATACATTTATTTTTAAAATCATTTTGAATGTGAGTCAAAATTTCGGGATTAAAAACAGTTCGGACCGCACCGAAATATGCAAAATTTCGTATAATTTTTTAACCGTTGCCACAATATGGGCTGTAATGCTAACAAAAAGAATATGGGCTCCAAAAAAAACCTTAAGAATTAGCAAATGGGCTGTAAATAATTAGAAATAATGGCAGATGGGATGTATGCTGTTTTCCACAAATTTGAGGCTTTCCTAAAAAAGGTTGACGCACAAGCACTGACTGTTGGATGTCCATCCAACGACCATCGTGCTTCTTCAATCTCTGCTCTTCCTGCTCCATCCGCTCAAACAAGCGCCGGCTGGACTGCCTGCTCCCTCCTCCTCGCGGCCGGCTATGCTGCCGTGCAGGCCTCACCGCCCGACCGTACTCCCATCGCTAGCCTAGCCATGCCTCTACTCACCCACACCTGTTGTTATTCTCCGGCGACGGCAGACGAACCAGTAAACCCTCGTACAGTCATACTCCCCTCCGTGTGGGAAACAACTGCCGAGTCTTCCCTGCCTCCGTGTCGTCCCCTTCCTAGGCCTCGCCGTCGTCCACCGCCCAGGTGCTCTCGGCGCGGCGTGGTCAACGTGGTCAAGGAACGACTTCCATTGGACATGGACTGTATGTGGAGAGGCTGACAGCTGGGTCCATGGCCGCAACAAGGAAGTGCCTCCTTATTACGCGGAAAATAATGATTCCTCCACCTGACAGCTGGGATCCACCGGACGGGCCACAGTATTTCACAAAAAAACGTTTCCCCTGACTGCTGGGACCCACCAGCTAGATCTTCGCATGCAAGGAAGTGCATCGGGGCAAAAAAGAAAACGATTCGCCCCCTGACTGCTGAGACCCACCAGCTACATCTTTGCAGGCAAGGAAGTGCCTGACAGTCGGGACCCACCTGGTCGAAGCGTACGTAGCGTTGTCATTCTGGTCGTGAACGTGTACGTAGATACTGCTCGATGTAGAGGCGCGCACGTGTCGTACTAGAGGCGCACACGTGTCGTAGTAGAGGCGCGCACGTAGCATGTACACGTACGTACAGTGGCCGGGGTGCAAGAAAGAAAATACGGCCACGTATGTGTACATACAGGCGAGGTCTCGAACGCCTACTCGCGCATACATACGGCTGGGCTCGTGTACATTGCTGGGTCAGAACGGAGAAATAGCGTCGTCGTCGTGTTCATGGGGAGGCAACGGAATGTGTCGTGTTCATGGGGAGGCAACGGAACGCGTGGGAGCCAACCGGCTGGGTCGGAACGAAATGCGTGGTCGTGTTCATCTGGAGGGCTTGGACGGAACAGGCGATGGAAACGAGGCCTAGTGTACCGCACAACGGAGGAAACGGACCTCCTACGTTCGGAACGGGGTCCTATTGATCGGGAGACTGGGTCTTGTGTACCGCAAAACGTAGGAAACGGACCTCCTACGGTACAAACGGGGGTCCTGTTGATCGGGAGGGGTGTGGCGTACCGCAAAACGGACGAAACGGACCTCCTACGGTCGAAACGGGTGTCCTGTTCATCGGGAGGGGTGTGGCGTACCGCAAAACAGGACTCCACGGGATACTGTTCATCTCCACCGTCGACCCCCACCAGCCTCCACGAGCTACTGTTCATCCACCGTCGACCTCCTCCAGCCTCCACCTGCGACTATTCATCCACGAGCTCCTGTTCAACCACCCCTCCACGGGCTACTGTTCATCCTGCCCTCCACCGTCTACTGTTCATCCTGCCCTCCACGGGGTGGTCCTGTTCATCCAGCCCTCCACGGGGTCCTGTTCATCCAGCCCCAACCGGCTCGATTGATCGGGGTCCTGTTCATCCAGAGGCAACACCACAAGGTCCTGTTCATCCACCCCCACCGCGAACTGTTCATCCAACCCCCCCCCCCCTCCCGCAATGCTCACTGTTCATCTAGAGGCAGCATCGATCGGCTTTAGTTAGCAGCAGTAGCGAAGGAATCGCTTGATCGGGTTCAGTTAACAGCCCATCGATCGATCGCTCGGGTTTAGTAACGCGTAGCCTGTAGTGCAATCGCTCGGGTTCAGTTAGAGCCCAACATCTCGCTCGGGTTCAGTTAGAGCCAATGCCTCACACACACACCCGTACGTGTACGAGAGAAACGCGCATCGCTCGGCCCCCGACCTCCCACCGTAACCGGGAACTCCCCAAAATTTTCCTCGCCCTCGCTTCTACCATGGTTTTTTCCGTCATGGACGAACCAAAGAATGTCATGCATCTGCGTCTCCGGCCCGCCCAGGACGAAAAGCCCATTTTTTGTCATGATTTTTTGTCATAGACGTAGGAACCCACCACATCTATGATGATACCGGGTTTTGTCACAATTATCGTCATAGAAGTGTCATATGTATGACACAATTTTTTTTCGTTCGGCCCAAAATGTCACGGATGTGTCTTTTTTTGTAGTGCTACTCGGTTTTACACGGATTTCATATCCCGCTGACCCGTTTGGAATGGTCAATCCGAATGGGCATACCGACAAAATGATAAAGTTAAATGCTGAACAATCAGCTCAGACCCGGTATACATACCGACGGAATCAAGTACACGGTCTGTCTTTCAGGAAAGAGAAAATATCCATCAGCCCCCTGTCGGGCCAGTATCAAGGTGTAAATATTTGAGAAGTCCCATATTTATTTGAAGCAACCGCATGACAGAACTAAAAAGGTTTTTAGGACCAATTTTTTTTGCTCAGATCCATTGGATACCACCACAGGTATGAGAGAATCAACGTCAGTAAAAGGGAATTGGTATATGAGCAAAGACCCATCAGAATTGGGAAAGGTGAAGCAAACCACCCCAAAGCTAGGTAAGCAGATCATATGAAATTCTTAAGGGAACTATATACAAAGGAAATGGATACCCGAGTTGGAAACGGTGTCCTGAAGTCATACTGGTTCCCTGAGAAACTAAATCTCGAGGACGAGATTTCCTTAAGGGGGTAAGAGTTGTAACATCTCGGATTTTGGCCCTTTTCTTTTTCTTTTGAATTATTTGGTTTTTGCTCTGTTTTTCTTTTTGGACTGGTTCTGTGGCCTTGCCACCTGGGAAATCATCCTCATTCCCCCTCCCATGTGGCTCATCATTCTCAAAACTTTGCCAAGATCATCTCACTTCACTCCATGACCAAACCCTAAGTTCTTTTCTTAGGAATATTCCTTTTTCCATTAAAGGAATAACCCTATCTGCCCTAGGTTGTGAAGCAACCTATATTTTTACCCATCCAAAAATCCCGAAATAAGTCTTATAAATTTTTTGTGTCATATCTTCCTCAAATATGGCAAAATATTTCATTGGCCATGTTTCTCATCATGCTCAATAAATTCATTTTCTATTCTGTCCTAAATGTCACATTGTGAAGCAAGTGCTATTTATCTTCGCCCATTTGTCCCCAAACTTTTTGGACATCTTTTGCTGTCCAAATAATTGACCTGTGATGAAACTTCCTCAGTGATTTTTCAAAGTTTCTACCAGATGGAAGGCTTTGTGAAGGAAGTTCTAGCTAGGGTTATCCAAATGAGTTGAAATTTTGCACACTCCTTCATGTACTCATATTAGCACAACCCTCTAATTTTCAGCCTTATCCAACCATCTATGTGAGCATAGGACCAAATCTTTGGTTCTGGCAATATTTTCAGATTATGAAGAATGTACATTTTATATTGCTTCATTTTGCCTGAAACTTTTCCAGAGCATTCTCATGACCATAAAACCCCTCTCCACCAAATTTGGGACCAATTAATCAAGCAAATATTCCTCTGGAATTTTTGCAAGTTTCTAGTCAGCAAGGATATTTGTGAAGCAAGTACTCCCTCCGTCCGAAAATACTTGTCATAAAAATGGATAAGAAGGGACGTATCTATAACTAAGTGGGCAGCTACACCTGCGTTCCGATTTGGCCCTCCATTACAGCTTGCATCATGGATTAATAAGGGGCTGGACTGGGGATCAATTGACTAAGTGCAGACGCTACAAACTCGCATCTGGAGCCTCCTTGAAAAGGACAATGGCCTCATCAATGTAATCCAGGTAATGCTAGTCCGTCGGGTCCTGCTATGCCAGCGACGGCCCCTCCGCATGTGGGAGTTCAATCCGGAAGGACAACGGACCCTTCAGCACTTCTTCAGCACGACACACAAGGGAATGTGGAAGTTATTCTTTGGGACACGAAAGCAGTGGTCGGATACCACCAAAGACATCGGCCTCGACTCCAACCATCCGGATACCTCGGTAAGTACTCGACTACCGAACACATCTTAATTAAATATCCTGTAGTACTGAGAAAACCATCTTCGAACAGGGGTGGGTAAAGAAGGCGGAACGAATTAGGTCTTCGGCCCCTCTTCCCGAAGACTCAGCCGATCCTGTGTTAACAAGGATGCTGGCTCTGGTGCCATATCAAGTGCCGGCGAAGGAGGACAAGGAGGAGAGCAAGAAGGCCAAAGGTGGCCTCCATTCTAAAGGTACACTAGATGCTATGTCCGGGGAGATTGGGACCCCCTCTTTCGAAGACAAAAGAAAAGGGGAGGCTGACATCCCTTCCCAGCATGGGAAGAAGAGGACCGCCTCCAAAGATTTGAAGGTAGAGGCTCCTAAGCGAGGGAAGATGTCTTTGCCACGTGGTTCAGGTTCAAAAGACGACATTGATGCGCAATTCCTCCATAAGGACAAGCCTCTAGCTGAATCATAAGTGATGAAAGGTGTCCTAAACATATCCCGTTCCTTCCCACTTACAAGGGTAACATTTGAAATATATGTTTGCAGTCTGGCACGCAGTCTTCCTCAACAGTCCTCCTCCTCGGGGGATCTTCTTCCGGAGATGATGGAAAGCAAGACGCCTCCATAGACCCTCTCGTCCAATAGGGTGGACGACTTTGAGGTGTCGTCCCGGAGGAATTCTCCTAATCAACAAGTGGTGCGAGGGACAATGAAGACCACGTCCGAAGGTGATACTTCGGCAGTCCAGGGTCCGGGGCATGCAGCCCCTTCGGGGACCAACAACAAAGGCCCCAAACAATCCGGTTTACAATCAGAGACGACTCCAGGGTTGAGTAAACACATCCATACTCCCACTGCCGCTTCCAGGAATTAGGAGGCGTCGGATACATTGATGGACGTGCTGCAACATGCGCCCATCTCAGAGGAACATCGTACCTTGATGGGTACGATAGTTTAGAGGATTTTGTCCGCGAGAAGCAGATTGAATGAAGCCTCCACGGGCCTGCTAAGAGGCTTTGAGAGAATGCACCCGTGTATAGATAGTAGCCCCTGAGACTCTGGTTGGCGTCCAAAAGGAGGCAATCAGAGGATCAAAAAAGATATGCCCAGGAAATAATCTAACTAATTGGAACACATGCCGTTTCATCCCTGGCGACTGCCCGTGCAACAGAGGTGGCAGATTTGAAGTAGAAACTTGATGTGGTGGATGATGACATCACGCTTATTAACAGGCGGCTTGACGAGCCGCAAGGTATCTTTTGGGCAGTCACTATATGTATGTATAATAATATGAGCATGAAGTTGGGAATTATATACTGAGATATGCATAACTGCAGATGGTGCAGCCGCGGTTGAGACCCTGCGGGCTGAGCTCGTCTGGGCCAAGGAGCAAGCCAGGATGAGTGATGCGGTTGCCAGGAAGGCAGCCGCAGCGTTAAAAGCCGAACAGGCTACTCGGCGCCAATGCGAGGAGAGAATATCTTCCATGGCGCGCGAGCTGAAGGATGCCACTGTCCGATGTGAATTCCTCGAAAAGGATAACAAAGTCAAAACGACCGATCTCGACAAGGCCTTACAAGAGGCAAGAGAAGCACGGTTCGAGTCTAGAGTGGCTCGGGAGCAGATCTGGCAAGCTGGGGAAACAACGGCCGGTAAGCCTTTCTTATTACAGCCTAAATTCGGTGATCCGAAGTATGCCCTGCTTAACCAAATGTGGAGTTCTCCAGACGCATTCTTGGACTTGCCAAGCGCAAGAAGGACATGCAACAGAGAAGCTTTTGTGGTCGCAATTCAGCATGACAAAGCATCCGCCGTTGCTGAACGAACAGATGGCCCAGTGGGCCGAGCTCCACAAAATATCTGGATCTGCCATGAAGTACGTCATGGTCCGGCTGTGGCCGACGGAACCAATTCCGAATAGTTATTTATGTTTGGTGCAGTGACTTGTTGATGCGGTGTCGCGTGTCGACACTGTGAAGCGGTCAACATGCATTGAAGGTGCATGGATAGCCCTTGCCCGCGTCAAGACGTACTGGGCGAAGATGAAGGCCACCGATATTGCAGCAAGGAGTCCACCCGGGGGCAAGGACCATCAAATGCCGGAGCATTATTTTGAGGATGTCCTTGAGGGCACCCGCTTGATAGAGGGTCAGTGCTTGAAGGATATGATATTCGAGTGATTGTACCGAAATTGTAAAAACAATATTACGATGTATTATAGGCTATGCTTTTTGCCTGAAAGTTTTGGTTCCTCCTGCGCGACCGTATTTTTATAATATGGAAGTTTTCCAGTCGTCGGCTACAGCCCCCTCGGATATAATACGGGGGTGTTCGTAAAAGCACTTGATCACTTTTTACCCAACGTCTTGGTCAATGAAGGAGGTGCCAACACAGCAAACTATGCAATCAGACTATAGGGTTTAGCACTTTCACTTACACATAGGAGTTCGACGGTGGTCTACGATATAGCCCCTGGTATGTACGCAGTTATCCAAATACAGTGTGTTACATAGGTGACCAGAAGAATGGTCCTTCGTGTAATACGGAAGGAATCGCGAAAGATTCTGATAAGTCATCGAGTGGTTGACCAGCTCTCGCCGCATCATGACAGTCAGTTTTCGGCTTTCTCTACTGAGGTGCTTGACCAGATGAACTGGAAACACAATCACAGTAGTTCTCCCTTTACGACCTTAGCCGATAGGGCGGAACATAAGGTAGTAAGCACAGGAGCCGGGCAACCCAACTATTGACCAAATAAATGATTCAGAACTGAAGCATATAAGGCCAAACTCGTGACGCTGAAGTATGCTATAAAGTTGTTCAAACTTGTCGTCAACTCATATGTTGCCATATCGAGCCCCTGCAATTTGTGCCGAGGTGCATGAGTGAAACAACCGAAGAAGCAAAATTTAGTTCTCAGAAAAAGCAAATACTAAATACGAACTATGTTCACTGGAATCTAATTGGCACGTCAAACGCAATATTTCGGATTATAATGCCACTACCCGGACTATTTAACATGCCGGGGGTCGAAGGCTGAGGAAAAAGGCACTTTACAGGTTTGAAATAAAGAGTGCGGTCTACAAAGAATTATTTGGACCTCCCATCGCACGTCTGTGTTGCCTTGCCTTAGCGAAAGGACTCATGACCGGAATAGCCTTTGGTTATCTATACGAAGTCGAACTCAGAAAGATTCCGTAAGATGACCATGCTTTGAGTCACCTGTGGTAAAAGATAGATGATAGTTAGAAAAAAGGGGAAAAGGCTATGGGAGTGCTGCCGCATTGTAGGCTTGTCTGTATTGTGCCTCTGCCGATGACCAAGGTATTTTAAGTGCATAATTATGTATGTGCAGTACAAACTTCGCAGCTATATGAGGCGAACAACAGAGGCCGAACTGCTAATCCAGCTCTAAGATTGATCGATCATGTTTAATAGAGACCGGTGGCTTGATGGCCGATGAGATACGCGGATTAATGGGGCTGCTTTGTCCTTTGACTGCAGTTGCCGTAGTATGCTCCTCTGTACGGAGAGAGCGTTTCGTGTTTCTGTTTATCGTGATGATGCCACGTGGACCGGGCATCTTAAGGCTTAGATAAGCATAGTGTGGGACCGCGTTAAAATGAGCAAAAGCGGTACGCCCGAGCAGTGCATGGTAGCTACTGTGGAACGGGACAATATCGAAGGTCAAGCCTTCGCTTCGAAAGTTGTTCAGGCAGCCGAAAACAACTTCCAATGTATTTGAACCCGTGAAGTGAGCTTCTATTCCGGGTACTTCTCCCTTGAAGGAAGTTGTGGTCAGATTGATTCTTGAAGGATCAATGCCCATTTTGCGGACAGTGTCCTGGTAGAGTAGATTAAGGCTACTGCCGCCATCCATAAGGACTTTCGTGAGATGGAACCCGTCGATAATTGGGTCGAGGACCAGAGCTGCCGAACCTTCATGATGGATACTGGCTGGGTGGTCTTTGTGATCAAAAGTGATCGGGCAGGCCGCCCATTGGCTAGATTTTAAGGCGACTGCCTCTATGGCGTAGGCGCCCGTAGTGCACATTTGCGCTTCCCCGTAGGAATGTGCGTCACGTGTACCATGTTTACTGTTTTTACTTCGGGGAGAAATTGCTTCTGACCCCCGGTGTTCGGTTGGCGAGTCTCTTCATCGTCACTGTCATTGGGGTGGCCCCTTCCCCTTGTGTTCGGCATTAAGCTTGTTGGTTTTTTTAAGACCCAACTGCTTTTGTTGGTATGATTGGCTCGTTTATCGGGGGTGCCATGAATTTGGCAGGGTTGATCCAGTATCTTGTCTAGATTGGATGGTCCGCCTGTGTTTGCCTTGAATGGCTTTTTTTGTTGACCGGGTTTGGAGCCGCTGAATCCTGCGTTGACCGCCGTGTCTTGCATTCCTTCATTATTATTTCGACGCTTGAGCTTATTGCGTCGTGGCTTGCTGTTGCCGTCTCAAACATCGGAAGTGCCCGGATCACTGGTGTTGTTGCTTCTACGAGCGAGCCAGTTGTCCTCTCCCACGCAGAAGTGGGTCATCAGAGCGGTAAGGGCTGCCATGGATTTTGGTTTTTCTTGTCCGAGGTGGCGGGTGAGCCACTCGTCTCAGACGCTATGTTTAAAGGCTGCCAGGGCTTCGGCGTCCGTACAATCGAATATTTGGTTCTTTTTAATTAAGAACCTAGTCGAGAGCTTCCTGGCTGACTCCCCGGGCTGCTGGATAATGTGGCTTAGGTCATCAGCATCTGGGGGGCGAACATATGTATCTTGGAAGTTATCGCGAAAGGCGTCTTCCAAGTCTTCCCAGCTGCCAATGGAATTTTCGAGTAGGCTATTCAACCAATGCCCAGCTGGCCCCTTGAGTATTAGTGGGAGGTATTTGATGGCATGAAGATCATCATCGCGGGCCATATGAATGTGGAGAAGAAAATATTCGATCCATACCGCGGGGTCTATTGTCCCATCATATGATTCGATGTTCATGGGTTTCAAACCTTCTGGGAATTCATGTTCCATTATTTCATCAGTGATGCAGAGGGGGTGTGCGGTGCCTCTATATCAGGCCAGATCGCGATGTAGTTCGGATGGAGTCCGTTTGCGGATTTCGGCCTAGACGTCACTGTGCTTGCTATGTTCGGCTTGATAGCCATCGCCGCGCATCGGGGTATGCCCCCGCGATCCGTAGATCAATCTGGCCGGACCTGCTTTATTTTTAGGTCCTATCGCAGGTCGTACGTGTATCCCCGAGCTGTTTTAGCTCTGCCTTTACGGCGAGGTAGGACAGGCTGGTGTTCGGCTTGAGTTGCCGCTTTGTCCCGGCCACGTGGTGGTCAATCAGCCGCATTACGCGCTGATGGTACGGGCTCAAGTGCCTCATCATTGAATTGAGGTAGTAGTTTATGCTTCGGGTAACTTTTGGTTGGACGCTCGAGGTCGTATTCCTCTACTGCCAGGATATTAGTCCATCTATCATTGAGCAGATCTTGATCAGCTTAAAGCTGCTGGTGCTTCTTTCTCAAGCTCCTTGAAGTGGCTATTAGTCGTTTCTTAAAATGCTCCTGCTCGAGAGGTTCCTCAGGCACGATAAAGTCTTTGTCATCGAGGCTCACCTCATCCTCGGAGGGTGGAAGGTAATTTCTGTCCTCCAACTCTTCGTTTGTAGCCTATTCATCAGGGCTAACTTGCCCATCCTCCCGATCGTCTTATTCGGAGTTTTGCTCGACAGAGTTTTCTTGGTCTTCGGCATCATCTGGATTGTTGTTGTCTCTCGTGCCAGTATTGTTGTCTTTGCTGTGGTGTGATTTAGAGCGGCACCGTCGGCGCTATGGTTGTATCTCGGGAGGTTTATCCTCTACTGGATTTTTCTCATTATCGATGTCACCCTCCTTGGGTGTGTGCACCATGTACATGTCATACGAAGAGGTGGCCATCCAATGTCCGGTAAATGGCGGGTTTTCGGCTTGCTCCTCGTCGGCATCATTGTCCATACTGTCGATGTCTTTGGAGCCGTAATCGAGCATGTCAATTAAGTCCTCTACTATGGCGATCAAGTGGGTGTTGGGTGGGACGTAAAATTCCCCGCTCTCAGCCCCTAGTCCGGGATGGGCATAGTTCGGACATCGCTCCTCCGTAATCACGAGGGATCACATCAAGTCCAGGGCCTCTCTTAAAGGCGAGGTTTGTCGAGGAAGAAAAGGATCCATGGAGTATGGCAGGAAGGGAATTCCTCGGCCGAGTTCACACGAAGCTGACTCCGAGGGTTCGGGGCCAGCGTCCGGGGAAGAGTCTGGCTTGGTGATGGTTGCGAGCAACACTGCTTCCTCCGGCTCTCCCGTACTCGGCCTAGTGGCCACAGATAGTCTGGCAGGTTTAGAAATCCTATCTTCGGTCTTGGCGAGGCGCTCCGGCTCTAAGGCCAGAGCAGAGGTTGGGGTCGTGAATCCTTGGAAGATCAAGTCTCCTTGGATACCAGCGACATAATCCAGGTTTCCAAAACTAATCTGGTGACCTGGGGCATAGCTGTCGATCTGCTCCAGATGGCCAAGTGAGTTGGCCTGCAATGCGAAGCTGCCGAATACGAAGATCTGGCCGAGGAGAAAAACCTGCCCCAGGGAAATACCGTTGCAGATAATGGATGGAGCCATCGAACCTTTTGGTGGTGACATAGTGGAACTCTCAATGAAAGCACCAATGTCGGTGTCAAAACCGACGGATCTCGGGTAGGGGGTCCCGAACTGTGCGTCTAAGGTCCTAGACACAAAGTTTTACCCAGGTCCTAGACCTCTCGATGGAGGTAATACCCTATGTCCTGCTTGATTGATATTGATGAGTATGAGGGTTACAAGAGTTGATCTACCACGAGATCATAATCGCTAAAACCCTAGAAGGCTAGCCTATATGATTATGATTCCCTCTATGGACTAAACCCTCCGGTTTATATAGACACCGGAGGGGGCTAGGGTTGTACAAACTCGGTTACAGAGAAAGGAATCTGTATATCCGAACGCCAGGCTAGCCATCCACGCCAAGGAGAGTCCCATCTGGACACGGGACAGAGTCTTCTGTCTTGTATCTTCATAGCCCATTAGTCCGGCCCATGTCACACAGGTCGGACACCCGAGGACCCCTTAATCAAGGAATCCTTCACATACTAATAAGGAAATTATGTATTCTCAAAATAACATTGCCAAAGAAAGCTTATACCTCCAAAATCATATAGTCTGGCTATGCTCCATCTTCATCACACAAAATATTCAAATCTTGCACAACCCCGATGACAAGCCAAGCAATTGTTTCATACTTTTGGTGTTCTCAAACCTTTTCAACTTTCATGCAATACATGAGCATGCGCCATGGACATAGCACTATAGGTGGAATAGAATATGGTGGTCGTGGAGAAGACAAAAAGAGGGAGATAGTGCTACCTCTTGAGCACTGCATTGGTTTTCCCTTGAAGAGGAAAGGGTGATGCAGCAAAGTAGCATAAGTATTTCCCTTAGTTTTTGAGAACCAAGGTATGAATCCAGTAGGAGGCCACGCTCAAGTCCCTTGCACCTACACAAACAAATAAGATACCTTGCAACCAATGTGATAAAGGGGTTGTCAATCCCTTCACGGCCACTATTCAATCAAAGGGCATTGAAATTCTTTTGTGAACTCATAAATTCTTTAACACTATTCTCAAAATCAAAGGGCATCTTATTAAAATTTCCATAAGAATTGTTGTTGGAATTACCATAATTATTAGAGGAATTTCTAGGGAACGGCTTAGGATTAAAATTACCTCTATACGCGTTATTACCAAAATTGTTCCTACCAACAAAATTCACATCCATAGATTCATTATTATTATCAATAAAAGTAAACAAAGGCATATCATTAGGATCAATAGAAGCACTCTTGCTAGCAAATAATTTCATAAGTTCATCCATCTTTCCATTCAAAACATTAATTTCTTCAATCGCATGCACTTTTTTACTAGTGGAAGATCTCTCGGTATGCCATTGAGAATAATTAACCATAATATTATCTAGGAGTGTAGTAGCTTCTCCTAAAGTAATTTCCATAAAAGTGCCTCTTGCGGCCGAATCTAAAATATTTCTAAAAGAAAATTTCAATCCGGCATAAATTTTTTGTATAATCATCCACAAATTCAAACCATGAGTAGGGCAATTTCATATCATCAATTTCATTCTCTCCCGAAATTGTGCAACATGTTAATGATCAAGTTGCTTAAAATTCATAATATTGTTCCAAAAGGAGATGACCATAGCGGGAGGAAAATAATTGGAAATAAAGGCATCTTTACACTTATTCCATGAATCAATACTATTTTTAGGCAAATATGAAAACAAACTTTTAGCACGATCTCGAAGTGAGAACGGAAATAGCTTCAATTTAACAATATCAGTATCCAGATCTTTCTTCTTTTGCATATCACACAATTCAATGAAATTATTTAGATGGGACGCATCATCTTCACTAGGAAGGCCAGAAAATTGATCTTTCATAACAAGATTCAGCAAAGCGGCATTAATTTTATAAGATTCCGCACTAGTGGAGGGAGCAATCAGAGTACTAATAAAATCATTGTTATTAGTGTTGGAAAAGTCACACAATTTGGTATTCTCTTGAGCCATCGTGACAAAGCAAGCAATCCAACACATGAGGACACAAAAAGCAAGCGAAGAAGACGAACGGAAGAGGGGAGAAGAAAAGGCAAATATTTTCGAAAATCATTTTAGAAGTGGGGGAGAGGAAAACGAGAGGATAATGGTGAGTAATGTAATGCAAGAGATAAGAGTTTATGATGGGTACTTGGTATGTCTTGACTTGGTGTCGATCTCCCCGGCAACTGCGCCAGAAATTCTTCCTGCTACTTCTTGAGCTCGTGTAAGATTTTCCCTTGAAGAGTAAAGGGTGATGCAACAAAGTAGAGATAAGTATTTCCCTCCGTTTGAGAACCAAGGTATCAATCCAGTAGGAGACAACACACAAATCACCAATACATGTACAAACAATCAAACAACTTGCACCCAACTCAATAAAGGGGTTGTTAATCCCTTCACGGTTACTTGCAAACGTGAGAACTGATAGAGATAGATAAACGGTAGTAAATATTTTTGGTTTATAGATCAGAAAGTAAAAGATTGCAAAATAGTAGATTGAAAACTAATATGATGGAAAATAGAAACTTATATGATGGAAAATAGGAACTTGTATGATCGAAAATAGACCCGGGGGCCATAGGTTTCACTAGAGGCTTCTCTCAAGATAGCACATAATATGGTGCGTGAACAAATTATTGCCGAGCAATTTTTCTGTAATAAGTTATTTTTGGCAAAATGTAGGTGCCAATTTAGTTGAAATGCTTTGGTAGGTGGTATTGTGATCTGGTAGATATTCGTTTTGATACAAGTATTTGGTTTGAAAGTGCTAAGTTAATCCCAAATTTGCCACTTGCTTTTTCAATCAATTATCTTAGTCAATCGGGGCCAAATTAGATGGAATGGTTTGCTAGGTGGTACCCTGATTTGGTAGATATTTTTGAAAAGTTTTTTCGCCAATAGGTGCCACTGAAATGCTTTGGTAGGTGGTACCTTATCATCTTATATGCTACTAGATCTTAGGATTATAATTGTCCATCAAATTGGTTCTCACGGAAGAATCTCATCTAGAGATCGGTGATATACATGGCAGTTCTTGTAAACATTATGTTTTCTTACTAAGATCGATGCATTGTAGTGTTGACGGTTTTTATGTAAATATAAAAGTTGGACGGAAGCATGTGCTTGTTGTTAATTTTAGTTACTAAACCTGAATATTCTGTTTTCCGCTTAAGATTGATGCATTGTAGTGTAGCAACTCTGAAGGATGCTCTCTAGCCAGCTAGCTTCTGTAACAGTGAGTCTTGTTGGCTGATTTGGCATTTGCACATGTGTTAGTAAGTGTTGTCTAGCTAGCTATCGAGTCTTGTTGTCTAACGATTATAGTGTAGCAACTCTGAACGGTGATTCTTATCTAGCTAGCTGTTGGTTCTATTCTAGAAGGTGTTAGTAAGTTAATTGAGAACTTTATGTTACTGTTTTTCTTTCCTATGAAGTGGATCGTTCATCCTTGCTCATATTGCTTTAGGAAAATGGCGGCATCACCACCACTACCATGTCGACTTTGCAACTCAAGGTGTGCCAGCAGTCTTACAACTGGCACACTATTCGGTATCTACTTCCAGCCGAGTTTTCTTCATGCGGCGGTAACAAATTATATGAAACTTGTAACAACTTTTTTGTTTTTAGTGTTATTGGCATTAACGCATTGTGTATATATCATTTTTCTTTTTTACACAGATTGTCCCATGCAATGTGAGGTTGAAATTCAACAAGCTGACCAGAGACACTGGGACCTTTGAGGCTCCTGGGGGCCCTACACTATGGAGGTCGAGAAAGGACAAAACAAGTCGCGGATTGGAGGAGATGGATGGGTCTGTTTCCTCTCCCACATGGGTATCACTAGTGGTGAGTTGATCAGCTTCTCCTTAAGAGCAGAAAGACCCAAGCTGGATGTCATTTATGTCAACACAGAGGAAGATGATGAAGATGATGAGGACCCACTTGATGAAGCCATCTATGCTCAAAGAATGAGGCTGAGTGAGGAGGAGGTGTGTGCTACTTCTTGAGCTTGCGTTGGTTTTTCCCTTGAAGAGGAAAGAGTGATGCAGCAAACTAGAGATAAGTGTTTCCCTTAGTTTGATAACCAAGGTATCAATCCAGTAGGAGACAACGCACAAATCACCAATACCTGCACAAACAATCAAAAAACTTGCACCCAATGCGATAAAGGGGTTGTCAATCCCTTCACGGTTACTTGCAAAAGTGAGATTTGATAGAGATAGATAAACGGTAAAGTAAATATTTTTGGTATTTTTGGTTTATAGATCGGAAAGTAAAAGATTGCAAAATAGTAGATCAGAAACTAATATGATGGAAAATAGAAAATTATATGATGGAAAATAGACCTGGGGGCCATAGGTTTCACTAGAGGCTTCTCTCAAGATTGCAAATAATACAGTGGGTGAACAAATTACTGCCGAGCAATTGATAGAAAAGCGCAAAGTTATGATGATATCTAAGGTAATGATCATGAATATAGGCATCCATCTGTGTCAAGTAGACCGAAACGATTCTACATCTACTACTATTACTCCACACATCGACCGACTCCAGCCTACATCTAGAGTATTTACTTCATGAAGAACAGAGTAACACATTAAGTAAGATGGCATGATCTAGCGGAATTAACTCAAGCAATATGATGAAAACCCCATCTTTTTTATAATCTATGGCAACAATACAATATGTGCCTTGTTGCCCCTACTATGACTTGGAAAGGACACCACAAGATTGAACCCAAAGCTAAGCACTTCTCCTATTGCAAGAAAAATCAATCTAGTTGGCCATACCAAACTGATAGTTTGAAGAGAATTACAAAGATATCAAATCATGCATATAAGAATTCAGAGAAGATTCAAATAATATTCATAGATAAGTTGATCATAAATCCACAATTCATCGGATCTCGAAAAACACATTGCAAAAGAAGATTACATCGGATAGATCTCTAAGAACATCGAGGAGAACATAGTATTGAGAATCAAAGAGAGAGAGAGAGAGAGAGAGAGAGAGAGAGAAGAAGCCATTTAGCTACTAGCTATGGACCCGTAGGTCTGAGGTAAACTACTCACGCTTCATCTTAAGAGAAATAGTGTTGATGTAGAATCCCTGTGTGATCGAATCCCCCTCTGGGAAGGTGCCGGAAAAGGTCCCTAGATGGGATCTCACGGGTACAGAAGGTTGCGACGGTGGAAAAGTCTTTTCGTGGATGCCTCTGGTGATTTGGGGATATTTGGGGGGGGCGTAAGGGTGGGGGCGCGCCCTACCCCCCTGGGTGCGCCCTCTGTCCTTGTGGTCACCTCGTGGCTCCTCCGACTTCATCTCCAATTCTCCTGGTTATCTTCTGGTCCAAGAAGGATCGTCACGAAGGTTTCATTCCGTTTGGTATTCCTTTTCTATGAAACTCAAAAACAAGGAAAAAAACAAAAACTGGCACTGGGCTCTAGGTTAATAGGTTAGTCCCAAAAGTAATATAAAATAGCATATTAATGCATATAAAACATCCAAAACAGATAATATAATAGCATGGAACAATCAAAAATTATAGATAGGTTGGAGACATATTAGTGTGCAACCTATGGGACATAATTCCGCCACGTGATGACTTTGTCAGGGTGCCATTCGTGACCCGCCTGACAAGTACCATGGTTGATCGGCATGTCATGGTATGTTAAACTTACTGTAGTCATTTGATGATATGCTTTATTGTTATACTTACAAATGCCAATTATCTGATGATATTCTTAGTGAATCAGATGATATGTTAGTGTAGAGTCCACTCATATGTTGTGTGGAAGCGAGCCGATGATATGCTTTAGTGTATAGTGCGATGACATGCTTAATTAGTGTAGAGTCCAATGACATGCTTACTGTCCGATCGATGATATATGTGCTTCAGTGTGTAGCTAGAATCCAATGATATATATTCTTACTGTAGAATCGGATCGATGATATGCTTTAGTGTAGCTAGAGTCCAATGATATATATGCTTAATTAGTGTAGAATCCAAGGAACTGTTAATAGTGTAGATAATACATACTTATTAGTAGAATTCACGCTTAGTAGAAATGTAGTACCGTGTCTTTTGATAGTGTAGAAATCTATACTTAGTAGAAATATATTTGCAAGAGTATGTGTGAGGCTACTTATTAATTGATATGTTTTTATTATTCAGAAATTGCCAAAGAGCCTATTTGTGAGTTGTGGTATCGAGCCTGATGAAGAAGGTTGTGCTAGAATACGCCTTACTGCAAGGGGCTCCGTCACCACCTGTGCGTACGGCGTGGACACGGACGAACGCACACACTTAAGCTCGGTTGGGTGGAAGAGCTTCCTCATTGGCAAGAATCTTCCTGTTGGACAGGCCATCCTAATTACTACCAGGAACGCCCACCGCCAAGGCTTGAGGATGATGATCATCATCGATATCTGATACGTCCATTTTGCATCATCCTTTTATATCGATATTTATTGCATTATGGGCTGTTATTACACATTATGTCACAATACTTATGCCTATTCTCTCTTATTTTACAAGGTTTACATAAAGAGGGAGAATGTCGGCAGTTGGGATTCTGGGCTGGAAAAGGAGCAAATATTAGAGACCTATTCTGCACAGCTCCAAAAGTCCTGAAACTTCACGGAAGACGTTTTCAGAATATATAAAAAATACTCAGCGGAAGAAATTCACCAGGGGGCACACCCTGCCCACGAGGGTGGGGGGCGCGCCCTACCCCTCTGGGCGCGCCCCCTACCTCATGGGCCCCCTGGTGGCCCTCCGGTGGCCATCTTCTGCTATATGAAGTCTCTCGATGGGAAAAAAATCATAAGCCTTCTTCTCGGATGAAACTCCGCCGGCACGAGGCGGAACCTTGGCGGAACCAATCTAGGGCTCTGGCGGAGCTGTTCTGCCGGGGAAACTTCCCTCCCGGAGGGGGAAATCATCGCCATCGTCATCACCAACGCTCCTCTCATCAGGAGAGGGCAATCTCCATCAACATCTTCATCAGCACCATCTCCTCTCAAAACCCTAGTTCATCTCTTGTATCCAATTCTTGTCTCCAAGTCCGGGATTGGTGCTAGTAGCAGTAGTAGAAAACGGAGCTTTAGCGCCGGTTCGTAAGGGCCTTTAGTGCCGGTTCCATAACCGGCACTAAAGGGTGGGCACTAAAGGCCCCCCCTTTAGTACCGGTTCGGCACGAACCGGCACTAAAGTGCCACCATGTGGCATGAGCTCACGCCCTGGTATGGGGGACCTTTAGTACCGGTTAGTGTTACCAACCGGTACTAAAGGTTTTTTTTGATTTTTTTTTAAATTTGGATTTTTTTTATTTTTATTTTTTTCAATTATTTGATGATTTAGTCTCTAATCACCTCTTTTAACTGCTCAAGTGTGGATCACTCATTCCAAATCATCTAACTTCTTGACCGGTCACCCATCCCTCTCACTACTCCAGCCCGAGCATGCTTAACTTTCGAGTTCTATTCTCCTTCGTTTCCAAGTCTGCACTTGTTGTTTTCCTGACAATAGTAAGATGTCAATCCTATTAACCCTCAGGAGTTTGGCTTGAGCATGAAGTCACACATTTCACTGTTTGAGTTTGAAACTATTATTCTAAAAAACAGTAATTATTTAGTAACGCTAATATTTCTTGAATAAGTTTGACCATAGTTTGACCACAGTTTGACCATAGTTTGACCAGATTTGACCAAAATTCAAAAAATTGAAATAATTAGTTAGTAACACTAATATTCTTGAATAATTATGTAGTAACATTAATACTTCTTGAATAAGTAGTTTGACCAGATTTAACCAAATTTTTTTAAACAAACTGAAATTTGACCATATCTTTTTTTCCTTTTGGAATTTGAGGATTCTAAAAAATTGCAAACAGGCCAAAGGCCGTCTCCATCAGATGCGGATTTTCGTGCTGAATTTTTTGATATATTATACGTTTTTTTCCGACATCGTATGCAAAAGTTATAGCCATTTTACATTTTCCCTACACTTTTTGCAAAACATGTCCAAATTGTAGTTTTTAAATTTTCTTAACTAGTAGATGTAGTAATATAACTACCTCTCGAAGGATTTTATTTTTTGAAGTTTTTATCATTTTCTTTTGATTTTTTCAGAACTGAAATGGCGACACACTCGGGGGGGGGGTAGAGTTTGAAAATTGCCCTATAGTGCCGGTTTGTGTCGAAAACCGGTACTATAGGTCAGACCCCTTTAGTACCGGTTCATGGCACGAACCGGTACTAAAGGTTAGACCTTTAGTACCGGTTCATGCCACGAACCGGTACTAAAGGTGATCGTGGGGCCCCGGCCTGACGCCAGCTTGCCACCACCCCTTTAGTACCGGTTCGTGCCACGAACCGGTACTAAAGGTTCAACACGAACTGGCATTAATGCAAATCCGTTCGAACCGGCACTAATGGTACCATTAGTACTGGGCCAAAATCAAACCGGCACTAATGTGCTTCACGTTTGACCCTTTTTCTACCAGTGTAGGTTGCTAGTAGTGTTAATTACTCCTTGTAGTTGATGCTAGTTGCTTTAATTGGTGGAAGATCATATGTTCAGATCCTATATGCATATTAATACCCCTCTTATTATGAACATGTTTATGCTTTGTGAGTATTTACTTTTGTTCCTGAGGACATGGGAGAAGTCTTGCTATTAGTAGTCATGTGAATTTGGTATTCGTTCGATATATTGATGAGATGTATGTTGTCTCTCCTCTAGTGGTGTTATGTGAACGTCGACTACATGACACTTCACCATTGTTTGGGCCAAGAGGAAGGCATTGGGGAGCAATAAGTAGATGATGGGTTGCTAGAGTGACAGAAGCTTAAACCCTAATTTATGCGTTGCTTCGTAAGGGGCTGATTTGGATCCATATGTTTCATGCTATGGTTAGGTTTACCTTAATACTTTTGTTGTAGTTGCGGATGCTTGAAATAGAGGTTAATCATAAGTGGGATGCTTGTCCAAGTAAGGGCAGTACCCAAGCACCGGTCCACCCACATACCAAATTATCAAAGTACTGAACGTGAATCATATGAGCGTGATGAAAACTAGCTTGACGATATTCCCATGTGTCCTCGGGAGTGCTTTTCTCTATAAAAGAGTTTGTCCAGGCTTGTCCTTTGCTACAAAAAGGATTGTACCACCTTGCTGCACTTTATTTACTTTTGTTACTTGTTGCTCGTTACAAATTATCCTATCACAAAACTATCTGTTACCACTTATTTCAGTACTTGTAGAGAATACCTTGCTGGAAACCGCTTCTCATTTCCTTCTGCTCCTCGTTGGGTTCGACACTCTTACTTATCGGAAGGACTACGATAGATCCCCTATACTTGTGGGTCATCAAGACTCTTTTCTGGTGCCATTGCCGGGGAGTGAAGCGCCTTTGGTAGGTGGAATTTGGTAAGGAAAAATTTATATAGTGTGCTGAAATTTACTGTCACTTGTTACTATGGAAAGTAATCCTCTGAGGGGCTTGTTCGGGGTATCTTCACCCCGACTAGTAGAGCAAAGAGTTGCTCCTCAACCTACTGAACCTACTGAAAATGAAAATGTAAATGTCTGCTTTGAAATTCCTTCGGGTATGATAGAAAAACTGCTAGCTAATCCTTTTTAGGAGATGGAACAAAACATCCGGATGAGCATCTAATATATGTGGATGAAGTTTGTGGATTATTTAAGCTTGTAGGTGTACCCGGAGATGTTGTTAAGAAGAAGGTCTTCCCTTTATCTTTGAAGGGAGACGCATCGACATGGTATAGGCTATGTGATGATATGGGGTCTTGGAATTACAAACGATTGAAATTGGAATTTCATCAGAAGTTTTATCCTATGCCTCTTGTTCATCATGATCACAATTACATATATAATTTTTGGCCTCGTGAAGGAGAAAGCATCACTCAAGCTTGGGGGAGGCTTAAATCAATGTTATATTCATGCCCCAATCATGGGCTCTCAAGAGAAATGATTATTCAAAAAATTTATGTTCGGCTTTCTGATAGCAATCGCACCATGCTTGATACTTCTTGTGCTGGCTCTTTTATGATGAAGACTATTGAATTCAAATGGGATTTATTGGAAAGAATTAAACGCAACTCTTAAGATTGGGACCTCGACAAAGGTAAGGAGTCAGGTATGACACTTAGTATTGATTGTGTTAAATCTTTTATGGATACCGATATTTTTCATAAATTTTGCACTAAATATGGACTTGACTCTGAGATAGTAGCTTCTTTCTGTGAATATTTTGCTACTTATGTCGATCTCCCCAAGGATAAGTGGTTTAAATATCATCCTCCCATAGAAGTAAAAGTAGCTGCACCTATTAAAGTTGAAGAAAAGATTGTTACTTATAATGATCCTATTGTTCCTACTGCGTATGTTGAGAAACCACCTTTTCCTGTTAGGATAAAGGATCATGCTAAAGCTTCAACTGTGGTTCGTAAAAGCAATATTAAAACATATACACCTCCTGAGCAAGTTAAAGTTGAACCTAATATTGCTATTGTTAAAGATCTCTTGTCTGATAATATTGATGGGCATGTTATTTATTTCTGTGATGAAACTGCTAGACTTGCTAAACCCTATGCTAAAGATAAACCTAGACCTGTGGTAGGCATGCCTGTTATTTCTGTTAAAATAGGAGATCATTTTTATCATGGCTTATGTGATATGGGTGCCAGTGCTAGTGCAATACATATTAGTCTATATAGAGAAATCATGCATGATATTGCACATGTTAGGTTATAGGATATTGATGTCACAATTAAACTTGCCAATAGAGATACTATTTCACCAATGGGAATTGTTAGAGTTGTTGAAGTCTTGTGTTGAAAACTAAATATCCTGCTAATTTTCTTGTTCTTGGTTCCCCACAAGATAGCTTTTGTCCCATTATATTTGGTAGACCCTTTTTAAACACTGTTAACGCTACCATAGATTGCAAAAGACATGTTGTTACTATCCGTTTAGATGATATGACTCATGACTTTAATTTCTCTAAATTTAGTAGACAACACTGTGAAGAAGAATTACCTAGTAAGGATGAAATTATTGGTCTTGCTTCTATTGCCGTACCTCCTAGTGATCCTTTAGAACAATATTTGCTAGACCATGAAAATGATATGTTTATGAATGAAAGAAAGGAAATAGATGAAGTATTCTTTAAACATGAACCTATTCTGAAAAACAATTTGCTTGTTAAAATCCTAGGGGATCCTCCTCCACCCAAGGGTGATCCCGTGTTTGAGCTTAATCCATTACCTGATACTCTTAAATATGCTTATCTTGATGAGAAAAAGATATATCCTATTATTATTAGTGCTAACCTTTCAGAGCATGAGGAAGAGAGATTATTGAAAACTCTGAAGAAGCACTGTGCTGCTATTGGGTATATTCTTCATGATCTTAAGGGCATTAGTCCTACTCTATGTCAACATAAAATTAATATGGAAGAAGATGCTAAACCAGTTCGTGATCATCAACGCCGGCTGAATCCTAAAATGAAAGAAGTGGTAAGAAAGTAAATACAAAAGCTCGTTGAGGCAGGTATAATCTATCCTGTTGCTAATAGTCAGTGGGTAAGTCATGTCCATTGTGTCCCTAAGAAGGGAGGTATTACTGCCGTTCCTAATGATAAAGATGAATTGATTCCTCAAAGAATTATTACAGGTTATAGGATGGTAATTGATTTCTGCAAATTAAATAAGGCCACTAAAAAGGATCATCACCCCTTACCTTTTATCGATCAAATGCTAGAAAGATTATCCAAACATACACATTTTTGCTTTCTAGATGGTTATTCCGGTTTCTCTCAAGTACCTGTGTCAGCCAAAGATCAATCAAAGACTACTTTTACATGCCCTTTTGGTACCTTTGCTTATAGACTTATGCCTTTTGGTTTATTTAATGCACCTGCTACCTTTCAAAGATGAATGATGGCTATATTCTCTGACTTTTGTGAAAAGATTTGTGAGGTTTTCATGGATGATTTCTCCGTCTATGGATCTTCTTTTGATGATTGCTTGAGAAACCTTGATCGAGTTTTGCAGAGATGTGAAGAAACTAATCTTGTCTTGAATTGGGAAAAGTGCCACTTTATGGTTAATGAAGGTATTGTCTTGGGGCACAAATTTTTTGGAAGAGGTATTGAGGTTGATAAAGCCAAGGTTGATACTATTGAAAAGATGCCATGTCCCAAGGACATCAAAGGTATAAGAAGTTTCCTTGGTCATGCCGGATTTTATAGGAGGTTCATTAAGGACTTCTCAAAAATTTCTCGGCCTCTGACTAATTTATTACAAAAAGATATACCATTTTTTTGATGATGATTGTGTAGAAGCATTTGAAATTCTTAAGAAAGCATTGATCTCTGCACCTATTGTTCAGCCACCTGATTGGAATTTACCCTTTGAAATTATGTGTGATGCTAGTGATTATGCTGTAGGTGCTATTCTAGGGCAAAGAGTTGATACGAAATGAAATGTTATTCAATATGCTGGTAAAACCCTAGACAATGCTCAAAGAAATTATGCTACCACTGAAAAAGAATTCTTAGCAGTTCTATTTGCTCGTGATAAGTTTAGACCCTATATTGTTGATTCTAAAGTAACTATTCACACTGATCATGCTGCTATTAAATATCTTATGGAAAAGAAAGATGCCAAACCTAGACTTATTAGATGGGTTCTCTTGCTACAAGAATTTGACTTACATATTGTTGATAGAAAGGGACCTGAGAACCCCGTTGCAGACAACTTGTCTAGGTTAGAAAATGTGCTTGATGACCCACTTCCTATTGATGATAGCTCTCCTAATGAGAAATTAAATGTCATAAATGCTTCTTATACTGCTCCATGGTATGTTGATTATGCTAATTACATTGTTGCTAAGTTTATACCATCTAGTTTCACATACCAGCAAAAGAAAAAGTTCTTCTATGATTTGAGGCATTACTTTTGGGATGGTCCACATCTTTATAAAGGAGTAGATGGTGTTATTATATGTTGTGTACCTGACCATGAACAGGAACAGATCCTACGCGAGTGTCCCTCTGAAGCTTATGGAGGACACCATGCTAGAGATAGAACTGCACATAAGGTATTGCAATCTGGTTTTTATTGGCCTACCCTCTTCAAGGATGCCCGTAAGTTTGTCTTATCTTGTGATGAATGTCAAAGAATTGGTAATATTAGTAGACGTCAAGAAATGCCTATGAACTATTCACTCGTAATTGAACCATTTGATGTTTGGGGCTTTGACTATATGGGACCCTTTCCTTCCTCTAATGGATATACACATATTTTAGTTGCTGTTGATTACGTTACTAAGTGGGTAGAAGCTATTCCAACTAGTAGTGCTGATCATAACACTTCTATTAAAATTCTTAAAGAAGTTATTTTTCCAAGATTTGGAGTCCCTAGATATTTAATGACTGATGGTGGTTCACATTTTATTCATGGTGCTTTCCGTAAAATGCTTGCCTAATAAGATGTTAACCATAGAATTGCATCTCCTTATCATCCTCAGTCTAGTGGTCAAGTAGAATTGATTAATAGAGAGCTCAAATTAATTTTGCAAACGACTCTTAATAGATCTAGAAAAAAATGGTCCAAGAAACTTGATGATGCATTATGGGCCTATAGAACTGCATATAAAAATCCTATGGGTATGTCTCCGTATAAAATGGTTTATGGAAAAGTATGTCACTTACCTCTCGAACTAGAACACAAGGCATATTGGGCCATTAAAGAACTCAATTATGATTTTAAACTTGCCGGTGAGAAGAGGCTATTTGATATTAGCTCACTTGATGAATGGAGAACCCAAGCCTATGAAAATGCCAAGTTATTTAAAGAAAAAGTTAAAAGATGGCATGACAAAAGGATACAAAAGCGTGAGTTTAATGTAGGTGATTATGTATTGCTATACAACTGTCGTTTAAAAAATTTTGCAGGAAAACTTCTCTCTAAATGGGAAGGTCCTTACGTTATCGAGGAGGTCTATCGTTTCGGGGCCATAAAAATCAGCAACTTCGAAGGCAGAAATCCGAAGGTGGTGAACGGTCAAAGAATCAAACATTATATCTCAGGTAATCCCATAAATGTTGAAACCAATATTATTGAAATCGTATCCCCAAAGGAATTCATAAGGGACACTTTTCGGAACGTTTCAGACTCCGAAAAGGAATAGGTATGTGGTACGGTAAGTAAACCGACTCCAAAACTGTTTTTAAGGCAATATTTCTCCGTTTTGGAATATTTAGAAAAATAGAAAAATAAGTAGCAGTCCGGGAAGGACACGAGGGCTCCACGAGGGTGGAGGGCGCGCCCCCCTACCTCGTGGGCACCTCGTGTGCTCTCCGGACTAGGTTTTCGTACACGACACGTATTTTGTTCGGTAAAAATTCATTATATAATCTCCCGGAGGTTTTGACTCCTGTATCACGCAAAAATCCTCTGTTTTTGTTTCGAGCTGTTTTTCTGACATATCCAGGTCGTCATGTCGTCTTCAAGCACCCCCAAGGACCAGTTCTTCGAGAAGGTCATCAACCCCTACCTCGCAGAAGTGCTGCAACACCCTCAAACCATTGAGATGCGTGAGGGGTTGTTGCACATCCACGATGCTGAGGGACCAAGGAAGACTGGAAGCACGGAGGCAAGGCTCGAGGCATTGGAGCAAGAATTTTTCAAGTGTTAGGAGCTGGTGGAGCGTGGACTCGATTCCAATCACATCATGATCACGGAGCTCACAAACAACCACAAGTTGGACGTCAAGGACATTGGGGAGGCGATCTTCAAGCTTCATGAGAAAAACAAGCACCTCCAAGCCCAGATCTGTGAGCTTCAAAATCAAAACTATGAGTATGAATATAGATTCAAGAGGATGAGTTTGGCTGCAGATTTGAGGTTCCAGGAGACTCGGTCGTCCTTCTATGATGGTGAGCCTATACCTTGGAAGAAGGACGACAAGCCTACGCCATCAACAAAATCATCATCGTCTCCACCAACAAAGAAGAATTGAATATCTGGTATGGGCACACTACAAAAAAAAGACACATCCATGACATTTTGGGCCGAACAATTTTTTTTTCTGTCACACATATGACACTTCTATGACGATAATTGTGACAAAACCCGGTATCATCATAGATGTGGTGGGCTCCTACTTCTATGACAAAAAATCTTGACATAAAATGGGCTTTTCGTCCTGGGCGGGCCGGAGACGCAGCTGCATGACATTCTTTGGGCCGTCCATGACAGAAAAAACCGTGGTAGAAGCGAGGGCGAGGAAAATTTCGGGGAGTTCCCAGTTACGGTGGGATGTCGGGGGCCGAGCGATGCGCGTTTCTCTCGTACACGTACGTGCGTGTGTGCGAGGCATTGGCTCTAACTGAACCCGAGCGAGGCGTTGGGCTCTAACTGAACCCGAGCGATTGCACTGCAGGCTACGCGTTACTGAACCCGAGCGATCGATCGATGGCTGTTAACTGAACCCGATCGAGCGATTCCTTCGCTACTGCTGCTAACTGAAGCCGATCGATTGGATGAACAGTGAGCGTTGGCTGGGGGGTGGATGAATAGTGAGCGGTGGCGTTGCCTCTAGATGAACAGGACCCCATGGTGTGGTGGAGGGCTGGATGAATAGTAGATAATGGAGGGGTGCCCGTGGAGGGGTGGTTGAACAGGACCCCGTGGTGTGGAGGGCTGGATGAACAGTACACAGTGGAGGGGTGGTTGAACAGTAGCCGGTGGAGTAGCGCGCGATGGAGGCTGGATGAACAGGAGCCCGTGGAGGTTGGAGGAGGTCGACGGTAGCCCGTGGAGGCTGGAGGAGGTCGACGGTGGAGATGAATAGTATCCCGTGGAATCCCGTTTTGCGGTACGCCAGACCCCTCCCGATGAACAGGAACCCCATTTCGACCGTAGTGCTCCAACACAAGTCCGTTTCGTCCGTTTTGCGGTACGCCACACCCTTCCCGATGAACAAGACCCCCGTTTCGTCCGTTTTGCGGTACGCCACACCCCTCCCGATCAACAGGACCCCCATTTTGACCGTAGGAGGTCCGTTTCCTCCATTTTGCGGTACACCAGACCCCTCCCGATCAACAGGACCCCGTTCCGAACGTAGGAGGTCCGTTTCCTCCATTGTGCGGTACGCCAGGCCTCGTTTCCCTTGCTTGTTCTGTATAAGCCCTCTCGATGAACACGACCACGCATTCTGTTTCGACCCAGCCGGATGGCTCCCATGCATTCTGTTGCCTCCCGATGAACACGACGCATTCCGTTGCCTCCCCATGAACACGACGCATTCCGTTGCCTCCCCTTGAACATGACGACGATGATGTTTCTCCGTTCTGACCCATCCATGTACACGAGCCCCGGCCGTACATATGCGCGATTAGGCGTTCGAGACCCCACCCGTATGTACACATACGTGGCCGTGTTTTCTTTCTTGCACCCTGGCCGCTATACGTACGTGTACGTGCTACGTGCGCGCCTCTACTACGACATGTACGCGCCTCTACTACAACACGTGCGCGCCTCTACATCCACCAGTATATATGTACGTACACGTTCGCGACTAGGATGACAACGCTGCGTACACTTCGACCAGGTGGGTCCCGACTGTCAAGCACTTCCTTGCCTGCGAAGATGTAACTGCTGGGTCCCAGCAGTCAGGGGGGCGAATCGTTTTTTTTTGCCCGGACGCACTTGCGTGCGAAGATGTAGCTGGTGGGTCCCAGTAGTCAGGGGGAAACGTTTTTTTCACGAAATATAGTGGCCCGTCCGGTGGGGCCCAGCTGTCAGGTGGAGGAATCATTATTTTCCGCGTAATAATAAGGCACTTCCTTGCTGTGACCGTGGAGCCAGCTGTCAGCCTCTCCACGTACAGTCCATGTCCGATGGAAGTCGTTCCTTGACCACGTTGACCACGCCGCGCCAAGAGCACCAGGGCGGTGGAAGACGGCGAGGCCTAGGAAGGGCACGACGTGGAGCCGGGGAAGACGCGGCAGTGGAAGCCCGCGTGGAGAGGAGTACGAGGGTTCACTGGTTCGGCTGCGGTGTGAGGTTGTCGTCGCAGCAGGGCCTGGCCAGCGGTGGGAATAGTAGGGGGCGGTGAGGCCTCCGCGGTAGCACAGCTGGCCACGGGAGGTAGGTGCATGCGGCACGACCGGCGCTGCTTTGGGCGGCTGGAGCAAGAAGACCAGAGGTTGAAGAAGCACTGCGGCCGTTGGATGGACATGGTACGGTCACTGGAGCTAGAATCGTTCATATTGACTAAAGTTGACAAAGGCCCCCATCCAAGTCCACTTAGTAGGCCCACAAGTCAGCCTCCCACCATGGTGGGTCCCAGCTAGCAGGGGGAGTATTCATTTTTTTTGTGCGTAATGAGGAGGCACTTCCGGTGGGTCCAAACTGACAACAGGGGGAACATTTTTTTCGCGAAATACGCTGGCCCGTCTGGTGGGTCCCAGCAGTCAGGGGGAAACGTTTTTTCGCGAAATAAGGTGGCCCGTTCGGTGGGTCGCTGCTGTCAGGTGGAGGAATAATTATATTTCACGTAATAAGGAGGCACTTCCTTGCGGCCGCCTGGACCCAGCTGTCAGCCTCTCCACGTACAGTACTCTTCTGATGGAAGTCGGTCGTTAACCACCCCGCACCGAGAACACCAGGGCAGTGGTCTGGACGACGGTGAGGCCTAGGACGGGGACGACGCGGAGCCGGGGAAGACGCAGCAGCGGAAGCCCGCGCGGAGAGGAGTACGAGGGTGCACTGGTTCGGCTGCGGTGTGAGGCTGCCGTCGCCACAGAATAACAGGGGGTGTGGGTGAGTAGAGGATGCCCTGGCCAGCGGTGGGAGTAGTACGGGGCTGTGAGGCCTCCGCGGCATCACAGCCAACCACGGGAGGCAGGAGCGCGCGACACGACTGGCGCTGCTTTGGGCAGCTGGAGGAAGAAGACCAGAGGTTGAAGAAGCACTACGGCCGTTGGATGGACACCGTACGATCACGGCAGCTAGAATCGTTTATATTGACTAAGTTCACAAAGCCCTTGGTACGCGTCAACTTAGTAGGCCCACAGCTCGGATTTGGCAGAGAACATATAGCCCATTTGCGATTTGTAAGAATGTACAGCCCATTTTTTAATTCTAATGGAATTTACAACAGCCCATTTACAGTTTGTTAAAAGTACAGCCCAACTTCTAGCTAGGACAACGATTAATAATTTCAAACAACCGCTCAAAACAGAATTCAAAAAAAATTCCCACATTTTGGGGATCCGAAATATTTTTATCCGAAATTTCTAGTCAAGTCAAATATAATTTCAAAATAAAATTGTATTACGTTAAAATCCAACGAAATATTGCGCGCGCAACAAGTAATGAAATTAAAATTTTCAAATTCCAAAAATAATATATTTTTCAAACTAATTACGTGTTTGGTGCATAGTAACTGTCCAGTTATTATAATTACATATCATTTATTATTTCTTAAATTCCATTTTCTTGTTAAGCCTAATGCATACCTCCTAGGAAAGTTTGCAGCCCAGTGGGGCGGAGAATAACAAGTTGACCCGGATATTGTGTACAACTGTCGGCCCAGTTGCATTGCTGATGTTGAAAAAAAGGCCTGTGTAGTACAGTACAACCTAACATGGTTACTCAGCCCATATTCAGCGACGCTGGAAAGGCCCAAACAAGGCTTCTGTACAACTTTTTGAAGTCACTGAGCTCAATTGATAACTTAAGAAAAAAGTTAGATTATAGTGGAACCTAATTAAAAGCTGTCACGAGCAAATAAATAATTCAACGGGTCCCACTCGTGCGTTTGCGCGTGTGTGTGCATGTGTGTGAGGGAGAGAGAGAGATAGAGAGAGAGGGAGACCCATAAGTAGAACTTATATAGTTGACACAATCATATAGAACATCATAGCACACTGAACTTGCATACAAAAATTTCACGCAGGCGGCATAATCAGGATGGAAGCAGTGGATCGCTACGAGAAGGGCTATGTTGAAACCAACAAAGTCGTACATAACGGTTCATCGTCTTTACCAATGATGGGGAAATATCTTGAATGTTGTGCAAAGAAAACAGACAGACAACACAATAAGTTCTGCTAGCACATTAAGTTGACGTACAGCCCTTTCTAAAAAAAGTTCAGGTACAAAATTAGAACAGGTCACAATCAAATGTACTGGCATATCAGTGCTTCACACCCATAGCTCGGATTTAACTAGTACTCCCTCCGTCCGGGAAAAGTTGTCCACAGGGCAGTGTATTTGTTTTTTTTGCAGAAAAACCCACAAAGTTTTAAACACGTCATAAAGAAGTCCATCTTCTTCCTTCCTCCTCCCCCATCGCCTGCGCCTTGCAGCCATCGCCGGGTACCCACCTGCGTCGTTGCCTGCCTGGATCTGCGCCGCGACCAACACCAGAACCGTGGCCCAGCCTGCGACCAACAACAGCGCCACCTCCAGCTTGCCACTATGCCGCGGCTTACCACCTGCACCACCCGCCGTGAAGGCGACCTGCACCGGCGCCCTCCTCGAGCTACGCCGCCGGCCCCGTTGAAGGTCGCCGCCCATGTTCGCCCACCTTCGCCACCCACCCGCGCCTCTGATTTCGTCCGCTTCGTCCACCGGCGCCGTTGGAAAATTCCGGCCACTCCCGCCTCTCATGCTGCTACTGCTGGACGATGCTGGCGCCGTGGACCTCTGATGCTGCTTTTGACTTTTCCCCTGCCTCGCCTCTGCTGCCACTCCCACATGTGCTGGTCAGTCTGGACCGCCCGCCTCTGCTACTGCTGCTGTTCAATTTGTTGCTGTGAGTCTGAATTTGCTGTTCTCAGTAAAGGTGGAGAAAATTCAGTCAAGGGATACAAAGCTAGAGAAATAATCCAGGACAAAGGTTACACTGCTGCTAAATGATGAGCAGATTATAGTGAAAATTTAGTTTGATGCCATCAAATTCATTGAGTAATACTCTTGGTATTCTTGGAGATGTGCTACTTTTTGGAAGTTTTTCTTGCTACAGTTAACTGAAAATGTTCAGTGTTCCAATACTGTAGAGAAACTACAGTGCATGTAATTCAGTTATGACTCCTTTACTGAAACTGTAGTGTTTGCGAAAACTGATATGTAAACTAAAGGAGTTTGTGATTTGTAGAAGCTGTAGCATAGTCCAACAAGTGATAAATGCACTCAAAAGTTCATTCAGAAAATGCAGAGGCTGCTCACTTGTTACTGAAAGTTTTCTGGAGTGATAAATGCACGCAAAAGAAGTTCAGTTAAATGCTACTGTTGTTGTATGAATTCCAACTAGGTCAATTTGTTGTCAATTACTCTGTAATACTCAACCAGGTTTATGCAAAATGAAGATCAACCATGTTTATTTGGATTTATTTGAATCATTTGAATTTATTTGCTTTATTTGGATTTATACACCATTTGTCCAATTGCAAACATACCTAAAGTTTCCAATTATCCAATTTCAGTCATTCATTTTACAGAGAGCTAAGCATAGCCATGACTCTTCCCTAAATATTCCTGTAGAATCAATTCAAGTAGCACAAAACTAAAAACTGCCAAAACCCCTTAACTAAGAGTTGATAAAAACATGTCCCTAAAATTGGAATTATTTGAATTAGCTAGGTTTATTCTTCTTCATATACAGAAAAAGATGAATATTGTTCGTCTACTAGTTACTTCAAATTTAGAACTGAATAAACACCTGTCATCTTCAGTAAACACTTGTAAATCTAGAGTGGTTTTAAGCTTAGAATGCACCAAGTACTAATATCCTTTGCCAGGCTACACACCATCTACTTGGAGTAGACAACAAGATTCACAGAGACATGCACGCTTCAATAGACTTGTGAATGCTAGCAAAGTGATAAGTAAAAACTTGAATGTTCTCAGAAATATAGCACTAGAGGACATTAAGTGAACTGGCATGTATGCTAATGGCAAGGAAATGCCACCTTCTTTTCTTCTTCGAGTAGTTGATGAACTGGCATGTATGCTGCAGCTACACATAGGTTCTGCAGAAAATGCACCATAAGTGTTACACACAGGTGAAGTAAGTGGAAAGCAACATTTAATCTCCACTTCTTTCTTTTGGTAGTGAAATTCAATCTGAATTTTGTAAGCACAGAAAATGCACCAATACTGAACATTTATTCCCACCTCCACCACTATATTGTCAGTTTTGACAGTGTGTGTATGGAGTAGTTTTGACGGCAGTATAATTGTGCATCATGTGAACATGATGAGAATGATTAAGGGTTCAACAATCAGATTATATTTATGACCAGAACAGAGGAACAAATATCATGGTTAGTTTTATGTAAAAAAATCAGAAATGGAGTTACTCACTTGAAGTTACTATAGTTACTCACTTGAACTTACTGTAGTAGTGGACAAAATTCAGAAAAGTTACTAAACAACAGAAGTAGTGGCCAAAATTCAAAGTACTAAAAAGATTCTACACTAAATATACAGTGTTATCCATGTTCTGTATCCAAGACATTTGAATTATTTAGAGAAGGATAATGCAAACTGAAAAGTGTTACGCAAACTGAAAACTGATCCATGTTTTGTATCCAGGACAATAATTTTTGACATTTGATGCTACATTTCAATTGTTATGCCTCTGTCAATTATTGAATTATTCAGAATATTTAAATTATTCATAGATCCATGTTCTATATCTAGGATAATGCAAACTGAAAAGTGTTAAAAAGACCATGTGTTTTTCGGGGTCAAAATCTACATGTAAAACTGAAAAGTGAAAATAAAAATGGAGAATGTTGTGTCTCCCACTCACGCGCTTAAAAAAAAGAACTACGACACATTTTTATCTGTTGGCGTAGCTCCACCTATCAGGAAGGATGGGCACGTACATGAACAGGTACGACTCATAAGTCTACCCGCATAGCCTTTTCGTTTAGTCTACCTAGCTGTCTAATCAACTGCCTGCATGCCACTTCTCCCATTTATTTCTCCATCAGGAACCGATTCTCCTCGGCTTCTTCACCTCCCCTTTGTCTTCATTTGCATCCAAACCCCGCTGCGTTCACATTGTTTTAACCTCTTTAAATAATCATCTACTACTTCAGTTAGAATAGCCATATAATCCTAATTCTCCAAACCATAGCCCTCCGTTCCAGTGGTTCCAAATGGCGGAAGAGATCGAGATGCAGGTTTTTAGTGTCCAACATGTCCTCGTCGAAGGATCGATGCGCATAGTTGCAACCATCACCCTCCACCCAAGGGTTGTTCGGCAGTGGATCAACAATGTATCCAACTCCCTCAAAAAGGTAGAGACGAGGGTCATCAGCGATGCAGAGTACACAGAGCGTGCCCCTGGGAAGATCCAGTGCGCCATCGTCCTTCAACTATGCCACGAAGATGATGTTTTGGTGTACCACATCATACACTCGCCCTCCATACGACGTGAGCTTCACGATTTCTTGTCTCAGGAGGATGTATACTTCTGTGGGGCAGCCATCGAAGGGGACAAATAGAAGCTAAAGCCGTACAACCTTGATTTGAAAAGCATCGCTGACCTACAAACCAGAATCAAAATTCCTGTAGAAGATTTTGATAAAAATACACCATCCCTATTCGACATAGCAAATTTTGTGCTCGATACAAATCGTCAGAAGGGTGGTGAGACGATGGCATTAAGGTCGTCTGGATGGGAGAATTATCCCTTGACGTATGAGCGGATAAAATATGCTGCCCTCGATGCTCGTGTGAGTTTCGAGATAGCTGCAAGGTCCAAAGAGCTTGTTGCGAAGCCGTCTCCCACAGAGAATGAGAACAAGAAGAGGAAGAAGGAGAAGAAGAAGAAGAAGAAGAAGAAGAAGAAGAAGAAGAAGAAGAGGGCATTATGGATGGACGAACTATTTCCTCTCTTGTAAAAAAATTATTCCCTCTTGGTGTATATTGATATAGATGGACTATTTCGATGGTGTGCATGTCTTTGGAACAGAGTAGTAGAGTGGGTCCTCTTGACTATAAGGAACTATTTATCCGCATATATAGCTTACTCTGCTACTCCTTCCAGTGATCGGTATGAAGTGCATGTGTCCGTAGACATGACAGCTTGTGTTCATGACATGTGGGCCACCTAAAATACGGCGAGCATCAAGTTTCTACCACAGCCACCCGTGATTCCCACGACGCCGCTCGAACCCATAAAACCACATGTCCCCTGACCTGCGGCTCACCCCTCTTGGCCCCACTGCCCCTCTGCCTATGGGAGCATTACATGTGGACCAGTCACCTATCGGGTCCACATGTTATTGAGTCAAAGGTAGGTGTAGTAAGGCGTTGAAGCTCAGTCCTGATGGCCCTGAGAGGGAAATGTAACTCCTGCGCCAGGGCTTGTGCTGCTCCCGCAGCACGAACTCGTGCCAAACTCAAGATTTGTTTCTTTACTATACATGCACGCAACGATTTAATGGACATTGTAATCTCAACATGTGATGGGGAGCTCTAAATTCGAATTTGAAACTTATAAAATGAAAAGATTCAAAACAAATATGCTGGGAGAGAGGGAGTATATTGTAGGATGTGTCCCATACAAAATAAGTCCCCTGGTTTGTCACCACGAAGATGCGGTTAGAAAGGAGCACAGCGTCTTCCTACTCGTACAGCAACAAATCGGCCGCAGACAGCATGGTCCGCCTTTGACTGCCATGTGCAAGGTTCGTGCTATCTTATTCAATCTCACCGTGGTTCCATCGAACCAATTCATGTGGTGGCCTGTTGCATGGCTGATCCCAATGTTGGACAAAGGTTCTACGGGAACAGTGTCACCATTGTAAATGTTGTGCAAGTTGATGTTGGTACCCTCCTGTACATATGCAAGCCAATCTCCACTCGCACCGAGCCTAACCTGTGAAACAGTGGGCAGGGGGAGAAATAGGAAATGGACATGGAAGTAGTCTTTACAATGCATTTACTACGTGATCAAACTCATCTTACCTGCTCATCGGAGGAAATCCGAGTGCCCCTCAACGTCGGCATCTCAAGGGGCGTCAACTTGCAACTACGGCCACGCCGCGCTGGAGAGACCCCCAAGGAAACATCCTTGTGCGTTCCACGGAACATCAAGATGCATTGTATGAGTAGTTTATCTTGTGAGAGAAAAGGATGAACGAGGGAAGGCCTCTAGAGATAGAGATGGACACTACTACTACCAATGTGCTGGCCCGTGTGTTGCAATGGATCCAAAGTAGTAGAATAATACTTGTTCACGTGCTTGAAATATAATCACTCTAGTTTTGATATACATGTGTCAGCAGACATGACAGCTTATCCATGGAAGTTGAACCACAGCGACCATCACGTTTCTTGTTTATACCACTGCCACACCCACACGCGATTCCCAGGACGCCGCTCCAACCCACGGCACGACGTCCCCCGACGTGGACATGGATCCTCTAACGTGGCTATCACTGCCTTGCCCTGCCTTTCCTTCGCTGATAGGTGGGACCCATGCTTATGGGTCCCACATGTTAGTGACAGAATGGTAGGATTGTTCGCATCAGGGGATCCTCATCCCCCCGACGTGCCCCTCATCCCTCTCGACCCCACCGCTCCTCTGCCTTTGTGTGCATGACAGGCGAGCCAGCTGAACTGCGGTGACCATCAACTTTCTACCACGGACACACCTGATTGGACGCGGTTTGCCTGCTCCACTGTTGTGCTCCGGTCGGTACTCCCGCACCATTGAATTTTCATCCAGCGGCTATGACACATTTCGTCCCGGGCATCAATCCTCAGCTGGAGTACTCCCTCCGGTCCTTTTTACTCTGCACATTGGATTTTCCAAAAGTCAAACTTTGCTAAGTTTGACCAAATTCATATTAGAAATTATTAGCATCTATAATATCTAATAAATATAATATGAAAATATATTCCAAGATGAATCTAATGATATTGGTGTTGTGATGCGAATGTCTATAATTTTTTATATAAACTTGGTCAAAGTTGGATGAGATTGACTTCGAACAAACCTAATATGCAGAGTAAAAAGGACCGGAGGGAGTACTACAGGTAGTACCCACCGGTGCAGCCATCTATGCCTCGTAACGCCCCGACGCCCAGCTATGGCACCCTCGCCACGGCCACGCCACCACCGGCCGGTTCATCTCGAACGAGTGAGTCGCGAACCACGCCACCACCATGAGAATGACATGTGGGCCAGCCGCATTTAAGGTCCGCATGTCATTGACTCATAGGCCGGGCACTAAACCACTGAAGTTTGGTCCCGTGGGCTCCGAAAGGGAAATGTAACTCCTGCGGCAGGCCTTGTGGTGCTCCCGCAGTACGAGCACGTGCCAAAACTGGAATTTGTTTCTTACTACTACCAACTAGTACTAGTAAGGTACACATGCATTGCACGCATGAGATTCTGGTGGTTTGTGCATTATGCTTCTACATGTGGAGCTTTCTGGATTCTAACATGTGGCAAAATCTGATTGGAATGTAAGGTTAGGCAAGTTTGATTAACTTAGGTGAGTGTTTGGTTCAAGCCACGCCTTAGGCAAGCCACACTAAGGCCCCACATGACATACACACAAAAAATGTGGCAAGATTCCCTTATGCTTGCCAACGTGTTTCTCTCATTTTGAAGAACTAATGACTTTGCCTAAGCTTAGTTGTGGCAAAGTTAGTCATGAATTAAGTTCAACCATGGAGTCTTCTAGATTATACATGTGGCAGCATCTGGTGGATGATATCCAACGGCCAGTAGTGCTCGGATTTGCCATCTTTGTACCGTCGGATTGGCTTCATCCAACGACCAACTTTCAAAGTTTTTCACACACTATATAGGGGGTATAGATATAGATGTGTCGGTCCGTTGCAATGGATCCAAAGTATATATATATATATATCTATTTAGTGGAGTGCACTCTAAACACATTATCTATTTATTTTTCTCTAACCTTCCATAGCCATGCAACGAAGCCACATAAGCTTCATGGGTGCCCCCCACATCATATTATTGATACTACGTTGATTGAAAAAAAGATAAATCACCCAAAACAAGATCTTCCCGTTTTTTGTTCCTACGATGTTGTGTCGTGCACGTACCTACTAGTTGTATAGCGGTAGTACTAGTAATATAGTATTATGAGTACAAACTTGGTACTAGTAGGAGTAGTACTAGTACGGAATACTCCTACTCTATCAACGAGCCCCGTCTGACACCAAATTTCTTGGCTTCCATGCTATAGCTAGATCTTCCCCTTGTTTCTGTTTTCTAACCCGGTGGTGGGCGGGGTGTTATTTTGCTCAACGGCGGTCCCACATGAAAGTGCAAATGCTAGGCAACACGCCTTCCCTAAGCTATGTGTCGTGCCGGACGGGCCGTGTTGTACTCCCGATTCCCGGGCATGTGGGGGTGCACGCGAACGCGGCAGGCCTTTTCCTTTTACCAGCAATGTGCCCATGCGTTGCGACGGATCCAAAGTAGTAGAATAGTAGTATTTGTTCACAAACTTGAAATAAATCACTATTGTTATGATATACTCCTAATATATTATTCCCTCTGTACCTAAATATTTGTCTTTTTTGAGATTTCAAATGGACTATCACATACGGATTATATAGACATATTCTAGTGTTTCTAGCAAGATGCCCGCGCGTTGCACGAAGTTGATGGAAAAGGTAAGCACAACTTATAAATTGACGGATGGAGTACTAGTTACAGTGATGCATATAATTAAGCAAAGGGATCTCACATGTCGGTATTGACTGGAACGAGAATGCAACAGCACAATAAGAATTAAGGCCACGATGATGCGATCGCAGTGGTGGTTACAAAAGGCAAGAAGAAAGATGGATCCACGAACGTATGACCTCCTCCTCCTCCTCAACTTAGTGCGCCGGGCCACCGACCGGCGGCTAAGGAGCGGAGGCTTTTGTGGCAAGGTCGAGGTGCTTCTCAGCAAAGGCATCCAAGGCTTCCAGCCGGTTGAGGAAGGCTAATGTCGTAGCGTCCTCACTAGCCTTGTAGATACCTATGTACACGATTTCCTCGTACATGTGGATGTGTAGGTCGACGAATTCTTGCAGGGCGAGGCGCCTCGCGGCGAGCGCGACCTCGAGGTGGACATTCTTCGTGGCGTCGGTGGACAGTCGCGGGGCCACCAATGCTTGAAAGAGATTCCGTCCATGGAGGACGATTAGGGTGACAAGCAATGAGGAGCCCGGGCGTGCGGGCTGGAGGAGTATGGCGATGTCGTCCATGAGCTTCTTGAGGACGGTGCATGTGTTGCTGGTGGCAACGATCATCTGTCCAACTGAGAGTCGTAGTTGGTGTCGAAGGTCTCCAACACCGTATGGAGACGATCCTCGATGCCATGCCGCAGGCCGGCGTCGTGGACCATCTGGCGCAGCCGCTGGCCGCTCACGAGCATCGCCGCCATGGGTCTGGAGTGAGCTCTTTTGCGCTTAGTGTAGGTGCTTAGGTAAATGCTTAGGTGCGTACGATGTGGTAGATGCATTGGAATGCAGGGGCGCCTTTATATGAGGGCAATGAGGGCAAACTGCGTTGCATTCACATCGTGCAGCCTCTTTTCCCGGACCTCCTCCCATTACTTCCCTCATGCATTAATTGAAGGAGGATGCATTGGCCGTTCAACATATCGGGAACCGCTACTCCCTCCCTCGTCTGCAAGCCATATCGGGAACTGCACCGCCCGCTGTCAAATCGAATACTCCCTTCGTCTAGGTGAGTATTAAGTCATCTTACTAAAACCAAATAGTAAACACATAGGAGTGGTGCATTAAATCTCACGTTGTTTCTTATTTTTTGACATAAATAGAGGAATCAACCAAGCAGAGATGTGGGGCTTGTATGCTTTTAATGACTTGAGACTATCAAACATGACATGCAGTGGTCAGTTCATTGCACAAGAACAAATACAACCCACGTCAGCACACACGCATCTTATATAGCATCACATCCAATAGCTATAAAAGATGATGAGACCAAATTATATCTCATCTAGATGATTTCTAGCAAAACTGTATTAATAATACTTAGTACTCCTGCGCCATGTATCATATATTAGTATCATGTAGTACTTTATTTATTTATGAGGTATCTAGATGGCATTGCACCGCCAAGAAAAGAGGGTAACATCAAAATTATGGACTAATTTTTTGAGTATGTTGGTAAGGTCCGGTCATAGTCACTTGTTGAAATCCCTAAAAAGACAAATACTCCCTCCATCTGGAAATACTTGTCATCAAAATGGATAAAAGGAAATGTATCTAGACATATTTTAGTTTTATATACATCTCTTTTTATCCCTAGGCACGCTTAAGCACTCGCTTAGGCGCACCTTTTTTAACTATGATTGCTTTGCTCTTGTATCACTGTATTTACTCATACAAACTTATTTTTAAATTGAAGGATCCAATCGAAACTCCAATGGCATAGCAGGTATGTTCACTCATGTTTCTTTAACAGGTTCGCTCTTATCAATAGCTCTGTTGATTTCAATTTCAATTGTCTATACAGTTGACTTTCATATCATGCACATTACTAGCATCACAACAGAGCCAATAGTGTTGTTGTACATGTAGACCCATGGTACCCATCTGAAATCTTGTTGTGCTATGTAGTTTCCCACGCTTTGTATTCTTTCACTACTGCTTTGTCTTGAACTGATATGACTTGAACCGTGTCTCTATTTTGATTTGGCAAGACAATACGGTGACCATAGGACATAAATATATGTTTGTTTGATGCTTTTATTATGTACTAGTACTTGGCAATAGAAGACTTGGTAGTTTAATCCTGTCCACCTTACTAATAAACTGGTTCACCGAAATGAGTTTCATATACTAGTGCATGCTAAACTTGTTATGTGTCTCCTTGTTTCTTCTTTTAGAATGCTGACAGAATATTAGGGAAGAGTGCCTTATTAAGCAATGGTAAAGGAAGTAATGCAGATAAGGTTAAGGATAGTGACACATCCTTGTTGGTCTCCAACAAAGCTGATAAAACAGCTAAGGAAGACTATCTTGAATACAGCGAGACAACCCCAAAGTCATGTCTTGGTTTAGTGTTCGAGTTACTGGCCACTACCGCTTGCACAAGCTATTCAAACTCACTGTCTGAATCAGTTCGGTATCTTGAGTCTCAACTGCAAGATGAAAGACATCGATCAGCTATGCTGCGACAAGAAGCGGAAGGACCGCGGAAGTCCCTGGAGCATTCAGATGCATACTTTCTGGTGCAACAGCAAGCGTTGGAGGATTTTAGCGCCAAACAGGACAAAGCTAATAGGCTTGCTAAGCTTATTGCCAGCATGGTGGATACCCAGGATAACGTTTCTTGAGCTCTTCTAAAGTTGTTTCAGTTCTGCTCTTGTTTTGCTGCCGCGTTTATTTGCATTGGTGGCCAATTTTGATGGCCAGCGTATGTAATGTGCTGCTTTGTTCCCTATATTTGCACTGGTGGCAAACTTTGATGCCCAGTAGATGTAATATGTGTAATAGCGGTAATAGGTTAGCGTTAATTGCTTGCTTATTTATTTCCTTATTGTCTTGTTTAGTTGTTTGCTTGTAGTCACTGCAGTTCTTTTTCTATTTTTTTCTAGTGGCCACAGTAGCCTATTTTTGGTAACTAGGCCAAAATAATCATGGCAACACACGGACTGTTGTAACCATGGGCCTCATGCACGCCGTATGATCCATGGGCCTTCGTCCGGCCGTAGGATCCATCGACCTTCTATACGGGCCTTAGGGTCCATGGGCCTTTACGGGTTGTAGGGTCCATGGGCCTTATACGGGCCATACGATCCAGGGGCCTTCTACAGGGCGTATCATCATTTCGCCAATCATGGGTCGTACTATTCATGGACCATAACGGGTCGTTAATAGGACGTATTTGGATAACTCTATGAAAACAGCCCAATGGGTTTTTTTACATGAAAACAGCCCAACGTATTAACGGTCCGCAAACGGGCCGACTCTAACGACGGGCTGAATTTGGCCCACAAGCATAAAATGACAGTAGCGAGCCGTATGTAACCGAATGCTGCAAATGAGCCCAAGAATCAATGGGCCCTGAGAGGGCCAAAAGATAACTTGGGCTGGAAACGGCCCAATGGAATAATGGGCCGTTAATGGGTATAAAGTGATACACTGTTCATTACGGGCCAGTTTCACCACAGGCCGTTCATAGGCCAAGAGTTACAAAGGTCCTCATATGGGCCGAAAGAAGTCATGGGCACACATGGGCCGGAAGTTAAAATGGACTGAATCATATTGGACGGCCCAGATGACGCTACTGGGCCTAATTCGGATAGGGCGTAACGGGCCCTGGGTTAGCGGGCTGTAAATGGGCTATATGCGAACATGCCGTTAACAGGCTTTCCGTGGAATAACGGGCTGTTAATGGGTATAAAGTGATACACTATTCATTATGGGCCAGTTTCACCATGGGCCGTTAATGGGTGTAAAGTGATACACTGTTCATTACGGGCTAGTTTCACCACAGGCCGTTAATAGGCCAAGAGTTAAATAGGGCCTCATATGGGCCGAAAGACGTCATGGGCCATACATGGGCCAGAAGTGAAAACGAGATGGAATCATAGTGGATGGCCTAGATGACGCTACTACGCCTAATTCGGATAGGGCGTAACGTGCCTTGGGTTAGCGGGCTGTAAATGGGATATATGCGAACAGGCCGTTAACAGGCTTTCCATGGGCTGGCTGCCACTTTTTGACCAAATCAAACGGGCCGGCCTTTTCACAGGAATGGGCCTCTGTTGGGCCGTGCCACGTGTCGCCGTATCATAGGTGCCTTCCGTCCAATGAGCGGATGACATCTGTCCCAATGGTGAGCCGACACATGTTTCCTCCAGCCAATGATGATTTTACACGTGGAAAATCCCCATTGGTCGGGGTTGTTAACGAGTTATCGGATCCAAAACCCAACCCGATAGCTTAACGGTGTTCTGTTATGGTGGATGCCATGTGTCGGTCACCCTTGACGAAAGCACTTCTGTGACGCGCGATTTATCGTCAAGGAAGTGGACACTTCCGTGATGATAATTTTGGTAATGTCATGGAACACTTCTACAACAGCACAGGTATGACTATCTTGATTCTGTCATAAAATCGGCATGGATGTACATGCATGAAAAAAACGCGACCTACTTTGACAAACACGTATCATCAGGGAAGTGTATTTTTTTGTAGTGGCAGTCCCCTTGGCAACTGCCAAGCTTGGGGGAGTGCCCCGGTATCGTATCACCATCACTTTTATCTTTACCGTTTTTCTTAGTTCGCTACTTTTGGTAATATCTTGATCTATTAGAATACAAGTTCTTAGTATGATCTAGTCGTGAGTTTTTCTTTATAATTCTTCTATGTAATCGAGTCCGTGAGCTATATAATAAAAGACTAGTGTTGAGTCAAGGGCTTGATTATTTTCCATGATCTTAAGTGAATAAAAGAAAAGAGAAAGAAATAAAAAGAAACAAAGAGATCATGTGAATCTTATGGAGAGTAATGAGCTCACATAGAAAAAGTATGATGAATAAAAGTTGTTGCGAGTTGACAAGCATAATTTCGGTCATCGTTGCAATTAATAGGAAGTAATAAAGAAAGAGAGGTCTTCACATATAGATATACTATCTTGGACATCTTTTATGATTGTGAGAACTCATTAAAATATGACATGCTAAAGAGTTGATGTTGGACAAGGAAGACAACGTAATGGGTTATGTTTTCTTACATCTGAGATAAATTATATTGTCATGGATCATCCAACATGGTTGAGCTTGCCTTCCCCCCTCATGCTAGCCAAATTCATCGCACCAAGTAGAGATACTACTTGTGCTTCCAAATACCCTTAAACCAGTTTTGCCATGAGAGTCCACCATACCTACCTATGGATTGAGTAAGATCCTCCAAGTAAGTTTTCATTGGTGCAAAGCAATAAAAATTGTTCTCTAAATATGTATGACTTATTAGTGTGGGAGAAAATAAGCTTTATACGACCGTGTGATATGGAAGAAATAAAAGCGACAGAATGCATAATAAAGGTCCATATTACAAGTGGCAATATAAAGTGACGTTCTTTCGCATTAAGATTTTGTGCATCCAACTATAAAAGCGCATGACAACCTCTGCTTCCCTCTGCGAAGGGCCTATCTTTTACTTTTATCTCCTACATTGCATAAGAGTCATGGTGATCTTCACCTTTCCTTTTTACATTTTATCCTTTGGCAAGCACAGTATGTTGGAAAGATCCTGGTATATATGGCTAATTGGATGTGAGTTTTCATGAACTATTACTGTTGACATTACCCTTGAGGTAAAACATTGGGAGGCAAAACTATAAGCCCTATCTTTCTCTGTGTTCGATTAAAACTCCATACCCATATGTATTGTGTGAGTGTCAGCAATTGTGAAAGATTATATGATAGTTGAGTATGTGGACCTGCTGAAAAGCTCTTATATATTGACTCTTTCCTATGTTATGATAAATTGCAATTGCTCCAATGACTGAGATTATAGTTTGTTAGTTTTCAATGAAGTTTACGACTCATACTTGAAATTGTGATCGAATTATTACTCTAGCATAAGTAACTATATGACAAGAATAATATAAGTTGCTATTCTAAGAATGATCATGATGCCCTCATGTCCGTATTTTTTTTATCGACACCTCTATCTCTAAACATGTGGACATATTTTTCGATTTCGGCTTTTCGCTTGAGGACAAGTGAGGTCTAAGCTTGGGGGAGTTGATACGTCCATTTTTCATCATGCTTTTATATCGATATTTATTGCATTATGGGCTGTTATTACACATTATGTCACAATACTTATGCCTATTCTCTCTTATTTTACAAGGTTTACATAAAGAGGGAGAATGCTGGCAGCTGGGATTCTCGGCTGGAAAAGGAGCAAATAATAGAGACCTATTCTGCACAGCTCCAAAAGTCCTGAAACTTCACGGAAGACGTTTTCAGACTATACAAAAAATACTCAGCAAAAGAAATTCACCAGGGGGGCCACACCCTGCCCACGAGGGTGGGGGCGCGCCCTACCCCCCTGGGCGTGCCCCCTACCTCATGGGCCCCTTGGTGGCCCTCCGGTGGCCATCTTCTGCTATATGAAGTCTCTCGATGGGAAAAAATCATAAGACTTCTTCTCGGACGAAACTCCGCCGCCATGAGGCGGAACCTTGGTGGAACCAATCTAGGGCTCTGGCGGAGCTGTTCTGCCGGGGAAACTTCCCTCCCGGAGGGGGAAATCATCACCATCGTCATCACCAACGCTCCCGGAGGGGGAGAAGTCTTGCTATTAGTAGTCATGTGAATTTGGTATTCGTTCGATATTTTGATGAGATGTATGTTGTCTCTCCTCTAGTCGTGTTATGTGAACGTCGACTACATGACACTTCACCATTGTTTGGGCCTAGAGGAAGGCATTGGGGAGTAATAAGTAGATGATGGGTTGCTAGGGTGACAGAAGCTTAAACCCTAGTTTATGCGTTGCTTCGTAAAGGGCTGATTTGGATCCATATGTTTCATGCTATGGTTACGTTTACCTTAATACTTTTGTTGTAGTTGCGGATGCTTGCAATAGAGGTTAATCATAAGTGGGATGCTTGTCCATGTAAGGGCAGTACCCAAGCACCGGTCCACCCACATACCAAATTATCAAAGTGCCGAACGAGAATCATATGAGCGTGATGAAAACTAGCTTGACGATATTCCCATGTGTCATCGGGAGCGCTTTTCTCTATATAAGAGTTTGTCCAGGCTTGTCCTTTGCTACAAAAAGGATTGGGCCACCTTGCTGCATTTTATTTACTTTTGTTACTTGTTGCTCGTTACAAATTATCCTATCACAAAACTATCTGTTACCACTTATTTCAGTACTTGCAGAGAATATCTTGCTGGAAACCGCTTATCATTTCCTTCTGCTCCTTGTTGGGTTGGACACTCTTACTTATAGAAAGGACTGTGATAGATCCCCTATACTTGTGGGTCATCAATATCATCTAGAACTATATATGTGTGTGGGTGTATGACTACCTAGTAGACTGTGTATCAACTATTATTATATGCTACTGTATGAACCATATATGTGTGTGAGGATGCATGTTGACAATATATGAGTACCTGTAATATCTTTAATAATATTGTATGACTACTGTATGATTATATATGAGTATCTGGTATTGTGGTTAATGATATTGTTATATGGTATATGTGAAATTGCAGTTTATTGAAACGGGTACTATTCTACAACAGTAGAAAGCAGAAAAAATGTTGAAAGATACAGCCGCAGCGTGGGGATAGGAAAGGTGCTACAACTACTTAATAGTAGCGCGTGATAGAAGAGCGCTACTAATACAGCTACTAGTAGTAGTGCTGGGTTAGCCTGTGCTACTACTACCAGTTAGCTGTAGTGCCATAGTAGTAGCGCGGCTACCCCGGTACTGATAGCAATAAAACACGCACCACTACTATGGTTTTCCCTAGTAGGGAAACTTGAAAGATAGGATCAAGAACTCAAATATATTCATGAAAACATAAAGGGTTCATATCTGAAATCATGGCACTCGGGCCCTAGTGACAAGCATTAAGCATAGCAAAGTCATAGCAACATCAATCTCAAAACATAGTGGATACTAGGGATCAAGCCCTAACAAATTGACTCGATTAAATGACAAATCTCATCACACCCATCACCATCGAGCAAGCCTAAGAAGGAATTACTCACTCTCGGTGTTGAGCATCGTGGAATTGTTGATGGAGGATGGTTGCTGATGACGATGGCATCGAATCCCCCTCTCCAAAGCCTTGAGCGGACTCCAGATCTGCCCTCCCGATGTAGAACAGGAGGTGGTGATGACCCCATATCGTAAAATGTGATGATTCTTTCTCTCTAATTTTTTCCACGAATAGTTATTTATGGAGTTGGAATTAGGGAAATTGGAGTCTCTAGGAGCTCACAAGCCTAGGAGCGCGCCCTAGGGGTGGGGGCGCTCCCTGAGCTTGTGGCTCCTGAGTGGCCCTCTCCAGTAGTTCTCTTCATCAATATTTTTTATATATTCTAAAAATATTCTCGTTGAATTTTCTGCTCAATCCGAGAACTTTTATTTCTACACAAAACAACATGATGGCAATTCTGCTGAAAACAGCGTCAGTCCGGGTTAGTTCCATTCAAATCATGTAAATTAGAGTCCAAAACAAGAGCATAAATGTATGGAAAAGTAGATATGTTTGGGACGTATCAATTGTCAAAAGCTTCAAAACTCTACATTTTTGGTTAAGTGATCGAAGATTGCATTGAGTCCATAGGAAAGCAAATACTATTAAAAGGAGATGAGGTTTCGACCATGACTCAATTGCTCAAAATGCTTGAAGATAGTGCTCCAAAAACCTCAACCACATTCTCATTCTCCATCTATCAAAACCCTAAGTCAAACTCAGTCTCACCGAACCACTGACATCCGGACCCGCCGAGTTGCCCAAGATAGTGCCATATGCTAAACCCTAGAAACTTGGTACAACCAAGATGACATTCGGTCGCATCGAAGTGTGTTGACTAAGTTTCTATAACCCATCGACTTCACTTCGGAAATACTGAATTGAAACGATCGAAACTACCGAAATTAGGTATCTTCTTAGGTCGCCGCAAATCGGTCTCACTGACTGGATTCGTTCGGTCTAATTGAAAAGCCTAAAGTTCGAATATTTTACAATGTTCAGTCTCACCAAATTCTTTTCGGTGTAACCGAGTTGTTCTCAAAGTTTGTAACTGTTGGATTGGTGATGGCTATAAATACCTTTCTACTACCACCTACGCCCAGAGAGAGCCACCAGAACGAAATTACACCTTTTATATCCATTTTCTAAGAGAGAAGCACCTACACTTGTGTTGAGATCAAGGAATTCCAATCCAACCATTTGAGCCTTGATTTCTAGCCTCCCAAGTTTCTTTCCACTCCAATCCTTCCCTTACCCCAAGCCAAATCTATGAGAGAGTGATTGAGTGTTGAGGAGACTATCTTTGCACAACACTGGTAGAAACAGGGCCTATAATCCCGGTTCGTAAGGGCCTTTAGTCCCGGTTCCGGAACCGGGACTAAAGTGTCGGTACAAATACCTCCCCCCTTTAGTCCCGGTTCAATCCAGAACCGGGACTAAAGGCCCTCCACGTGGGCAGTGCGTAGAGGCCAGTCAGGAGACCCTTTGGTCCTGGTTGGTGGCACCAACCGAGACCAATAGGCATCCACGCGTCAGCACTTCTGTGGCTGGGGTTTTTGTTTTTTTAAAGGGGGGGGGTTGGGGGTTTTGGGGGGTTAATTTAGGTGTTTCATATATTGTGTTAGCTAGTTATAATTAATAGAGAGAAGTGTCCTCTGTTATGTCCGTGCTTGGTCGACGCTACGTACTATACATAGGACTAGACACGCTAGCTAGCTAGTAAGCAAACAAAGGAAACAGAAGATCGTCATGAACATATATGCATACAGAGAGAAGTGATATCGACCACCTCTCCTTCTCCGAGAGATTGGTCGAACAACAAGTTCTCGTATATCTATCTGACACTAGCGGCTACATATATATAATAATTATCTCTTACAAATATAATCATACGGACTCAGGGTCCACATAAAATTCTCCGTCTTCAGGGATCACGTGGTCAAGAAAGAATGCCGCCAATTCCTCTTGAATTGCTCGCATGCGAGCTGGTGCTAGGAGTTCATCCCGCTTCTGAAACATCTAATTTGAAGAAGGGGGTCAATACATATATATATATATATATATATATATAAATGAATGAAACTCAACACAAATGATGGTAATAAAATAAAATTGTGAATGTTGTTATTTACGTACTTCATATTGTTCGTTAGAGTACCCACCCCGCTCACAGGTCATGTGGAGGATGGACTCGCAGATGTAGTATCCACAGAAATCATTCCCTTGTTCCTACCACAACCACTTTACAAGAAATAGAGGTCAATCAAACTGATAAGCAAGAATGCTAAATGGTATTGATGAAACTAGCGCTTGAATCACTAGGAGATGCGCGGAACATGCTACTATAGTACTTACTTTCGGGTGTCTAAATTCCAGCTCCTTCGGCAGTCCCAGAACTGTTTTGGTGAATTTTCTCCAAACCCTGCCGGACAAAGAAAACAATTACTTGATATCAGGAAATGAACAAAGTTGCTGATATGGTGGATAATGATCGATTTAACTTACTTCTTGAGGATTTCAGTCATGTCCGCATACTCCTTGGGATCTTTTCGTTTAGAGTCCAAGACGGTTACTACTCCCTGCTCAAGCTTAATCTCTAGGAGAATATAGTGGAAACTGCACACACATGCATAACTCATGAATTACATTACTATAACCTTGACTAATATATAAGGGAAACCGAATACGCACAAGACAGTAACACTCACCTGAAGTTGTAAGGAAAGAGTATTATATCTTTGTTTTGATTTATTACGAACGATCGTAGCAAGTTGGCCTCGGTAGCTGCGGCATGAAGTTTAACCTGAGTTGCATCTATGAGATATGTGTTAATGAACCCAATATCACCGACTTGTCTTTTCTTCAATTCGGCGATCTTCAATCTTCATAATATAGTGAGGATGATTATAAATACATGCAATGAAAGAGCTAAGCTATATAGAGAAACTTAATGACAGAAGTAGTACTACTTACAGACAGTAGCAGGTGACCGTTGTTTTATCGAGGGCCAATTGATTGAAAAACTGATAGAACTCCTCAAATGGAACAGGCAACAGATCAATTCCAACGAGGTCATGCTCCTTTTTAACTTTCACATACAAAGTACTCCTCCCCCCAGAGTCTCTGCAGATTTTCAAGTACCAATCATGCAATCTTCGCATCATCGTTGATAGAGATCTTTCATCTTTGACGAGAGGCTTCCCGTACTCGTATCTTTGTATCTGCACCTCCATGGGTTCATAATGTACTTCGTCGGGCAGGTAATCTGCAAGATTGCTATAACCGGGCACCATCCTCATATCATTAGCGACGTTGTGGCTAGGCACCTTGAGCGGGGGGCACGATTGCTTCGCTTGTTCACCGAGCTGGGCAATTTGTTTCTCAGCTCATCGTTCTTTCAGCCTTTGATCACTGACAGTACTTCCCGACCGCTCCGCTTCGGCAAATTCCTTTCCAATAATGCGGTCATAGTTTCCTTTCGGCGGATCAGACTTTGGTGGTTTTGTCAGGGCAGCCAGAGTGCACTTCACTTTCACCCGATCTACCTTCTCCTCCGGAGGTGGATGTTTCTTTGCTTTCACCCCTTCAAAGAAGTTCCTCACTTCTTCTCACGCGATCTCGGTGTTCTCCCCCAGGGTCCTCTCATATGGTAACTTCTCTAGAGTCTTTAGAGAAGGACCAAATCTGTATGTCCTCCCGCCTCTGGTTGTACTGCTAGACGCCGACCGAGCAGACGGAGCGGTTGTCTTCTTTACTTGCTTAAGCGGTGGAGGAGAAGGACTACGACACGCCGGAGCAGCTGGAGCGGCGGCAGGTCTCTTCCGCCCTTGCTGACGAGGCGGAGAAGGAGGAGGCTGGCTGCTCGGGCGCGTCGGCGCAGGCAGAGAAGGAGGCGGAGTGCCGCCACGCGCCGGAGAAGGAGCCGGCCGAGGGCCCTGATCGTCACTCGCCGGAGGAGGAGGCGGTGGAGGCGGAGTGCCCTGACTCGCCGGAGGAGGAGGAGGAGGCGGTGGCGTCCAGTTCGGAAGGTTGATGAGCTCCTTCCGCCATAGGCATGGAGTCTTCAGAGCAGACCCCAGCCGAGTCTCCCCTTCACCGGTAGGGTGGTCAAGCTGGAGGTCCTCAAATCCCTCCGTTATCTCATCCACCATCACCCTAGCATATCCTTCTGGAATCGGCCGGCAGTGAAAAGTTGCGCCGGGTTCAGTAGGATAAACAGAGCCAACAGCCGCCTTGACCTTCAAATTCATCCATTGCGTCATAAGGTGGCAATTTTGAGACTCCGTTATAGCATCCACGGGATAGCTGGCAGGAGCCGTCAAGGCATGCTCCAGCTGAAGCAGCTCGGTGGAAGCCACGCTGCTTCTGCGCTGAGATGGCGGGGTAGCTTCGGGGGAGGCTTCGGCAGTACGTTTGCTGCGATTTGCTTCTCATTCCTCTATCGCGTCTACCCTTGCTTGCAGCGCCTGTATTTGGGTCTGCTGCACTTTTTTCCTCCTCTCATGGGATTTGTAACCGCCTGCGTCCGGAAACCCAACCTTCCACGGAATGGAGCCTGGCGTGCCTCGTGTCCGTCCAGGGTGCTCAGGATTCCCGAGGGCCATTGTGAGCTCGTCGTTCTCTCTGTCAGGAAAGAACGTCCCTTCCTGCGCTGCTTCGATATACTGCTTAAGCTTACTGACTGGTATGTCCATTTGGTCGTTCATCCAAATGCACTTCCCTGTTACAGGGTCCAGTGTTCCGCCAGCCCCGAAGAACCAAGTCCGGCAACGGTCTGGCCAGCTAATTGTCTCTGGTTCGATCCCTTTATGAACCAGATCATTCTCAGTCTTGGACCACTTAGGCCGGGCTACGAGGTAGCCACCTGACCCCGTGCGATGGTGAAGCTTCTTCTTCGCAGCATTTTGCTTGTTTGTCGCCGACATCTTCTTACTCTTTTCTGATGTCTTGTGGGCCACAAATGCGGGCCAGTGATCTCTGATCTTCTCATATCTGCCCTTGAATTCTGGTGTCTCATTATTTTCGACAAACTTATTCAGCTCTTTCTTCCACCTCCTGAATAGTTCTGCCATCCTCTTCAGAGCAAAAGACTTGATTAATTTCTCTTTAACTGGGTTCTCTGGATTATCCTCAGGCGGTAGGGTGAAATTTGACTTCAGCTCAGTCCAAAGATCATTTTTCTGCATATCATTGACATAAGACACCTCAGGGTCTTCTGTAGCCGGCTTAAACCATTGCTGGATGCTTATCGGGATCTTGTCCCTAACCAGAACCCCGCACTGAGCAACAAATGCGCTCTTTGTCCGGAGGGGTTCAATAGGTTGGCCGTCGGGCGCGATTGCTATGATCTCAAACTTTTCATCCGAGCTCAACTTTTTCTTCGGGCCTCGTCTCTTTACCGAAGTTGTGCTCGATTCGGAGGGCTAGAAAAAAGAACAAAGACTTAATTAATATGTGTACATACCAAAACAATGAATGCATCAATCAGCTAGTCAGCATAGGCTTAACTAATATATATACCTGGCCGGACTCGGTTCGGTCACCGGAGCCGTCATCACGGTCTCCTTCTTGCACCGGCATTGGGTCACCGGAGCCGTCCTCATGTTCTTCTTCTTGCACCGGCATTAGGTCACCGTAGCCAGCTTGTTCACCCTCTCCTTCCAGACCATCGGTTTCGTTGAGAAACAACGAGATGGCATCACTTCCTTCTGCGATTATGTCCCTCAACAACGCTTCTTTTGTTGCTTCGTCTAGGGCGGTGTCCATAGTTTCTACAAATATTTACAACATGGCAATTATTATTCAAACATGACAGATGGATATATTAGTGCCAAACGTAGAACTAGCTACCTAATCATAGTAAGCTATCGGGAGGGGGTATATATCGACAACGACGACACTACATCTATGTCCCTCGACGACCCTCGTTCCCGATAAAAAAAGAGGAAGAAGAAGAAAAATAAGAGGAGAAGAAAGAATAGAGGAGAAGATCTCCTCTATTCTTTCTTCTCCTCTTTTTTTTCTTCTTCCTCTTCTTTTTTATCCTCTTCTTCCTCTCATGTTCGATAGGATCGCCGAGGGGTCGGGAGGTTGCCTAGTGTCAAGGGATTCAACAAAACCATGTCTTCATCATTAGGCGAAAGTAACATGTGCATGATGGTACGAAGCTCTTCAAAGTTGTTCTGGAACGGAGTCCCAGATAGGATAATTCGCTTTTTGGTACAAAGTTCAGCAAGAGCCTTCCGAATATCGCTATTTGGAAGGCCTTTGCTGAATTCGTACCAAAAGGCGGATTATTCTATCCGGGACTCCATTCCAGAACAACTTTGCAGAACTTCGTACCAACATGCCCTGGTTACTTCCGGCTAATGATGAAGGCATGGATTTCTTCAATACTTTGACACTAGGAAACCTCTCTCTACTTCCGGCTAATAAGAATAAGAAGAAGAAGAAGAAGAAGAAGAAGAAGAAGAAGAAGAAGAAGAAGAAGAAGAAGAAGAAGAAGAAGAAAAAAAGAGGAGAAGAAGAAAGGAATAGTGGAGAAAAGAGAAAATAGAATATATTCTATTTTCTCTTCTTCTCCACTATTCCTTTCTTCTTCTCCTCTTCTTTTTCTTCTTTTTTCTTCTTCTTATTTATTTCTCCTCTTCTTTTCGGTAGAGGAAACCCTAAATAGCTAGCAAGTATCGTGGGTGTGAGATACATGTGGCCTTCGGTGTCGGACACTACATCCACGTCCCACAAGTGACGTGGGCGTCGAAGCCCGCGCCACTTGTGGGATGTGGGTGTAGTGTCCGACACCGACGGTACATGTATCTCACACCGATGATACTTTCTATTTAGGGTTTCTCCTCTACCGCTCCTCGACCTCTCGACGACCCTCGTTCCCGATAAAATAAAGAGGAAGAAGAAGAAGAAAAAAGAAGAGAAGAAAGAATAGAGGAGAAGACTTCCTCTTCTTCCTCTCCTCTTCTTCTCCCTCTTCTTCCCCTTCTTCCTCGCCTCTCTCATGAATGTCCGGCGTTCTCGACCCCCCCCCCCACGTGTCGAAGAAAAAAAAGAAGAAAAAAAGAGGAGAAGAAGAAAGGAATAGAGGAGAAAAGAGAAAATAGAATATATTCTATTTTTCTCTTCTTCTCCACTATTCCTTTCTTCTTCTCCTCTTCTTTTTCTTCTTTTTTCTTCTTCTTATTTATTTCTCCTCTTCTTCCTCTCCCCTCTTCTTCTCCTTTCTTCCTCTTCTTATTTCCTTTTTCCTCTCATTCTTTTTCTTCTTCTTCCTTCTTAAAAATACAAGAAGTAGTATTGCCTAATTCATTGTTCATATGAATATACAAACATTTGCATATTTACAATAATTAATATCACCAAAAAAATCTATGAACAGAAAAAAATCCTAATTTTTCTAAAAAACAATCTTTTGCATTGTTCACATACACATATACATTATAGCCACATACACATATACATCACATATGAACAAAAAAATTAAAGTAATAAAAATAAAAAAATAGAGCCGGGCGGCGGCTCACAGCGCGGGGGCAGGCGAGGGCGCCGGCGCGCGGGGGCGGGACGGGGCAGGGGCTGGGCGACGGCGAGCACGGGGCGGCGACGGCGAGCCCATAGCAGGGGAGCTCGAGGCGACGGCGGGGGCGGCGAGGGCGCCGGCGCGCGGGGGCGGGACGGGGCAGGGGCAGGGCGACGGCGAGCACGGGGCAGGGGCGCGGGGCGACGGCGACGGCGAGCACGGGGCAGGGGCGCGGGGCGACGGCGAGCACGGGCAGCCTGACGGCGTCGTCGGGGCGAGCTCGGGCAGCCTGGCGGCGTCGTCGGGGCGGGGAACTGGCGATGAAATCTGAAAAAACGCTAAGTCTTTGCTTATATAGAAAAGGCTTTGGTCCCGGTTCGTGGCACAAACCGGGACCAATGCCCCCTTTAGTCCCGGTTGGTGCCACGAACCGGGACCAAAGGCCAATTTTCAGCAGCCCAAAGGGCGGGAAGCGGCGGCCTTTGGTCCCGGTTGGTGCCACCAACCGGGACTAAAGGGTGGCATTGGTCACGGTTGGTGCCACGAACCGGGACCAATGCCCCCTTTAGTCCCGGTTGGTGCCACCAACCGGGACCAATGGCCTTTGCTGCCCCGAGCCCAAAAGTTTAGTCCCACATCGCTAGCTGAAGGGCGCCGGCACTGGTTTATAAGCGCTGGTGTGCCTACCCATTCGAGCTCCTCTCTAATGCAGGCTTTCGGGCCTAAACTTGCTACTGCCTGTGGGCCTATTGGGCCTTCTGCGGGCCTGAATCCTGGCCCATGTAGGGTTTCTAGTCGTATTCAGGCCGTGGAGGCCCAGTAGGAGGCATTTTTTTGGTTTTTTCTTTTTTATTTCTATATTTTTTTGGTTTTTTATTTTTTATTTCTACTTACAACTAAATACTTACAGTTTTTTAGTGATTTCTTTTTGCTTTTAGGTCACAAAAATTATAAACTTTCTGTTAGTGCCATTAGTTTTAAATTTTAAATAGTTTAAATTTGAATTTTTAAAAATTTGTGTGAATCACTAGTTTATGAATAACTTTACTATAAAAATAGAATTTTTTTCTATTTATTTTTTATTTCTACTTACAACTAAATACTTACAGTTTTTTAGTGATTTCTTTTTGCTTTTAGGTCAGGAAAATTATAAACTTTCTGTTAGTGCCATTAGTTTTAAATTTTAAATAGTTTAAATTTGAATTTTTAAAAATTTGTGTGAATCACTAGTTTATGAATAACTTTACTATAAAAATAGAATTTTTTCTATTTATTTTTTATTTCTACTTACAACTAAATACTTATAGTTTTTTAGTGATTTCTTTTTGCTTTTAGGTCACAAAAATTATAAACTTTCTGTTAGTGCCATTAGTTTTAAATTTTAAATAGTTTAAATTTGAATTTTTAAAAATTTGTGTGAATCACTAGTTTATGAATAACTTTACTATAAAATTAGAAATTTTTTCTTCTTTGCTATTAATTTTTATTTATACTTACAATTAAATACTTATAGTTTGATTTTAGGTCACAAAAATTATATTCTTTTTGCTATTGAAGAATATTATAGTTTTATTTTAGTTGATCATAACATAATATTTTAATTGATTGTTTTTATTTTCATAAAAGTTTTGTAGTTTATTCTGTTTGCTATTAATTCATTCTTTGAGCTAAATGACTCTGAAATAGGAAAGCATTTCAAAATGAACTCTGAAAAGGTTGAAAGTTGGCATGGTATCATCATTTCACCCACATAGCATGTTCCAAAAAGTAGAGAGGGTTACGACAAAAACTTGATGCACTTCGTGTACAAAATGGACAATCACTTTCGAAGTATCAAAGTTTCAAACCATAAGACATGAAAGCATTTCAAATGAACTCTGAAAAAGTTGAAAGTTGGGATGGTATCATAATTTCACCCACATAGCATGTGCATGTACAAAACGGACAATGGTAGCATGTTCGTCTGTTACAAATTTGGCATGGTATCATCATAATAGTTGCGGGAGAAAGTCTTCACTTTTTCTTCGCTTGTGTCATTTGCTTATTGCGCCGTAACCATGGATAATCTTCATTGTTTATCAGGATGCTTGGGTCAGCCTTGACATTGAAGGGAGGAATTTCATGAAACTTTTCATAATCTTCAGACATGTCTGTCTTGCCGTCCACTCCCAGGATGTCCCTTTTTCCTGAAAGAACTATGTGGCGCTTTGGCTCATCGTATGATGTATTCGCTTCCTTATCTTTTCTTTTTCTCGGTTTGGTAGACATGTCCTTCACATAGATAACCTGTGCCACATCATTGGCTAGGACGAACGGTTCGTCAGTGTACCCAAGATTTTTCAGATCCACTGTTGTCATTCCGTACTGTGGGTCTACCTGTACCCCGCCGCCTAACAGATTGACCCATTTGCACTTAAACAAAGGGACCTTAAAATCAGGTCCGTAGTCAAGTTCCCATATGTCCACTATGTAACCATAATATGTGTCCTTTCCGCTCTCGGTTGCTGCATCAAAGCGGACACCGCTGTTTTGGTTGGTGCTCTTTTGATCTTGGGCGATCGTGTAAAATGTATTCCCATTTATCTCGTATCCTTTGTAAGTCAATACAGTCAAAGATGGTCCCCTGGACAACAAGTACAACTCATCACAAACAGTGTTGTCACCTCTGAGACGTGTTTCCAACCAACTGCTGAAAGTCCTGATGTGTTCACATGTAATCCAGTCGTCGCACTGCTCCGGGTGTTTGGAGCGCAGACTGTTCTTGTGTTCATCGACATACGGGGTCACCAAGGTAGAGTTCTGTAGAACTGTGTAGTGTGCTTGAGACCAAGAATATCCGTCCCTGCATATTATTGAGTCTCTTCCAAGAGTGCCTTTTCCAGTCAGTCTCCCCTCATACCGCGATTTAGGGAGACCTATCTTGTTAAGGCCAGGAATGAAGTCAACACAAAACCCGATAACATCCTCTGTTTGATGGCCCATGGAGATGCTTCCTTCTGGCCTAGCGCGGTTACGGACATATTTCTTTAGGACTCCCATGAACCTCTCAAAGGGGAACATATTGTGTAGAAATACGGGCCCCAGGATGACAATCTCGTCGACTAGATGAACTAGGACGTGCGTCATGATATTGAAGAAGGATGGTGGGAACACCAGCTCGAAACTGACAAGACATTGCGCCACATCACTCCTTAGCCTTGGTACGATTTCTGGATCGATCACCTTCTGAGAGATTGCATTGAGGAATGCACATAGCTTCACAATGGCTAATCGGACGTTTTCCGGTAGAAGCCCCCTCAATGCAACCGGAAGCAGTTGCGTCATAATCACGTGGCAGTCATGAGACTTTAGGTTCTGAAACTTTTTCTCTGGCATATTTATTATTCCCTTTATATTCGACGAGAAGCCAGTCGTGACCTTCATACTGAGCAGGCATTCAAAGAAGATTTCTTTCTCTTCTTTCGTAAGAGCGTAGCTGGCAGGACCTTTATACTGCTTCGGAGGCATGCCGTCTTTTTCGTGCAAACGTTGCAGGTCCTCTCGTGCCTCAGGTGTATCTTTTGTCTTCCCATACACGCCCAAGAAGCCTAGCAGGTTCACGCAAAGGTTCTTCGTCACGTGCATCACGTCGATTGAGGAGCGGACCTCTAGGTCTTTCCAGTAGGGTAGGTCCCAAAATATAGATTTCTTCTTCCACATGGGTGCGTGTCCCTCAGCGTCATTCGGAACAGCTAGTCCACCGGGACCCTTTCCAAAGATTACGTAGTGTAAATCATTGACCATAGCAAGCACGTGATCACCGGTGCGCATGGCGGGCTTCTTCCGGTGATCTGCCTCGCCTTTGAAATGCTTGCCTTTCTTTCGACATTGATGGTTGGTCGGAAGAAATCGACGATGGCCCAGGTACACATTCTTCCTGCATTTGTCCAGGTATATACTTTCAGTGTCATCTAAACAGTGCGTGCATGCGTGGTATCCTTTGTTTGTCTGTCCTGAAAGGTTACTGAGAGCGGGCCAATCGTTGATGGTCACGAACAGCAACGCCTTAAGGTTAAATTCCTCCTGTCTGTGCTCATCCCACGTACGTACACCGTTTCCATTCCACAGCTGTAAAAGTTCTTCAACTAATGGCCTTAGGTACACATCAATTTCGTTGCCGGGTTGCTTAGGGCCTTGGATGAGAACTGGCATCATAATGAACTTCCGCTTCATGCACATCCAAGGAGGAAGGTTATACATACATAGAGTCACGGGCCAGGTGCTGTGATTGCTGCTCTGCTCCCCGAAAGGATTAATGCCATCCGCGCTTAAAGCAAACCATACATTCCTTGGGTCCTTTGCAAACTCATCCCAGTACTTTCTCTCGATTTTTCTCCACTGCGACCCGTCAGCGGGTGCTCTCAACTTCCCATCTTTCTTTCGGTTCTCACTGTGCCATCGCATCAACTTGGCATGCTCTTCGTTTCTGAACAGACGTTTCAACCGTGGTATTATAGGAGCATACCACATCACCTTCGCAGGAACCCTCTTCCTGAGGGGCTCGCCGTCAACATCACCAGGGTCATCTCGTCTGATCTTATACCGCAACGCACCGCATACCGGGCATGCGTTCAGATCCTTGTATGCACCGCGGTAGAGGATGCAGTCATTAGGGCATGCATGTATCTTCTCCACCTCCAATCCTAGAGGGCATACGACCTTCTTTGCTGCGTATGTACTGTCGGGCAATTCGTTATCCTTTGGAAGCTTCTTCTTCAATATTTTCAGTAGCTTCTCAAATCCTTTGTCAGCCACAGCATTCTCTGCCTTCCACTGCAGCAATTCCAGTACGGTACCGAGCTTTGTGTTGCCATCTTCGCAATTGGGGTATAACCCTTTTTTGTGATCCTCTAACATGCGATCGAACTTCAGCTTCTCCTTTTGACTAATGCATTGCGTCCTTGCATCGACAATGACCCGGCGGAGATCATCATCATCGGGCACATCGTCTGGTTCCTCTTGATCTTCAGCAGCTTCACCCGTGGCAGCATCATTGGGCACATCGTCTGGTTCCTCTTGATCTTCACCAGCTCCCCCCGTTGCAGCATCACCGTATTCAGGGGGCACATAGTTGTCATCGTACTCTTCTTCTTCGCCGTCTTCCATCATAACCCCTATTTCTCCGTGCCTCGTCCAAACATTATAGTGTGGCATGAAACCCTTGTAAAGCAGGTGGGAGTGAAGGATTTTCCGGTTAGAGTAAGACCTCGTATTCCCACATTCAGTGCATGGACAACACATAAAACCATTCTGCTTGTTTGCCTCAGCCGCATCGAGAAACTCATGCACGCCCTTAATGTACTCGCGGGTGTGTCTGTCACCGTACATCCATTGCCGGTTCATCTGCGTGCATTATATATAATTAAGTGTCCAAATTAATAGAAGTTCATCATCACATTAAAACCAAAGTGCATACATAGTTCTCATCTAACAACATATAGCTCTCCAGAGCATCTAATTAATTAAACCATACATTGAAACTATGTAAAACATTTCAATGCGAAAACAAATGCGATCATAATCGCAACCAAGGTAACAATTGATCCAACGGCATAATGATACCAAGCCTCGGTATGAATGGCATATTTTCTAATCTTTCTAATCTTCAAGCGCATTGCATCCATCTTGATCTTGTGATCATCGACGACATCCGCAACATGCAACTCCAATATCATCTTCTCCTCCTCAATTTTTTTTATTTTTTCCTTCAACAAATTGTTTTCTTCTTCAACTAAATTTAACCTCTCGACAATAGGGTCGGTTGGCATTTCCGATTCACATACATCCTAGATAAATAAAATCTATGTCACGTTGGTCGGCATAATTTTCATAAACAATAAATGAACCAATAGTTATAAAGATAATATACATACCAAATCCGAATCATAGACAGGACGAGGGCCGACGGGGGCGGATACCAAAACCATCGCACTATATAAGATGCAATAATAAATGTAAGAAAATGATACAAGTATCTATCTAAACATACAAGTAAGAATATTTTTCCTTTCAGAAAGAAGATAAGAACAAGAGGCTCACCACGGTGGTGTCGGTGATGAGATCGGCGCGGGTGATCGACGGCGGTGAAGACGGGGACGGGGCGTGACGGACCGCTAAATCTAGACAAATCTCGAGGAAAATGGAGCTTGGAGGTCGAGCTTCGAGAGGAGAAAGCTTAAGTAGTGTGGCTCGGGCATTCCATCGAACACCTCATGTGCATAGGAGGTGAGCTAGAGCACCACAAAGCCCTCTCCCCCTCGGCCAGAAAAAACAGAGCACTGTGCTCTGCTCTTGCGCGAGGGGGTATATATAGGCACCTCATTGCTCCCGGTTGGTGGCATGAACCGGGAGTAAAGGGGAGCCTTTGGTCTCGGTTCAAGCCACCAACCGGGACCAATGGTGGTGGGCCAGGAGCGAGGCCCATTGGTCCCGGTTCATCCCACCAACTGGGACCAAAAGGTCCAGACGAACCGGGACCAATGGCCCACGTGGCCCGGCCGGCCCCCTGGGCTCACGAACCGGGACCAATGCCCACATTGGTCCCGGTTCTACACTGAACCGGGACTAATGGGCTGAGCCGGCCTGGACCATAGCCCTGTTTTCTACTAGTGCAAGAGCAAGAGTTCATCAACAACAACAACATCTATTACCTTTTGGAAAGTGGTATCTCCTAGATTGGTTAGGTGTCATTTGGAAGAGCCTCCAAGATCATGTGGAGTTGAACCAAGGAGTTTGTAAGGGTAAGGAAATCGCCTACTTCGTGAAGATCTATCCCGAGTGAGGCTAGTCCTCCGCGGGCGTAAGCCATAATGAAATAGACAATGTTGCTTCTTCATGAACCATTCATGGGCAGAGCCCTCCATGGACTTACGCAGCCATTACCCTTTGTGGATTGATGTCTCCATCAACGTGGATGTATGATAGCACCACCTATCGGAACCACGCTAAAAACATCATATCTTCATTGCGTTTGATTTCTCCGATCCCCTCCTTTACGTTCATATGCAAAGTCTTTACTTTCTATTGCCTAACTCTTAAACTTGCATGTGTAGGGTGTTGCTTGACTTGGTAGAATTGCTAAAACTTTCCCATAACTAAAATTGGAAAAAGATAAGTTTTTATTTGGTCAAGTAGTCTGATCATCCCCCCTCTAGACAAACTTTTGATCCTAAAGATGCCAACAATAATGAGAAACATTGTTGGTTGAACAATGGTGGTCGATAGACCCAAATTATGATATACTGCGAGATCCCATCATAAATTAAGTTGTTAGTATTATCATATAATTTGTTAACGCTTACTCGCATCCTTGGAACATGAGAATACATGCCTTCATAGCAAATGGTTACTTTGGTTGCAGATGTTTCATGTAACTAGGAGATCATAAAGTTAGCTTATGAGTACACTGATACATCTCCAACTTATCTATAATTTTGGATTGTTTCATGCTATTATAGTATAAATCTTGGATGTTTTATATGCAATTTCATATCATTTTTTGCGACTAACCTATTAACCTAGTGCTCTGTGTCAGTTGCTGTTTTTGGCTTTTCAAGAAATCAATATCAAACAAAGTCCAAACAGAGAAAAAACTTTGGATTAACTTTTTCTAGACCAGAAGGGACCCTAAAAGGTTCGGGAGAAGACCTAAGGATTCACGAGGGAGCAACAAGCCCGGGGGCATGCCCTCCAGCCTTGTGGGCCCCTCGTGGCACCTCTTGACCTAATTCCACGTCTATAAATTCCCAAATATTTGTAAAATATTAGAGAGCCAGCTGAAAGGATTGACAACCCCCTTTTTTGCGTTGGGTGCAAACATTTTCTTATGTGTGTGCAGGTGCTGCTAACGAGGTTCTGTGTGGTTCTCCTACTGGATTGATAACCTTGGCTCTTAACTAAGGGAAATAATTCTCTACTGTACTGCTTCATCCTCTCTTCTTCGAGAAAACCCCAATGCATCTCACAAGTAGCATACACCAAAAAACTATGCAAAGGTTCTTGACAATTCAAGACTGAGATTTGATCCTTCAACGATGGAGAGATACTCTCTACTCCCACCCAGTGTTATAGTTTCCATCATCGTGTCGCTAAAGGAAAGTGTATTATTGATCGGTGGGATACTAGAATACGGACACAAGAAAAGATAAAAAATGGTAACAAGGATAATTTGGTATTTGATACCAATAAGTCTTGCCTCGGGTTTTGTAACATATCTTGAAGCAAAGGAAAATTTATGCAGAAAGAAAAGGTTCACTCGATAAAGGTCTTCATGTATATGTGGAAATTAACATCACTGTCCATATCTTGTCTGTTAATTATTGACCGGAATGTGTTCCGGGTCATGTCCACATATTGCCGAACTTATAGGGTCACACTCTTAACAACAAGCAATTTATTTGAGAACTAGGATGTCATAGATATCAGAGAATGACACCAGAAGAGCTCTGTATGGTTTCAGAAGTGTTCGGGATGGTTCCGGGTGTGTCCCGGGAGTGCCCCGAAGCATCCACAAATTTCTAGAACACACTAGGCGGTTCTGGAAGGAATATTCCAAGGGGGCTATAGGACTTCCCCTTGGTCGGCCCAACGGGTGGCAACCACATGGGCCCTAAAGGCGCAATAATGTGCCCCCTATAAGCTTGGGAGCAAGACGGGGTGGAGTCCTAGGAGGACTCCTCCTCCCCTGGTTTGGCCAACCAAAGGGGGAGCCCCCTTTCGAAGTCGACCACCCCTCTTGGGCCGCATGTAAATATGTGGGAGGGTCCAAAAGTCACTTTGGATCTACCCCCTGCATAACTAGTGTGCTCTGTCTCTACTGTCTAGTTTGAACTAGACAGATCACTAGTAGGCTCTTCTCCCTCTCATTTCTTTTAGTATATTTTATCCCAGATGGCGAAGTGTCACCGAATCACTAATTTTGGACATGTGGATACCGCATAGGGCTCGTCTACTTGGAGTCTTGATCGGTGGAATAATTCTTGTGGCTAGGAGGTATAACCTACGTGCGGGAATCATCATATCATCACCAACATCTTCTTCCACTCCGCTACACTCTCGTTGGTGATGTCATGTCATCTTTATAGTGTTCTATTCCCCTACAACTACCCCATAGATACCATGTCACATCATCTGAAATTGTAGAACTGGGGTGGGGAAGGTGCAGTAGACGGTTGCCTGCCCTTCTTGCTTATACAGGAATAACATAGAGGGAAGGTGTAGTTAATCTAGAAGTGGCGAAGCCTCTCACATCAAAAGCACCATGAGTTAGTTGCAGCCCCCACCACACCTGAAGCTTTCCTAGAGCCTGAAGAGGACCCTTTATTGAAGTTCTACTTAAGCTTGTAGTTCTTCTGAAAACTCTCTTGACGTTTGTTGTTACTGGAGCCCTTATTCCCACCATCCCTGCCATTTCTCTTGCCTTGGAACAGTTGGTTGCCTCCTCGGCTACCATCAGCAGTGTGGTAGTTGTGATCTTGCCTGCCCAACCCCCTGGATGGCGGCGATGCTTCCCTACATCGATCTACATCCCACTTCAACTTCTCTCTCATATCTTATACCCCGCATCATTCTTCCTTGGACATGAACTCCTCGTAGTGTCGTTTTCCAGGCCTCTCCTCTGCTACCAATGGCAATGATCTGAGCAAAATATCTTCAGAGAGGAGGAGGAGGAGGAGGAGGAGGAGATGATACACGACACAAAGATCTAGCATAGTGACCCAGCTACCGCAATTTGAAGCTAGAGATCAAAAACATAGAGAGGGATCCTGGGTTCTCTCTGGATCCAGAGCCACCTTGTATAGGGGCCTGAAGATGGTGTGGTTGCACCAGGACAGGAACTCAATGGGATAGATTTACTACCTGATGCGGTTGGACCCTGGCTCGAGTTTGTTGCAACATCCAATCGGCGTACCTCCATCAATCCAGTCAGATCCCCACTCAATGCGAGAGCCCTGGAACATGGTTGGGTCACACCGACAAATTGAGGGTAAGTGGTGCGGTCGGAACCTAGTGACCAGGCACACTGAGGGAGTCCTGGATTAAGGGGTCTCCGAACAGCCGGACTATATCCTTTGGCCGGACTATTGGACCATGAAGATACAAGATTGAAGACTTCGTCCCGTGTCCGGATGGGAATTTTCTTGGCGTGGAAGGCAAGCTTAGCAATATGGATATGTAGATCTCCTCCCTTGTAACCGACTCTGTGTAATCCTAGCCCCCTCTGGTGTCTATATAAACCGGAGGGTTTAGTCCGTAGGACAACATACAATCATACCATAGGTTGGCTTCTAGGGTTTAGCCTCTACGATCTCGTGGTAGATCAACTCTTGTAATACTCATATCATCAAGATCAATCAAGAAGGACGTAGGGTATTACCTCCGTCAAGAGGGCCCGAACCTGGGTAAACATCGTGTCCCTTGCCTCATGTTACCATCCGCCTTAGACGCACAGTTCGGGACCCCCTACCCGAGATTCGCCGGTTTTGACACTGACATTGGTGCTTTCATTGAGAGTTCCACTATGTCGTCACCATAAGGCTTGATGGCTCCTTCGATCATCGGTAATGATGTGGTCCAGGGTGAGGTTTTCCTCCCCGGATAGATCCTCGTATTCGGCAGCTTTGCACTGCGAGCCAACTCGCTTGGCCATTTGGAGCAGATCGATGCAATGCCCCTGGCCATCAGGTCAGGTTCGGAAACCTAAACTGCACTGCTGACATCCGCGGAGACTTGATCTTCGACGGATTCGAGCCCATGTCAGGTGCGCCGCATGATCACGATGAGCATGATTTAGCTCTGCCATCGGACAGTGTTCGGGAGATCACACCTACAACTACTCCAGCCTTCAATCGGGAGAAAATGGCGCCATCCGAGGATGGAGGGATAGACCCCGCCATGGAGGCCACACTCTCAGTGGCGATGGAGTAGGATACTGACTTCACCCCTTACAAGAGCCGTGTTGCCGAACCACTCGATTCGTCTCCGGCCACGGACTCCGATCCGCCTACATCTGTGCCTATCGAATCCGATTGGGCGCCGATCATGGAGTTCACCTCCGCGGATATCTTTCAGCACTCGCCTTTCGGTGATGTGCTAAATTCATTAAGGTCTCTCTCCTTGTCAGGAGAACCTTGGTCGAACTATGTCCAGCTAGAATGGGATGCGGATAGTGCCGAACTTGGTCGGTGATGTGCTAAATTCACTCCCCACCCACCACCCACTTAGTAGCCACTATCGACGATTTAACCGACAAGCTCGACTTCGACTCCGAAGACATCGACGGTATGGACGACGATGCAGGAGACGAACAGGAACCACCGCCCATAGGGTGCTGGACTGCCACCTCATCATATGATATATACATGGTGGACAACCCCAAAGAAGGCAATGGCAATGGAACAGCAGAGGATGGCCTCTCCAAGAAGCAACCCAAGCGTCGACGTCAGCGGCGCCGCTCTAAGTCCCGCCATAGAAAAAGTAGTGATACCGGCACAAGAGACAATAACACTCCGGATAGTGCCGAAGACGACAACAATCCCCCCCCAGCATGATTTAGAGCGGGAGGGTGAATAAGCTAGCCCTCTAGAGCGGGCAGCAAATGGAGAATCGGAGGAGGACAATTACATGCCTCTCTCCGAAGACGAGGTGAGCCTCGGCGACGAAGAATTTATTGTGCCTGAGGATCCTATCGAACAGGAGTGCTTCAAGCGCCGGCTTATAGCCACAGCAAATAGCTTGAAGAAAAAGCAACAACAGCTTCAAGCTGATCAAGATTTGCTAGGAGACAGATGGATTGAAGTCCTCGTGGCTGAGGAATGCGAACTCAAGCGCCCAGCCAAGAGTTATCGAAAGCGCAGGTTGCTACCTCACCTCGAGGAGGAAGCATTGAAACCCGCATCACCAGTGTATGATGCGGCTGACGGACCACCTCGTGGCCAAGACAGAAAGGCATTTCATCCCAAAGTCCAGCACGCACAACACCGCCAATCAAACAAAAATACCAAGACCTGCAAGACGTATTGGAAAACAAGGAAAAACATGCAAGATCGATCTACGAATCACGGGGGCGCACACTAATACGCGACGATGATCATCATGCCGGATACACTAAAAGCAAATCCAGCCGAGCCGAACACAGCAGACAAGACTCGTATGAACCGCGTCGCGATATAGCCCGGCACAGAGGTGCCGCACACCCCTTATGCTTCACTGATGAAGTAGTGCATCACGAATTCCCAGAAGGGTTTAAACCCGTAAACATCGAATCATACGATGGTACTACAGACCCCGCGGTATGGATAGAAGACATCTTCCTCCACATTCACATGTCCCGCGGGGATGACCTACATGCCATCAAGTATCTCCCGCTAAAATTCAAAGGGCCGGCTCAGCATTGTCTCAATAGCTTGCCGGAAAACTCCATCGGAAGTTGGGAGAACCTGGCAGAGGCATTCCTGGACAATTTCCAAGGCACTTATGTGCGACCGCCGGACGCTGACTGATACTTCTCCAACGTATCTATAATTTTTTATTGTTCCATGCTATTATATTATCAACTTTGGATGTTTATGGGCTTTATTATACACTTTTATATTATTTTCGGGACTAACCTATTAACCCAAAGCCTAGTGCCAGTTTCTGTTTTTCCTTGTTTTAGAGTATCGCAGAAAAGGAAAAACAAATGGAGTCCAATTGACCTGAAACTTCACTAAACTTATTTTTGGACAAGAAGAAACCAAGAAGACTTGGAGTGCACGTAAGGGGATCAACGAGGAAGCCATGAGGCAGGGGGCACGCCCCCCCTGGGCGCCCCCTCCACCCTCATGGGCCCCTCATGGCTCCCCTGACGTACTTCTTCCGCCTATATATCTCCATATACCCTAAAATGATCAGGGAGCATAATAGATCGGGAGTTCCGCCGCCAAAAGCCTTCGTAGCCACCGAAAACCAATCTAGACCCGTTTCGGCACCCTGTCAGAGGGGGCAATCCTTCTCCGGTGGCCATCTTCATCATCCCGGTGCTCTCCATGACGAGGAGGGAGTAGTTCTCCCTCGGGGCTGAGGGTATGTACCAGTAGCTATGTGTTTGATCTCTCTCTCTCGTGTTCTTGATTTGGCACGATCTTGATACATCGCGAGCTTTGCTATTATATTTGGATCCTATGATGTTTCTTCCCCCCTCTACTCTCTTGTAATGGATTGAGTTTCCCCTTTGAAGTTATCTTATCGGATTGAGTCTTTAAAGATTTGAGAACACATGATGTATGTCTTGACGTGCGTATCTGTGGTGACAATGGGATATCACATGATTCACTTGATGTATGTTTTGGTGATCAACTTGCGGGTTCCGCCCATGAACCTATGCATAGGGGTGGGCACACGTTTTCGTTGTGATTCTCCGGTAGAAACTTTGGGGCACTCTTTGAGGTTCTATGTGTTGGTTGAATAGATGAATCTAAGATTGTGTGATGCATATCGTATAATCATACCCACGGATACTTGAGGTGACATTGGAGTATCTAGGTGACATTAGGGTTTTGGTTGATTTGTGTCTCAAGGTGTTATTCTAGTACGAACTCTAGGGCTGTTTGTGACTTTTATAGGAATAGCCCAACGGATTGATTGGAAAGAATAACTTTGAGGTGGTTTCGCACCCTACCATAATATCTTCGTTTGTTCTCCGCTATTAGTGACTTTGGAGTGACTCTTTGTTGCATGTCGAGTGATAGTTATATGATCCAATTATGTTATTATTGTTGAGAGGACTTGCACTAGTGAAAGTATGAACCCTAGGCCTTGTTTCCTAGCATTGCAATACCGTTTATGCTCACTTTTATCATTAGTTACCTTGCTGTTTTTATAATTTCAGCTTACAAATACCTTTATCTACCATCCATATACCACTTGTATCACCATCTCTTCGCCGAACTAGTGCACCTATACAATTTACCATTGTATTGGGTGTGTTGGGGACAGAAGAGACTCTTTGTTACTTGGTTGCGGGGTTGCTTGAGAGAGACCATCTTCATCCTACGCCTCCTACGGATTGATAAACATTAGGTCATCCACTTGACGGAAATTTGCTACTGTCCTACAAACCTCTGCACATGGAGGCCCAACAACGTCTACAAGAAGAAGGTTGTGTAGTAGACATCAAGCTCTTTTCTGGCGCCTTTGCCGAGGAGGTGAGTGCTTGAAGGTATTTCTTTAGATCTTGCAATCGAGTCTTTTTGTTTCTTGTTTTATCACTAATTTAGTTTATAAAAGAAAACTATAGATAATGGAATTAATTTTGCCTCATACGCTTTATCTTTTTAATATCTATCATGAGAACAAGGATTCCGATAATTGTGCTCAAGTGCTAGAAGAAGAATGCATTAGAATGTTTGGCACTAAATATTTGAATGATGAGCATGATTGCAATGTTTTTAGTATGAATTCCTTGAATGTATATGATGCTAATGATATGCAAAGCCACAAGCTTGGGGAAGTTATGTTGGATGAAGATGATATTTTTTGTCCCCCGAGTTTTGATGAGCAAATTTATTATGATGAAAGCATGCCTCCTATCTATGATGATTATTGTGATGACATGTATGCTTTAAAGAATAATGATAACAATGAAACTTGTCATCTTGATTTCAATTTTCAATTCCATGATAGTTACTTTGTTGAGTTTGCTCCCACTACTATTCATGAGAAGAAGTTTGCTTATGTGGAGAGTAGTAAATTTTCTATGATTGTAGATAATGAAAAGAATGCTTTAGGTGATGGTTATATTGTTGAATTCATTCATGATGCTACTGAAAATTATTATGAGGGAGGAACATATGCTTGTAGGAATTGCAATAATACCAAGTTTCCTCTCTATGTGCTTAAAGTTTTGAAGTTATGCCCTCCTATGCTAGTTGATTATTGCTCCCATAAGTTGTTTGCTCACAAAATCCCTATGCATAGGAAGTGATTTAGACTTAAATGTTCTAGTCATATTCTTCATGACGCTCTCTTTATGTTCCAATTCTTATCCTTTATGTGACCATCATTGAAATCATCATGCCTAGCTAGGGGCGTTAAACGATAGCGCTTGTTGCGAGGCAACCCAACTTTATTTTTATTCCTTGCTTTTTGTTCCTGTTTAGTAATAAATAATTCATCTAGACTCTGTTATGATTGAGTTTTTATGTTTTAATTAGTGTTTGTGCCAAGTAGAACCGTTGGGAAGACTTGGGGAAAGTCTTGTTGATCTTGCTGTAAAAAAACAGAAACTTTAGCGCTCACGAGAATTGCTGTCATTTTTTATTGGAGAGCGATATTTATTTAATTCTTTTTGTAGATGATTAATAGATAAATTCCTCAAGTCCAGAAATTTATTTTAGAATTTTATGAGTTCCATAAGTTTGCGTTAGCTACAGATTACTACAGACTGTTCTGTTTTTGACAGATTCTGTTTTTCGTGTGTTGTTTGCTTATTTTGATGAATCTATGGCTAGTAAAATAGTTTATAAACCATAGAGAAGTTGGAATAAAGTAGGTTTAACACAAATATAAATAAAGAATGAGTTCATTACAGTAACTTGAAGTGGTCTTTTGTTTTCTTTCGATAACGGAGCTTACGGGTTTTCTGTTAAGTTTTGTGTTGTGAAGTTTTCATGTTTTGCGTAAAGATTCGGTGGACTATGGAATAAGGAGTGGCAAGAGCCTAAGCTTGGGGATGCCCAAGGCATCCCAAGGTAATATTCAAGGACAACCAAGAGCCTAAACTTGGGGATGCCCCAGAAGGCATCCCCTCTTTCGTCTTCGTTCATCGGTAACTTTACTTGGAGCTATATTTTTATTCGCCACATGATATGTGTTTTGCTTGAAGCGTCATTTTATTTTATTTAGTTTTGCTTGATGTTTGAATAAAATACCAAGATCTGAAATTCTTAAATGTTAGAGAGTCTTCACATAGTTTCATAATTATTTGACTACTAATTGATCTTCACTTATATCTTTCGGAGTAGTTTGTCATTTTGCTCTAGTGCTTCACTTATATCTTTTTAGAGCACGGTGGTGGTTTTATTTTATAGAAATAGATGAACTCTCATGTGTCACTTATATTATTTTGAGAGTCCTAAACAGCATGGTAATTTGCTTTGGTTATGAATCTAGTCCTAATATGATGGGCATCCAAGAGGGATATAATAAAAACTTTCATATAAAGTGCATTGAATACTATGAGAAGTTTGATACTTGATGATTGTTTTGAGATATGAGGATGGTAATATTTGAGTAATTCTTGTGAGTAGTTGTGAATTTGAGAGATACTTGTGTTGAAGTTTGTGATTCCCGTAGCATGCACGTATGGTGAACCGTTATGTGATGAAGTCAGAGCATGAATTATTTATTGATTGTCTTCCTTATGAGTGGCGGTCGGGGACGAGCGATGGTCTTTTCCTACCAATCTATCCCCCTAGGAGCATGCGCGTAGTACTTTGTTTCGATAACTAATAGATTTTTTCAATAAGTATGTGAGTTCTTTATGACTAATGTTCAGTCCATGGATTATACGCACTCTCACCCTTCCACCATTGCTAGCCTCTCTAATAGCGCGCACCTTTCGCCGGTATCATACACCCACCATATACCTTCCTCAAAACAGCCACCATACCTACCTATTATGGCATTTCCATAGCCATTCCGAGATATATTGCCATGCAACTTTCCACCGTTTCGTTTATTATGGCACACATCATCATTGTCATATTGCTTTGCATGATCATGTAGTCGACATCATATTGGGAAAGCCACCGTTCATAATTTTTCATACATGTCACCCTTGATTCATCGCAATCCCGGTACACCACCAGAGGCATTCATATAGAGTCATACTTTGTTCTAGTATCGAGTTGTAATCATTGAATTGTAAATAAATAGAAGTGTGATGATCATCATTTTCTAGAGCATTGTCCCAAGTGAGGAATAAAAAAGGCCATAAAAAAGAGAAAGCCCAAATAAAAAAGAGGCCATAAAAAAAGTGTAAAGGCCCAGATAAAAAAATGAGAGAAAAGAGAGAAGGGACAATACTACTATCCTTTTACCACACTTGTGCTTCAAAGTAGCACCATGATCTTCATGATAGAGAGTCTCCTATGTTGTCACTTTCATATACTAGTGGGAATCTTTCATTATAGAACTTGGCTTGTATATTCCAATGATGGGCTTCTCAAAATGCCCTAGGTCTTCGTGAGCATGTGAGGTGGATGCACACCCACTTAGTTCTTTTTGTTGAGCTTTCATATACTTATAGCTCTAGTGCATCCGTTGCATGGCAATCCCTACTCACTCACATTGATATCTATTGATGGGCATCTCCATAGCCCGTTGATACGCCTACTTGATGTGAGACTATATTCTCCTTTTTTTCTTCTCCACAACCACCATTATATTTCACCAATAGTCCTATGTCCATGGCTCACGCTCATGTATTGCGTGAAGATTGAAAAAGTTTGGGAACATCAAAAGTATGAAACAATTGCTTGGATTGTCATCGGGGTTGTGCATGATTTAAATATTTTGTGTAGTGAAGATAGAGCATAGCCAAACTATATGATTTTGTAGGGATAGCTTTCTTTGGCCATGTTATTTTGAGAAGACATGATTGCTTAGTTAGTATGCTTGAAGTATTATATATTTTTATGTCAATATTAAACTTTTGTCTTGAATCTTATGGATCTGAACATTCATGCCAAAATGAAGAGAATTACTTAGAGAAATATGTTAGGTAGCATTCCACATCAAAAATTATGTTTTTATCATTTACCTACTCGAGGACGAGCAGGAATTAAGCTTGGGGATGCTGATACGTCTCCAACGTATCTATAATTTTTGATTGTTCCATGCTATTATATTATCAACTTTCGATGTTTATGGGATTAATTATAAAATTTTATATTATCTTTGGGACTAACCTATTAAACCAGAGCCCGGTGCCAGTTTCTGTTTTTTTCCTTGTTTTAGAGTATCGCGGAAAAGGAAAATCAAACGGAGTCCAATTGACCTGAAACTTCACGGAACTTATTTTTGGACCAGAAGAAACCCAGAAGACTTGGAGTGCACGTAAGGGGATCAACGAGGAAGCCACGAGGCAGGGGGCGCGCCCACCCCCTAGGCGCGCCATCCACCCTCGTGGGCCCCTTGTGGCTCCCCTGACATACTTCTTCCACCTATATATCTCCATATACCCTAAAACAGTCAGGGAGCACAATAGATCGGGAGTTCCGCCGCCAGAAGCCTCCGTAGCCACCAAAAACCAGTCTAGACCCGTTCTGGCACCCTTCCGGAGGGGGCAATCCTTCTCCGGTGGCCATCTTCATCATCCCGGTGCTCTCCATGACGAGGAGGGAGTAGTTCTCCCTCGGGGCTGAGGTTTTGTACCAGTAGCTATGTGTTTGATCTCTCTCTCTCTCTCGTATTCTTGATTTGGCACGATCTTGATGTATCGCGAGCTTTGCTATTATATTTGGATCCTATGATGTTTCTTCCCCCCTCTACTCTCTTGTAATAGATTGAGTTTCCCCTTTGAAGTTATCTTATCGGATTGAGTCTTTAAAGATATGAGAACACTTGATGTATGTCTTGCCGTGCGTATCTGTGGTGAAAATGGAATATCACGTGATTCACTTGATGTATGTTTTGGTGATCAACTTGCGGGTTCCGCCCATGAACCTATGCATAGGTGTTGGCACACGTTTTCGTCGTGATTCTCCGGTAGAAACTTTGGGGCACTCTTTGAGGTACTATGTGTTGGTTGAATAGATGAATCTGAGATTGTGTGATGCATATCATATAATCATACCCACGGATACTTGAGGTGACATTGGAGTGTCTAGGTGACATTAGGGTTTTGGTTGATTTGTGTCTTAAGGTGTTATTCTAGTATGAACTCTAGGGTTGTTTGTGACACTTACAGGAATAGTCCAACGGATTGATTGGAAAGAATAACTTTGAGGTGGTTTCGTACCCTACCATAATATCTTCATTTGTTCTCCGCTATTAGTGACTTTGGAGTGACTCTTTGTTGCATGTCGAGGGATAGTTATATGACCCATGTCACATCCCTGGTCCTGTTATGCACTAGGCTAGACCTCATGTGAGCATCATGTTTTAATTCAAATGAAATTTGAATTGAGGGATTTTCAAAGCCTCAGAAACCTTCTAAAAATGATCAACATTAAAATCTTCTCAAAGAAGCCCAAGAAAATGTTCCTCTTAGTCTTTGAAAATATTGCAAAGAGGTAAAACTCAAAACAATATTTTTGGTATCTCAGAGTTAATTATTTTGGGCCTTTGAATTAAATAAATAGCTATTTGCATTGGATATATATTTGATATATAAATAATATATGTCCAATAATACTGGAACATTTTATGTGGTTTGGTATATTTTAGTCCTAGCCACATAACTATTTCCAGGATTTTATAAAATGGTTTAGTGTCTAAAACTAAATCAAAACAAACTACAGAAAATAGAAAACAGAATTAAATAGAAATAAGAGAGAGAGAGAGAGAGAGAAGGACTTATCTGGCGCTCACCCGGTAGCCAGCCGGCCCAGCTCCTGTGCGGCCCAGCCCATCTCCACTTCCCCCCCCCTGTCGTCTTCCTCCTCGCCAGAAGGACCGAGGCGTGGCGCGTGCGCCCGAGAGCCCCGGCCACCTCCTGCTTACCTGCTCGCCGCTGGAGGCACCTGAGGGTGCCACGCACTCCCCTCGACCCTCTCCTACTCTCCCCGTGCCCCTCTCGCTCTCCCTCGCCCTCATCCTCTCCCCCTCCTCTGTCCTCCTCACCCGAACGAAGCCGCCGCCACCGACGAGAACCACCGTGGCCACCGGCCACCCCACGCCTCACCGACGCCCCAGGAAGCTCTGCCTCGACCTACTCATCCTCCCCACCACTCCAAGCAACACTAGGAGCCCTGCAGTGACGCCATCGCCGCCATCTTCACCGACGGGCATCGAAGATCGCCGGCCCGATTCTCCGTCTCCAGGTCGCCCCCGAGCCCACTGAGACGCGCTCTGCAACCACAGTGAGCTCATGGACCGATTCCCCCTCCTCTCCTGCTCGCGTTCTTGCTCTAGCCCCGTTCCCCACCTCCGCCAAAGCTTGCCGCCGCCACGGCCGACGAGCTCCATGCCCCTGAGCTCGTCCGCTCGCCCGAGCATCACCAGCGTGCTCGCCGCGCTCCTGTGAACCTGCAGCACCCATGGGTTCTCCCTGTTGTGCACCGTAGCACCGTTTCCGCCAATGCCCGAGGTCCAGCAGCCGCTGAGCTCGACGCCGGCGAGGATTACGGCCACCCCAGCTCGCCCCGATTGCATTGTTGGATGCGCGGGATCGCCAACTTCCCGTAGAGCCCAGCGGCGCCTCGAATGGCTCCCTGTATCGCAATTCCGAGCCGCCCCGCCCCTACTGTCGTCGCCGGCGACATGTCGCCGGCAGGTTTGACCTGATCGGCCCAGGGGTTGACCCCTCCTGACGTGTGGGCCCAGGCGCCTGCTTAATTAGTGTTAGGTTAGTTAGTGTTAATTAACTTAGTTAATTAGGTGAGCCACTAACATGCGGGCCCCGCCCGGCTAACTAAGTTAGTTAGGGCTAATCATATTTAGGTTAGTCACTGACCAGTGGGCCCAATCCAGTTAGTTAGGGCTAACTAACTTGGTTAGTTGACTGGGTCACTAACCAGTGGGTCCCACTGGTCAGGTTTGACCTGGTCGACGCCTTTGACCTGCTGACGTCACCCCGGCATCATGCTGACGCAGTATATGCTTCTGGGATTTTAAATAAGTCAGAAATGATTTATTTATTTTCAGAATATGCCCTAAACTTCAATAAATCATAGAAATTCAACCGTAACTCCAAATTAAATAATTTATATATGAAAAATTATCAGAATCCTGTGATGCGGTAGGCTGTGATGCCGTGGACAGCGCTGACCGGAGGGGTGGGCTGTGATGCGGTAGGCACGTGGCCGGGTATACCGGGCGCCCGTTTGGTGTCACGGAACCCTGTTCACATCGTTTGGGGCTGTGAGCGAAACTCCGGCCGGATCTCCTCATGGATGGAACCCGAATAGGCGATAAACCTGGACTAGAGACTTGAGTGTTTAGGTAGGTCGTGGTCTACACCCACGTCGGCTTTCACTTGAAGTCTGCCGAGCACATGTCGTGTGCAGACGCTAAGTGGTGGAAACATGTATGAAGAAGTACACCCCTGGAGGGTTAACATCATCTATTCGAATAGCCGTGTCCACGGTAAAGGACTTCTGGGTTGCTTATATCAGTTCATAGACAAGTGAAAGTGGATACTCTAAAATACGCAAGATAAGCGTGAGTGCTATGGATGGCGCTCTCGTAGGGAGACGGGAGCGGATCCATAGTGGTGTATTGATATGGGGAATATGTGGACTCGTGTGCGCCACCTCAAAAGAGTTACATTGCAGTCGTAGTTCAGGATAGCCACCGAGTCAAAGCTGGCTTGCTGCAGTTAAACCCCACCATCCCCTTTGTTGATAATGATGCATATGTAGTTAGTTCTGATGTAAGTCTTGCTGGGTACATTTGTACTCACGTTTGCCTATTTTATGTTTTTGCAGAGAGACTTCAGTCTCACTAGTAGTTCCGCTTGGACTTCGACGTTTAGCTTGTTACCTCAGCTACGATCTTGTGCCCCGGCAGGATCTGGTAGATAGTCAGGCTTCTCAGCCTTTTTTTCAGTTATAGATGTCTGTACCCAGACATGATAGCTTCCGCTTGTGCTTTAATTTGTATGCTCTGATTGTTGGGTCATGAGACCCATGTTTGTAATATCTCGCTCCTCGGAGCCTATTGAATAAATTACTTGAGTCGTAGAGTCATGTTGTGATGCCATGTTGTATTTGCACATATCGAGCATATTGTGTGTATGTTATTGAAATGCTTGGTATGTGTGGGATCTGACCATCTAGTCGTTTATCTTTAGTGGCCTCTCTTACAGGGAAATGTCTCCTAGTGTTTCACTGAGCCATGGTAGCTTGCTACTGCTCCGGAACACTTAGGCTGGCCGGCATGTGTCCTTCTTCGTTCCTGTGTCTGTCCCTTCGGGGAAATGTCACGCGATGAATACCGGAGTCCTGTTAGCCCGCTACAGCCCGGTTCACCGGAGTCCTGCTAGCCCAGTGCTACAGCCTGGTTTCACTCGCTGATGACCGACACGTTCGATGCTGGGTCATGGATGCCTGTCCCTGTAAGTCTGTGCCACTTTGGGTTTACGACTAGCCATGTCAGCCCGGGCTCCTTATCATATGGATGCTAGCGACACTGTCATATACGTGTGCCAAAAGGCGCAAACGGTCCCGGGCTAAGGTAAGGCAACACCCGTGGGAATACCGTGCGTGAGGCCGCAAGGTGATATGAGGTGTTACATGCTAGATCGATGTGGCATTGAGTCGGGGTCCTGACAACGTTGGTATCAGAGCTTGACTGTCTGTAGGATTACCAAGCCAAACTGGTCGAAGTTGAGTCTAGAAATTCTTTAGTTATATAAGGGAATTGATTGTGGGATGGAACGTAAGGCTCTTTTTACTCCTTATACCTTATGCCCTTCTGATCTGAGTCATCTTATCTTTCCTACGGGGATTAAGAACTAGGCTATCTCTTCTTTCTATCAGGATCACGTGTTACTAATCAGTAGACTTATAAGATTGTTGGATTTAAGCCTCATTTCAGTTCCTACTACTTGCGTATGTTAATTGTTGATCTCGGAACCTTGATATTGTGCTTCTGAGTGGTTATGCCACCATTTTTGTGAATGTCTCAAATCTTTTCTGAGCATTTACAGCCGTTATGCTGTCCGAGTCATCCCAGGTTTCTAAGTAGTCTGATGCATTTGCAAATCCTTTCTTCCCGTTTCAATGTTCCCATGGGCCAGATTAACCACACTAATCAGTGAGTTGAGGTACTCCGTTACCTTGACTATATGTTGGAGATATTATTATGACCCTAGGTGTCTTAGGGGATCATCTAGTAATTTAGCCATGATTTGTGTTCCCAGTGTGATGATTCTGGCCATCATTCTCGAAAGCATCCCGTGATGCTACTTAGTAATAGGTATTCTGTTCCTGGGTTCTGAACCCGAGATTCACTCTACCTACTTCATGTTGATAGTAATTGCTAGTGCCTTTAGGATATTAGTAACCTTTGCGATAGTCCTTGAAGTCCGTGGTATCTTCTTCTTCCAAATACCATGAACTACTTATGGCAGAAGTTCCTCGTTGAACTGAAATATCACAACAGGATTATTCTTGATGAGTTCTCCATTATATATTGTGGCTCTGCCAGTTCTACCTTTCTGCATGGGTTATCCGGAAGAAATATGTTGAACTTCGTTCGACATGCTAATCCATGCATCCACAACTCAGAAAATCATATGTTCTTTTGAGTTGTCCCATCTTAGTTGTTTCCGACCCTCGCCTATCAATTGATAGTCAAGAGTATGCGTGCATTCGTTCGTCGATGCCTATTACCCTTGTGGTCCACCAAGCCATTCTATTTCAGAATGAATAGGAGAAACAAACTCCAGAATCTCATCCATATCTAGGATTGGGTCAAAGCAATTGTATTCCGTAGATCAAAATGCCAATCCAGCTTCTGTTCTGTTCTACCTTGAAGTATTACCATCTTTATATCAGGAATATCATGAGAATTGCACACCATCTTATGAATTCTTGACGCAGTAATACTTCTGATCATCATTGATAATTTCTCGGTTTTCATGTTATTGTAACCGGAATGCCGACAAATGAATCATGGCGTGTGAAATCAATACTGCTAGCAACTCCATTGCTTGGTAGTTAAATGGATGATAACCTCATTCTTAGCGTGTTGATTATTGAATCGTCACCCTAAGGTTGATTGTGCTACCTAGTCCTTATTTCTGGTGCACTCTCCGATCAGTGAGTTAGGATAGTGCCAATCCTTGCTTATTTGATCATATCGTCTTGCCCTGAAAAGTAAGATTGTTCTCGAGCTTAGTAACATACCGGTGGTTCATGATATTCCAAATTTCTTCTCGGAAGTATCACCAGGTTGTCGCCTGACCGCTATGTTGATCTCGTGATCAAGTTGGGTTCTTGTGAACCACCTTCTCTCCAAAAATCGGTGTTAGATATCCCTGAGCTAGTTGGTTAAGCTAGACAACAACTTGGAGAGTTGGAAGATAAAAGCTTGCCTGACTTAGTTCGTTCCAAAGGGATATTCTTGTGTAGGGTGTGCTGAAGAAAGATGATATCTTCATCGATTGGTCCTTGTGATCAGTTGCTGGACCTATTGTCTTATCAATCCTTTGATTTGAGTGTGGGCTATCGTCAAATCAAATCAGTACCAACGATGCTCGTAATGTTGTCTTATTCATGGTTGATCCCTCGAGCATGCACCATTACATCTTTGGTCTGACCAATGCTATCACCGTGTTCACTTAACTATTGAATTCCTTTTAAAAGGAAACCTAGATGAATTGTTGTTGAGCCCATTGGCAACATCCTTATCTCCTCCATGATGTTGTTGAACATTAAGCTAGTGTTGGAAACTTTTGAAAGCATTTTCTTCATGCTAGCTCATGAAGTATTTGTTTGATGAAAGGAGTGACTTCCTCTTATACACGTGCATTTGGTGAAAGTTGCCGCCGTGAATTTGAGAAAGATTGTTTTGTTTCCCTTGGAATCATCCCAAATCAGTCATGCACACGTGCAAAGTATTCTGTAGTCTGGAGACTTGCAACCTTCATTCTATATGTGTCCCTAGCACACTAAGCCACTGATTGACTTGTTCAAGGAAAAGAAGTCTATGCTTGGGATCTAATCCATGGACTTGCGTAAAGACTTCGATATCCTCGATGATGGTTCCCCCACCTGAACTCGGTAGTGTTTTATTATAAGACTACCACGTGGTCATGTTTGTCTGGGACAGCGTGTTCACATGTTTGTAGCAGAACCAGCTCATGTTTTGGAGCTTGCTATCGTAGTTCATCTCCCGAGAATCCCGCACCGTCATCTCGTCGATTTGTGTTGCAAACTTTCATTTTTCTTCCTAGAACTAAATCTCAGGCAGATCTGAATCTCAGGCAGATATGATGGTTTGGAACATTTCCCAAGAACTATAATATCGGTCCCTCGAAAACCGGTAAAGTGGATGTCGTGGCCAACACACCCAGCCGGAAGACCTGTTATTATAATATCTTGATTGAGGAAGTTGGCCACCTCCCCATAGGGATTTCGTAGGATTTACTCCCTAGTTGCCCCTATGGATTTTGAGATCCCGAAGTCCGACCTTTTTACTTGATGTTCTAGATATCAAACCATATCTATGAATGGGTTACACTAGCACGTCAAGGAGAACATTAGAAGCGGAGTGCTAAATGTCTCTCGGTCGATCATCCAGATTTTATTTCCTTGGCCCCGCCAAGGGTGAAATCTGAGAAAGTGTTATCCTCCTTTGCATCTGCATCGTCCATCGCTATTCATCATGGTAGTATGTTGTGTTGTCAGCACCCTTGACACGGATGTTGATAAAACCTTGATGATTGTGGAAATGCTCAAGTTCTTGAGAGCACGTACAAGCGCTACGTGTTATCATCGGTTCTAACTGGGATTCCTCTCAGTTTCCTTGGCAATGCTATGACCTTTTCAAACAGTGAATTCACTCTCCATTGATGAGCCTCTCCCCAGTTACCAGAATCATTCCCAGCATTTGCATTTTGTTCCCAGCTTGCACCACCAATGTGCCGTTCTACCATGGGTCTCTTCCATTTCCGGTGTTAAGCAAGTTCATCCATTACGTTGTCTTCAACAAGGTAATCCACATCAGCCAAGTCCGAGTATACCATTCCACCGACCCCCTCCAAACGATTGCTCGAGAATTGCCTTAGGCTGGTTTAAAGAGTCTCAATGATCTCTGAATCAAAGGTAATTCTTTTTGCCACTTAAGGGGATATTTCTACGAGTCACCTTCCCTAAGGTGCATCGTTATGGTATCATGGAAACTCAACTCCTCGCTACGTTGACAACCGTTCACCACCCTCTTAGGTGTGGAATTGTGGTCTACCTAGTGAACCTTCGTCATCTGCTTCACTCCATTCCTATGGATGTGTGCTTCGCCTCTCAGCTCGAGAGATGTTGCTATGTCTCATTCCGTGAGTTAATCCTGAGTTGTTCGACCTTCGAGAAGAACCATTCTTTTAGGATCTTTCCTTTCCTCTCGTTGTCATGTTAGTTGGAGTTCTCAGAGCAAGACTTCGAGACAAAGATGGTGATCGAATCAACGCTTTGATAAAGTGCACCCTGGATCGTGAAGATTGTGCTAGTTTGCGTTTCCCCTTCACCCTACCCTACGCTTGAATCTCGGGACGAGATTTTTGTTTAGTGGGGGTGAGTTGTCACATCCCTGGTCCTGTTATGCACTAGGCTAGACCTCATGTGAGCATCATGTTTTAATTCAAATGAAATTTGAATTGAGGGATTTTCAAAGCCTCAGAAACCTTCTAAAAATGATCAACATTAAAATCTTCTCAAAGAAGCCCAAGAAAATGTTCCTCTTAGTCTCTGAAAATATTGCAAAGAGGTAAAACTCAAAACAATATTTTTGGTATCTCAGAGTTAATTATTTTGGGCCTTTGAATTAAATAAATAGCTATTTGCATTGGATATATATTTGATATATAAATAATATATGTCCAATAATACTGGAACATTTTATGTGGTTTGGTATATTTTAGTCCTAGCCACATAACTATTTCCAGGATTTTATAAAATGGTTTAGTGTCTAAAACTAAATCAAAACAAACTACAGAAAATAGAAAACAGAATTAAATAGAAATAAGAGAGAGAGAGAGAAGGACTTATCTGGCGCTCACCCGGTAGCCAGCCGGCCCAGCTCCTGTGCGGCCCAGCCCATCTCCACTTCCCCCCCCCCCTGTCGTCTTCCACCTCACCAGAAGGACCGAGGCGTGGCGCGCGCGCCCGAGAGCCCCGGCCACCTCCTGCTCACCTGCTCGCCGCTGGAGGCACCTGAGGGTGCCACGCACTCCCCTCGACCCTCTCCTACTCTCCCCGTGCCCCTCTCGCTCTCCCTCGCCCTCATCCTCTCCCCCTCCTCTGTCCTCCTCACCCGAACGAAGCCGCCGCCACCGACGAGAACCACCGTGGCCACCGGCCACCCCACGCCTCACCGACGCCCCAGGAAGCTCTGCCTCGACCTACTCATCCTCCCCACCACTCCAAGCAACACCAGGAGCCCTGCAGTGACGCCATCGCCGCCATCTTCACCGACGGGCATCGAAGATCGCCGGCCCGATTCTCCGTCTCCAGGTCGCCTCCGAGCCCACTGAGACGCGCTCTGCAACCACAGTGAGCTCATGGACCGATTCCCCCTCCTCTCCTGCTCGCGTTCTTGCTCTAGCCCCGTTCCCCACCTCCGCCGAAACTCGCCGCCGCCACGGCCGACGAGCTCCATGCCCCTGAGCTCGTCCGCTCGCCCGAGCATCACCAGCGTGCTCGCCGCGCTCCTGTAAACCTGCAGCACCCACGGGTTCTCCCTGTTGTGCACCGTAGCACCGTTTCCGCCAACGCCCGAGGTCCGGCAGCCGCTGAGCTCGACGCCGGCGAGGATTACGGCCACCCCAGCTCGCCCCGGTTGCACTGTTGGATGCGCGGGATCGCCAGCTTCCCGTAGAGCCCAACGGCGCCTCGAATGGCTCCCTGTATCGCAATTCCGAGCCGCCCCGCCCCTACTGTCGTCGCCGGCGACATGTCGCCGGCAGGTTTGACCTGATCGGCCCAGGGGTTGACCCCCCCTGACGTGTGGGCCCAGGCGCCTGCTTAATTAGTGTTAGGTTAGTTAGTGTTAATTAACTTAGTTAATTAGGTGAGCCACTGACATGCGGGCCCCGCCCGGCTAACTAAGTTAGTTAGGGCTAATCATATTTAGGTTAGTCACTGACCAGTGGGCCCAATCCAGTTAGTTAGGGCTAACTAACTTGGTTAGTTGACTGGGTCACTGACCAGTGGGTCCCACTGGTCAGGTTTGACCTGGTCGATGCCTTTGACCTGCTGACATCACCCCGGCATCATGCTGACGCCGTATATGCTTCTGGGATTTTAAATAAGTCAGAAATGATTTATTTATTTTTAGAATATGCCCTAAACTTCAATAAATCATAGAAATTCAACCGTAACTCCAAATTAAATAATTTATATATGAAAAATTATCAGAAAAATTCAAGGAATCCATCTGTACCATTTTCATGCATGTTAGAACAACTTATAACTGCTGTTTAGCACAAATTAATTAATGGCATTTGAATAATCACATATGGAGTTTGAATTTGAATCTTGTATTCAAACCAACTTCATTTAATCTGTTGCTAGTTGCATTAGCTCAAAACACATTCATATTGCCATGTCATGAGCATGCATCATATTGTGCATTGCATTGATTGTATTTCTTCTTTGTTGCCGGTATCTGTTCCCTCCCGGTAGACGATGTTCCGCCGTTGTGATCGTTGACACTGATGAAGACTCAATGTTATCTTCAGAAGTGCCAGGCAAGCAAAACACCCTTGTTCATTCCGATAAAATCCCACTCTCTCGCTCCTGCTCTCTTTTAATGCATTAGGACAACAACGATTCAACTGTTACTTGCTGCGGTAGCTGAACCCCTTTATCCTTTGCATGACCTGTCATTGCCACAGTAAATAGATGAAACCCACTAGCATGAGTAGGAGTTGTTTGAGCCCTGTTGTGCCTACTCATTCTTGCTTGTTGTCATGCCTGCTACTGCTTAGAGTTGTGTCAGGTCTGATTTATCCGGGATGAATCAGAGGTGTGTGAACATGTCCTACTGTGTGTGAGCTAAGTGTGTGAACACGATTTGGTAAAAGGTGTCGGTGAGAGGCCATGTAGGAGTACATGGTGGGTTGTCTCATTGAAGCCGTCCTTAGGAACTGAGTTTCTGTGTTTGTGATCCATGATTCAGCTACTACCATACATTGGGCCCTGAAATATGACCCCGCTCGACTTCTTATTCACCCTCGTCCTCTGTCCAGGAGTTGCAAGTAGTTTCTGGTGTTTGTAGTATGCTTGAGGCCGTGGACAGCGCTGACCGGAGGGGTGGGCTGTGATGCGGTAGGCACGTGGCCGGGTATACCGGGCGCCCGTTTGGTGTCACGGAACCCTGTTCACATCGTTTGGGGCTGTGAGCGAAACTCCGGCCGGATCTCCTCATGGATGGAACCCGAATAGGCGATAAACCTGGACTAGAGACTTGAGTGTTTAGGTAGGTCGTGGTCTACACCCACGTCGGCTTTCGCTTGAAGTCTGCCGAGCACATGTCGTGTGCAGACGCTAAGTGGTGGAAACATGTATGAAGAAGTACACCCCTGCAGGGTTAACATCATCTATTCGAATAGCCGTGTCCACGGTAAAGGACTTCTGGGTTGCTTATATCAGTTCATAGACAAGTGAAAGTGGATACTCTAAAATACGCAAGATAAGCGTGAGTGCTATGGATGGCGCTCTCGTAGGGAGACGGGAGTGGATCCATAGTGGTGTATTGATATGGGGAATATGTGGACTCGTGTGCGCCACCTCAAAAGAGTTACATTGCAGTCGTAGTTCAGGATAGCCACCGAGTCAAAGCTGGCTTGCTGCAGTTAAACCCCACCATCCCCTTTGTTGATAATGATGCATATGTAGTTAGTTCTGATGTAAGTCTTGCTGGGTACATTTGTACTCACGTTTGCCTATTTTATGTTTTTGCAGAGAGACTTCAGTCTCACTAGTAGTTCCGCTTGGACTTCGACGTTTAGCTTGTTACCTCAGCTACGATCTTGTGCCCCGGCAGGATCTGGTAGATAGTCAGGCTTCTCAGCCTTTTTTTTTCAGTTATAGATGTCTGTACCCAGACATGATAGCTTCCGCTTGTGCTTTAATTTGTATGCTCTGATTGTTGGGTCATGAGACCCATGTTTGTAATATCTCGCTCCTCGGAGCCTATTGAATAAATTACTTGAGTCGTAGAGTCATGTTGTGATGCCATGTTGTATTTGCACATATCGAGCATATTGTGTGTATGTTATTGAAATGCTTGGTATGTGTGGGATCTGACCATCTAGTCGTTTATCTTTAGTAGCCTCTCTTACGGGGAAATGTCTCCTAGTGTTTCACTGAGCCATGGTAGCTTGCTATTGCTCCGGAACACTTAGGCTGGCCGGCATGTGTCCTTCTTCGTTCCTGTGTCTGTCCCTTCGGGGAAATGTCACGCGATGAATACCGGAGTCCTGTTAGCCCGCTACAGCCCGGTTCACCGGAGTCCTGCTAGCCCAGTGCTACAGCCTGGTTTCACTCGCTGATGACCGACACGTTCGATGCTGGGTCATGGATGCCTGTCCCTGTAAGTCTGTGCCACTTTGGGTTTACGACTAGCCATGTCAGTCCGGGCTCCTTATCATATGGATGCTAGCGACACTGTCATATACGTGTGCCAAAAGGCGCAAACGGTCCCGGGCTAAGGTAAGGCGACACCCGTGGGAATACCGTGCGTGAGGCTGCAAGGTGATATGAGGTGTTACATGCTAGATCGATGTGGCATTGAGTCGGGGTCCTGACAACCCAATTATGTTATTATTGTTGAGAGGACTTGCACTAGTGAAAGTATGAACCCTAGGCCTTGTTTCCTAGCATTGCAATACCGTTTATGCTCACTTTTATCATTAGTTACCTTGCTATTTTTATTTTTTCAGATTACAAATACCTTTATCTACCATCCATATACCACTTGTATCACCATCTCTTCGCCGAACTAGTGCACCTATACAATTTACCATTGTATTGGGTGTGTTGGGGGCACAAGAGACTCTTTGTTATTTAGTTGCAGGGTTGCTTGAGAGAGACCATCTTCATCCTACGCCTCCAATGGATTGATAAACCTTAGGTCATCCACTTGAGGGAAATTTGCTACTGTCCTACAAACCTCTGCACTTGGAGGCCCAACAACATCTACAAGAAGAAGGTTGTGTAGTAGACATCACTGACGATTTAAGTCATATAACTCAGCAGCGAGGGGAATCGGCCAGAAAATTCTGGAACCGGTTCCTAACCAAGAAGAACCAAATTGTTGATTGTCCACATGCAGAGGCCTTAGCAGCATTTAAGCATAATTATCCATGACGAATGGCTCGCCCGGTGTCGGTGTCAAAACCGGCGGATCTCGGGTAGGAGGTCCCGAACTGTGCGTCTAGGCCGGATGGTAACAGGAGGCAAGGGACACGAAGTTTTACCAAGGTTCGGGCCCTCTTGATGGAGGTAAAACCCTACGTCCTGCTTGATTAATATTGATGATATGGGTAGTACAAGAGTAGATCTACCACGAGATCGGAGAGGCTAAACCCTAGAAGCTAGCCTATGGTATGATTGTTGTTCTGTATGTTGTCCTACGGACTAAAACCCTCCGGTTTATATAGACACCGGAGAGGGTTAGGGTTACACAAAGTCGGTTACAATGGTAGGAGATCTACATATCCATATCGCCAAGCTTGCCTTCCACGCCAAGGAAAGTCCCTTCCGGACACGGGACGAAGTCTTCAATCTTGTATCTTCATAGTCCAGGAGTCCGGCTGAAGGTATAGTCCGGCCATCCGGACACCCCCTAATCCAGGACTCCCTCAGTAGCCCCTGAACCAGGCTTCAATGACGACGAGTCCGGCGCGCAGATTGTCTTCGGCATTGCAAGGCGGGTTCCTCCTCCAAGTACTTCATAGAAGATTTTGAACACAAAGATAGTGTCCGGCTCTGCAAAATAAGTTTCCACATATTGCCATAGAGAGAATAATATTTACACAAATCTAATCTGCTGACGTATTCCGTAGTGTGACATCGCACCACGGCCAAGCCTTTATTCGAATCGTTTTATTGTCCCACCTCAGCGTGTCATGCGAGGCGGTTTCCTTGGCACGTCTTGTTAAAGCAGAGATCGTGTCCCCTTATTCCGGGATTCTCATCAATACGGGCGTGGGTAACCCAACCGCTTCTAGGACTCCTAGACTATAGGCAAGTCCAAACGGCCACGGAGAGGACGCTTGATATTCACCCTCTTTATAAAGGGACAAGGCTTTTACTTTTTTCCCTCCGTGCTCAATCGAATCCTTCCCCCACCTCAAGCTCAAACACCCAAGTTCAGGTCAGGTGCTCCGAACCTTCAATCATGTCCGGATCTAGCCTTCAAGGCCGATGGGTGCCTTCCTCCGTCACGGAAGAAGACATCAAAAAGTTGAGGGAGGCCAGATATCTGACCGCCGAGGTTTTGCATCGGCTGCCTGCCCGAGGGCAGGCCGTCCCCTCCCCGAACCCAACGAGAACGTCGTGTTCGTCTCCCACTTCCTCCGAGGTCTAGGCCTTGCTCTGGATCCTTTCGTCAGGGGTTTGATGTTTTATTACGGGCTAGATTTCCATGATCTAGCTCCGGACTCCTTTCTTCATATCACGACATTTATTGTCGTGTGTGAGGCCTTCCTCCGGGTTACCCCTCACTTTGGCCTGTGGCTCAAGACCTTTGAAGTAAAGCCGAAGATGATCAAGGGGCAACATGCAGCGTGTGGAGGTGCCTCAATATGCAAGATGACGGGAGCTCCATGGCCCAAAGGTTCCATTCCAGAGGTGTCTGAATTGTGGCAACAGGAGTGGTTCTACATCACGGCTCCTAGAAGTGCCAAGTGGGCGGCCGCCCCTGTTTTCCGCTCGGGCCCTCCACCACAGCTGATGTCATGGATCAGCAGAGGTCTGAGCTGGGGTCCAGCCAAGGACGTGCCTATACTGCAAAGCCGCATTCGAGATCTCTTCAATGGAGATTTTAGTTTGGTTGCGGTAATACAAGTTATGCTGGTTCGTCAAGTCCAGCCTTGCAAACGCCGGCCCCTTCGCTTGTGGGAGTTCAATCCCGAGGGACCGCACGTCATTCTAAATTTCCTTGGCCTGACGCACGAGGAGATGTACAAGTCATTCTTCGGACCTCAGGTAGAGTGTCCGGAAATCACCGAGGACGTGGGCCTGAGCAGTAACCGCGCCACCGAACAGGTAAGGAATCTTCCGGCTGAACATACTATCTCTCATTTGTTACGAAGTTATTTCTGAGAGTTTGCTTTTTGACCAGGACTGGCTAACAAAGGCGAAGTTGATTCGGTGTTCGGCCCCCCTCCCTGAGGGTTTGGACAATCCGGTATTGGAAAAGATGCTCCAGGTCGCACCTTGCCCAGAGCCCTTGAAGGAAGATACTGGGGAGGATAATATGGGCGGACGCGGGCCCCCAACGCTGCCCATTCTAACCGAGGGAGCGAGCGTCCCCATGAAGGAAGACGACCGGAGGAGGAAAAGGACTGCGCCCGGGGATTTGGAAGCCGAAGCTTCCAAACGGGAGAAGAAGTCTCCCACAGAGGGTCCTACCTTGGGGGTGCCTTTGCTGCACAAAGTCCGCGGGGGGATCAATTCTCCAACGAGTCATAAGTGACCTGAAATACTTTAATAGTACAGGTATGCCATCTTTTTCTTCTGAGAAAATAACCACCGCATATATCTTTGCAGTTCGGGCCTTAGCCCCTCTCAAATGAGCTCGTCTTCGGGGGATCTTCTTCCAGAGATGATGGAGAGCGAAACGCCTCCTCCGGACTCCTCCGCTCCAGAAGCGGGCGACCCTGAAGTGTCATCACGGAGGGCCTCTCTGAGTCCGATGAGGCCAGAAGATAATCCCATTGACCCCCGAATCTCCCAGTGTCCGGCTCCCGAAGAGAGCGGACAAAAGAGTCCGGCACCGACTGGTGTGTGATCGTATGTTCTGAGGGAGTTGGTGGGGCGAGCGGCCATCTCAGATGAACACCGTGTGCTGATGAATACGGTGATGGAGAGAATCTTGTCCACTGAAAGCGGATTGCATGAAGTTTTTATGAGTCTACTGACAGGCTTTGAGGTACGTAAAATAACGTATGATAGTCCTGCACATGCTAAGTGTGCCCTGTGTAGATAGTAGGCCCTGAGACTCTGGTTGTCGTCGGAAACGACGACGAACAGAGGATCATATTCCCAGGTAATAACCATACTGCCTCTATGTGCAGGTGATGGAAGCTCCGGTGGCTAGCCGGACTAGCGAGTTTGCCCATTTAAAACGGCAGTTGGATGCAGCAGACGCCTACATCGAGCTTGTTAACAAAAGGCTTGACGAGGCACAGGGTAAGTGTCATTATCTAGTAAACGCCACATAGTAAGAGCAGCATGATGCCAGTATCTTTAATACGTTGTGACTGCAGATGGAGCTCCCACTTTTGAAGCCTTGTGGGCGAAACTTGCCCGAGCCAAGGAACAAGCGAGGTTTAGTAATGCGGCTGCTTTGAAGGCGGCCGAAGAGTTGAAAGCCGAGAAGGCCGCGCATGGCGAGAGCCGGGATAAGATGGCCAAGATGGCCATAGAATTAAAAGCCGCTGCCGACCGTTGTCGGGTTCTTGAAAAGGAAAAGCTAGCAAAGGCATCGGACCTTGAGAAGGCTGCTGTGACGAGGAAAGACATCCGCTCTGCTATGAGGGCGAAGAAGGAGGAGCTGCGGGAAGCCGGGGATATTGTAGCTGGGAAATCCTTTATGTTGCGGAGGAAGTTCGGAGATCCACGGTATGCCACTCTGGATCGGCTGTGGAGTTTGGAGAATGTGTATATGGATTTAGCGGCGAGCGCTGCCGATGCGGCCAAGTACTTCCAGGGTCAGACGGACAGTGAAGTAGACCAGCTGTTTTGGAGATAATTCCATTCTCCCGAGCATTCGCTTTCATTGACTGACCAATTAGCTAAATGGGCCGAACTGAATAGGTTGTCCGGACTCGCCATGAGGTCTGTTGTGGATCAGCTATGGCCGGAAAGGCCAAAGCCGAACAACTATTTCAGCTTGGTGCAGTAGTTCCTTGACGTGGTGCCGCACATTAATGCGATGAAGAGGTCGGCGTGCATAGAGGGCTCACGGATGGCCTTTGCTCGTGTTAAAGCATACTGGGCGGAGATGGATGCTACCACTGTTGCAGCGCGGGATTCGGCCATAGGCCGAAGGGCTGTTGAGCACTACTTTGAAGAAGTCCTTGAGGGTGATCGTTTGATAGAGACCCAGTGCTCAAAAAATATTATGTTTGAGTGATATGTAATCTCATTGTAAGCGAAATGCTTTTATAAATTTTTATAAGGCTATTTTTATACTTTTGCCTGAAAGTAATATGATGCCTCCTGGGCGGCCGTTTATGTATACATGTGTATAACCTGAAAGATTGCAGCCGTCGGCTTCGACCCCCACGCATATAATGCGGAGGTGCTCGCAAAAAACACGCGTTCACACTTAACCCAACGTCTTGGTCCTATTAAGGAGGTGATAGCGGAGCGAGCAAGGCAACCGGACTATAATGCTTTAACACTATCACTTAGCCATAGGAGTTTGACAGTGGGGCTACTAGATAGCCCCTGGTGGCTCCGCACTCTCCCGATCCCGGGGTGCGTACATGCCTGTCCGGAAAACAGCCCTTCATTAAGGCGGAAGAATTCTAACATTCCAACAGGTCATCGAGTGGTTGACCAGTCTCACGCTATATCATGACAGTTAGTTTTCGGCTTTCTCTACTGAGGTGCTCGTCCAGATGAACCAGGGCACAATCGCAGTAGTTCTCCTGGTGCTACCTTAGCCGGTAAAGCGGAATGTAAGGCACCAAAACATAGGAGCCGGGCAAACCCAACATTTGACCAAAGACAATGATTCGGAGCTGATACATATAGGGCCAAACTCGCGATGCCGAACACTCCCTAAGGTATTCGGTCTTTGTGATATAAACCGGGCCTAAATAATGGCCTTTGTAAGAAGCCCCCTATGTCCAGGTACGTGCATTGTTCTGGCGTGGCCACATGCCAAGATGTCAGCATCCTTCTCAACGGTGGATATGTATCAACAAGAGACAGTAAAAAAGGTTTATGCAGGGTCTTAATCTAAAAAGAATCCTTGGGGCGGGTCCCTGCTGCACGTCTGCGCCTATGTCTCCGTTGTGCCGTATCCTGGACGGGTGTAGCACAATGATCGTCTGTAAAAGAGAGGAATTTAGGTGAAAAATTTGTCGTGCAAAAAGGATAGTTTTTAAAGAAACCATGTATAATTCAAGATGAGAAAAAATTGCCACTTGTCTGCGCACGTTGAGCCCCTTGTATTGACAAATAGGGGTGTGACCATTTATTCGGTAGAACTAGCGGCGCCGGACTTGATTAGTTGTGTCTGAGGTCTTGATGACCTATTGGATGCTTTCGCTGGTCCGGGCGCCTTTAGTGTGCGGCTGCCAAGGCAGCCGCACTCTCTTCGGCGCGCAGAGATCACTTGATATTTCCGTTCACTGAAATGGTGCCACGTGGACCGGGCATCTTTATTGTGAGGGAGGCGTAGTGTGGTATTGCATTAAAGCAAGTGAAAGCTTCACGTCTGAGCAGTGCTTGATAGCCACTTTGGAACGGAGCGATGTGGAAGGTTAAATGCTCGCGACGGAAGTTATCGGGGGAGCCGAATATAACTTGTAGTAGGAGGGAGCCCGTACAACGAGTCCCTGGGCCTGGCGTTACTCCTTTAAAGGTAGTATTGCTATGGCGAATTTTTGTTGGGTCTAACCCCATCCCGCGAATTGTATCCTGATATATTAGGTTTAGATTGCTGCCACCGTCCATCAAGACTCGTGTGAGGTGATATCCGCCAATTACTGGGTCTAATACCAGGGCAGCCCATCCTGCGCGTCGGATACTTACTAAGTAATCGCGATGGTCGAAAGTGATCGGTTGAGACGACCAGTGGCAGGACTTCGCGGTGACAGGCACTTGGGTATATTTTCCTGGGAGTGCGGCATTGTTTTTTCCCTTGATCACGTGTAACACGTTTACTGTTTTGACTTCTGGTGGAAATTTCTTTTGTTCCCCAATGTCTTGCTTGGGAGGCTCGTCCTCGTCTTCACTTGGTGTATCCTCCCCCTTGTGTACGGCATTGAGCTTACCAGACTGCTTGAAGACCCAACATTCTCTATGGGTATGATTAGCAGGTTTACCAGGGGCGGAGGCTGGACAATTCATCCCTGGTGCCTTTAGAGGGCGGCTTTTGAGGCTGGACAGTTCATCCCTGGTGCCTTTAGAGGGCGGCTTTTGACCTGGCCGAGAGCTTTTGAATCCGGCGTTTACTGCCGTGCCCTTCGTGCTGTCTTCTTTATTCCGGTGTTTGTTATTGTTGTTGCGCCGTGATTTCCCATATCCATCTCTAACTTCAGATGTACTGGGGTCGCTGGTGCTGCATCTGGCTAGCCAGCTGTCCTCACCCGCGCAAAAGCGGGTCATGAGGCTTGTTAATGCGGCGATCGTTCTCGGCTTATTTTGGCTGAGGTGTCTGGCGAGCCATTCGTCACGGACGCTATGCTTAAAAGCTGCCAAGGCTTCGGCGTCCGGACAGTCGACAATCTGGTTCTTTTTAGTAAGAAACCTGTTCCATAGCTTTCGGGCTGACTCTCTGGGCTGTTGAGTTATATGACTCAAATCGTCCGCATCCGGAGGTCGGACATAAGTCCCTTGAAAATTTGCCCAAAAGGCGTCTTTGAGCTCTTCCCAACTTCCAATGGATCTTTCGGGGAGGCCTTTAAGCCAGTGACGAGCTGGCCCTTTGAGCTTGAGGGGTAAGTACTTGATGGCGTGGAGATCATCTCCTCGAGCCATATGGATATGAAGGATGTAGTCCTCAATCCAGACCCCAGGGTCTGTTGTTCCGTCATATGTCTCTATGTTTACGGGTTTGAATCCTTCTGGAAATTAATGGTCCAGCACCTCATCGGTGAAACATAGGGGGTGTGCGGCACCCCTGTAGCTGGGTGTACCGTGTTGTTCGGATGTTTGTTGTGTTGCATTGTATGCTGGGGCACGCTTGCGTGGTCCATAGATGGATCTTGTTGCGCCGTCCTTTGGGTGCGAGCCCTCGCAAGGGTCGCATGTTGTATTGTGAGTGGCGTTGTATGCCGCTCTGTGTTGGTAGAGGGGTCGTCTATCCGGCAAGGTGGCTGCTTTGATATTTGGTTGTGGGGGGTCTAAGGCCTCCTCATTGAATTCAGGTAGTGGCTTCCGCTTTGGGTAGCTCTTGGAGGGGCGATTGTCGCCGTACCTCGCTGGTGTGTTGAGCATTTTACTCCATCTGATTTGGAGTGTGTCTTGCGCAGTCTTGAGCCTTTGCTTCTGCTTTTTAAGACTCCTCGCGGTGGCAACAAGCTTTTTATGGGCATTCTGCTGCTCTGGGTGCCTGTCCGGTGTTATGTCATCCGGACCATTATCCTTGATAGAATTTGTTTGTTCGGTTTGATTATCCGGATTGCCGTTGTCCGGCAGTGGTTCGCCCTGCTCCAGCGCTGGGTCTGTGTGATAGTTATTTCTGTCGAGGCGGGATTTGGGGCGGCGCTTGCGTCGCTGCTTTGACTACTTCTCGAGGGAACAAGCCTTCGGTGCGTCCTTCCGCTCCTCGTCGTCATCTTTTGGTGCGTCCACCATGTATACGTCATATGACGAGGTGGCTTTCCAGGGCCCAGTAGGCGCTGGTTCTTCATAGTCTCCTTCATCGGTGTCCAAACCGTCAATGTCTTCAGAGTCGAAGTCGAGCATGTCGGTTAAATCGTCGACAGTGGCTACAAAGTGGGTGGTGGCTGGTCTTTGTATTTCTTCATCGTCCGTATCCCAACCTTGCTGACCGTAGTCCGGCCAGGGCTCTCCTGATAAAGAGAGAGACTTTAGTGTCTTCAGAATATCGCCGAAAGGCGAGTGTTGAAAGATGTCCGAGGCAGTAAACTCCATGATCGGCGCCCAATCGGATTCGATCGGCAAGGGCGCGGAGGGTTCGGAATCCAGACAGGAGTCCGGCTCCTTGGAGTCACAAGTCTCGCGGAGTGCGGGGCTGGTGTTCGGCTCGATCGCCGTTGGGATCGCAGCCCCCGAGGCAGCATCCAACCACCCATCCTCGACCGGCGCAGTTGGCTCCGAATTAAGGGTCGAAGCGATGCGGGTGTGGCCTCCAGGGCACTGTTCGGCGGCAGAGCGAGATCATGCTCGTCATGACAGTGAGGTGCGCGAGGCAGTGGCTCGAATCCGTCGAAGACCAAGTCCCCGCGGATGTCAGGAGAGCCCTCAAGCCTGACGGCGATGACATAGAGGAACTCTCAATGAAAGCACCAATGTCGGTGTCAAAACCGGCGGATCTCGGGTAGGGGGTCCTGAACTGTGCGTCTAGGCCGGATGGTAACAGGAGGCAAGGGACACGAAGTTTTACCCAAGTTCGGTCCCTCTTGATGGAGGTAAAACCCTACGTCCTGCTTGATTAACATTGATGATATGGGTAGTACAAGAGTAGATCTACCACGAGATCGGAGAGGCTAAACCCTAGAAGCTAGGCTATGGTATGATTGTTGTTCTGTATGTTGTCCTACGGACTAAAACCCTCCGGTTTATATAGACACCGGAGAGGGTTAGGGTTACACAAAGTCGGTTACAATGTTAGGAGATCTACATATCCGTATCGCCAAGCTTGCCTTCCACGCCAAGGAAAGTCCCTTCCGGACAAGGGACGAAGTCTTCAATTTTGTATCTTCATAGTCCAGGAGTCCGGCTGAAGGTATAGTCCGGCCATCCGGACACCCCCTAATCCAGGACTCCCTCACCCGGCACCTTGGCCAAGAGAAGCCAAAATCCATGGCAGCCCTCACGACACATATGACCCGCTTTTGTGCGGGCGAAGATACCTGGTTGGCTCGTAGTACCAATATAGCAAGCAAACCTGGCATATCAGAAGCCAGGGATAGCAACGGCAAACCACGATGCAACAAAACACAAGCGCCACAAATATGGTGAAAACGCCAAAAATACGGCAGTTAATGCCGGGTTCAGGGGCTCAAAGTCCGGTCAGCAGAAAGGGCCACCCAAAAATAAAAATCCGGGTGCATCCAGTCTGGACTGCATACTCGATCGCCAATGTCAAATTCATGGCACCCCAGAAACGCCAGCCACCCATACCAATAGAGAATGTTGGGTCTTCAAACAAGCAGGCAAGGTAGGCGCCAAAGACGAAGAGGGGTCTCAAAGCGACGGCAGCGACGAAGAGCCCAGACCACCGAATACAGGAGGGCAAAAGAAATTTTCCCCCATATTCAATCGGTGAATGTGGTAAATACCACCCAAATTGCCAACTCGGACCAGATATGCACTGTTAGGGATGGCGACTCAACGGAACTAGCCGTCCCACAATATAAATTAGGGCCGGTCACCTTCAACCACACGGATTGTCCCGTTAACGCCAATTAGGGCAATCCAGCCGCACTAATCCTTGACCCAATAGTAGACGGATTCCACCTCACTCGAGTCCTTATGGACGGAGGCAACAGTTTAAATCTGCTTTACCAGGACACAGTGCGCAAGATGGACATCGATCGTTCGGCGACCAAACCCACTAAAGCCACTTTTAGAGGCGTCATACCAGTGATAATCAAGCACTGCTCGGGCAAACCGTGTTCACTCGATTCAACGTCGTGCCACATTGTGCCGACCGTAAGCTCAAGATGCCCGGCCCACACGGTGTCATCACGGTTCATGGCAAGGCCGAACCTCCCTTCGGCACAAACAAATACACCACTTCCTTAGTAGCAGAAACAACGAGCAGCACCTTGCAGCCGAACATCGAGTCGACTTCCAGGATCCCGGACACCGTCAAGGGGCTCCGAACTATTTCGCGGAAGGATACCCCGGCTCGTCCAGATCTCAACTAAACACTCCGGCGAAGGCCATGATAGGCCAAACTCAGCAGTTCAACTGCCCTCCGTCACATAAACATTTCTTATATTTCCTTCGCAGGTTCACCTTTGCACCGACCAGGACGGACTACACGAAGGAGGCTTGAACGCGTTAGGGAATCCTTAGACATTCCCTCTAGTGAACGTCCGGCTATAATACGGATCCGCACTCAACCTCTTCCCCCTGGTCATAGGAGGTTCTGCTATCACAACTCCTTTTTTATCACATTACTTGTACCCATACACATAGACGTATTATTCCAATACAACATGTGGATTTATATGACATTTACCTGCTGATTATTTCTTATCGAAATCATTTCGTCAAGTGGCATCCATACACAGCGATATGCCTTAAATATGCCAGGGGCTTCGTTTTTCCCATAACACGGCAATAAAAGTCCGAACACCTTCATGGAAGTTCGGCACCCCGAACCTATAGCCTTATATGCATCAGCTCTGAATCATGTCTTGGGTCAATAGTTAAGTTTGCCCGGCTCCCATGTTTTGGTACCTTACGTTTCGCTATATCGGCTAAGGTAGCACTGGGAGAACTACTGTGATTGTGTCCCGGTTCTTCCGGATGAGCACCTCAGTAGAGAAAGCCGAAAACTGACTGTCATGATACGGCAAGAGCTGGTCAGCTGTTCGAGCGGTCACAAAATTTTTAAGGATTTCTCCCGCATAATGCCATAACCAATGCAGCATGCGATGGATCAGCTTTTTCTCCGATCAGGTGCTTATAGAGCCCCTAGTACGGTCTTCCGAACACAAGGGGCTGCACCGACCATACTAAAGCTCCTATGGCTAAGTGAGAGTGATAAAGCCCTATAGTCCGATTTCCTGGTTCGTTGTGCTGAGCACCACCTTCGGAGGACCCAAAACTGGGATAAAGAGTGCTCAGGTTTATCCCGAACACCCTCGTACTTCTTACATGGGGGCAGAAGCCGACGACTGGCCAACTCTCAATTTTAACATAAAAACGGCCGCATAGGAGGGTAAACTTTTATATAACAGGCAACATATAAACGACCTTGTTCAAACATTACAAAGGACAACATGATTGGAATTCATGGAAATATAATGTCCTTGGTGCATAGCTCCGCTGCAAGGTAGGATCCTTTCAGGACACTCTTATAATATAATTCGGGCTTGCGGTGCTCCTACCCCTCTAGCGGTCCCTCGGTCACTAGCTTTTCGGCATCCATCTTCCCCCAGTGCACCTTTGCAAGGGCGAAGGCCATTCGCGCTCCTTCTATATAGACCGACTGCTTGATGATGTCAAGTCGAGGGCAAGAGCTTACAAGCCGCCTCACGAGCCCGAAGTAGCTGCTTGGAACCGGCTCGGCAGGCCATAGCCGTATAACCATATATTTCATGGCTAGTTCCTCCGCCTTATGCAGTTCGATCAACTGTTTCAGTTGATCGGCAAAAGGCACTGGATAATTCAGTGCCAAATACTGCGACCAAAAGAGCTTATCGGCGGTGTTCCTTCCCTCGGCTCGGTAGAATTGAGCGGCCTCTGATATGCTGTGAGGTTGCTCGGCAAATACACCTAAGAAGTTCGGATTCACAATCAAAAACATAGTTTTCCCTTCAAGTACTTGCTTTACATGGGAAAAGCCTTACCTGCCGCGATCTTCCTCGCCTCTTGGATCACCTGTAGGGCGCTTTGGGTTTCCCCCTGGGCATCGCTCGTGGCTTGACGCGCCTTGGTGAGCTCGGACTCTTTCTCTGTTAAACTCTGCTCCAAGGTCTCGCATTTACTTACTGCCTCTTGCAGCTCCTGCGTAGCTTTAATAACTCTGGCCTCGTGTTTCTCACAAAGAGTCCGCTCCGTGGCCGCCTTTTCCTCGGCCTCGGCAACGACCCTTTTGAGGGCCTCGACTTCGGTCATAACCCCTAGCAGAAATTATGTGGCTTATTTCATACTGAACATTTATTTCACAATAAATGCATGCAATGCTTGTGCATACCTTGTTTATCCCTCAACTGCATTTTCAATTGACCAATTTCTTCTATGGCCAGCTCCAGACTTTGATTCAGTCCGGAGATCTCTGCAGTACGAGAGGCAGCAGCCGCTACAGGTATCTGCTTGAAATAGAAGAGAAATCAATATCATTCAATAAGTCTTCCTGTGATCATCAATGCGATCCCCTGTCCGGTTCTTTCTTTCACCGAACAGTGTATCAGGGGCTACTATCTATACTATGACACTATTCAGCAACTTATAAAACATACCTCAAAGCCTCTTATAAGGCTGATACAGGCTTCGTTCAGTCCACTCTCAGTTGGCTAAATCTTCTCAATCACCGCACCCATAAGGGCATGGTGTTCGTCAATGATGGAGGCGTCTCGTAATGCCACCAACAAAGCATCCGACACCTCTGGATGGACAGAGGTCGCCGGCGGAACAGGCACGCCCCCTGCAGCCGAAGGAGGCTGCCTTCTTGATTCTGGAGCCGTATAGGCCTCTGGAATCGCATCCGGTGGGGAGCCGAACTCAGGATCGCCCCCGCCGTTAGACCCCATGGGAATCTTTTCCATGTGTCCGGCCCCTGCGGTTTGACCTCCAGGCGCTGCCTTCACGATTTCTTCCTTTCCTCCTTGGCCGGCGTCCTTCTGGGACGAAGCCTCGGTGTTATGCACCTATTTGGAGGAAGGGGCCTTTGTGGGCGTCCCGCTCTCCATAGCATTTGAGCTCAGCAAGTCCTCTGATGAGGATTGTTTGGTGCGGGACCTCACCGGACTACCAAAAAATATGGCTTAAGGTTAAAATACTAAGCCACGATGAGTCTAGACGCTTAAACGTACTCGGATTTTACATACTTACGAGTTCACCAGGGGCTGGGCCCCGAGATCCCATGCCAGGCCGCTATTGGCGGCGGCGGTGGATTCCTTCGGAAGAGAAGCCCTTCCCCTTTTGGGCAGTTCGGCCTCCAAGGGTGCGGAGGCAGTCCTCTTCCTTCTTCCCCCCGCAGGGGATTCATCTTCCTCCTCCTTTTCATCCTATTCGGAGGCAGAATGGGCATCAGAGCTTCGGGTATGGTGTCCGAAGTGCCGTGACGAGGAAGGCCACCCCGGGTCCTTTTGGCCTCCTTCTCAGCCGTCTTCTTCGGCACCTTGTAAGGCACCAGGACCAGCATCTTCATCAGAAGTGGGATGGCCGGGTCTTCGGGCAGCGGGGCCGGACAATGGATCCGCTCCGCCTTCTTCGTCCAGCTCTGGGAGAGTTGAATAAACACGCGTTAAGCGCTTCCTTTGGGTCATGCAGATAGAAAAGTTTGATAAACTCACCGAAGTTGCAGGGCGGGATAGTTGGTACCCGCAGTCTTCGGCGGAGTCCGGCCATGATTTGCTGGACTTGAAAAGAACCTTCCAAATGTCCTTGTGCGAGGAGACAAAGAACCCTCGCAAGGTTTGGTGCCTGGACGGATCGAATTCCCATAGATTGCAAGTCCGGTGTTGACAAGGCAGTATCCGGCGGACTAACATCACCTGGACTACGTTGACAAGTTCAATGTTCTTATCTCCCATATCTTTAACGCGCGTCTGGAGCACCGACAGTTCGTCGGACGAGGACCAGTCCAGGCCTTTCTTGACCCAGGATGTAAGACGCAGAGGGGCGCCAGATCGGAACTTGGGCGATGCGGCCCATTCCTTGCCGCACGGCTCAGTGATGTAAAACCACTGCTGTTGCCACTCCTTGACAGAATCATTAAAGGTTCCCGTTGGCCATATGACATTGGGTATCTTGCTCACCATAGAGCCCCCGCACTCGGTGTGCTCGCCGCCCACCACCTTGGGCTTCACATTAAAAACCTTCAGCCATAAACCGAAGTGCGGCGAAATGCGGAGGAAAGCTTCGCACACGACAATGAATGTCGATATGTTGAGGAAGGAATTAGGGGACAGATCATGAAGATCGATCCCATAATAGTACATGAGGCCACGAACGAACGGGTGGAGGGGGAACCCTAGCCCACGGACAAAGTGAGGGAGGAATACAACCCTCTCGCGGGGTTCCGGAGTTGGGACGATCTGTCCCACCGTCGGGAGATGGTGGCTGATTTTCTTGGCCAGATACCCGGCCCCCCGAAGCTTTTTGATATCCTTCTCTCGGACGGTAGAGGCCATCCATTTGCCTCCTTCTCTGGATCCGAACATCTTTGGAAGGCCTTTTGTTGGCAGAGAAGGTGAACGCTTGGGCGCTGGAGCCTGAGCAGAAGGGGATGAATTGGGAAGAAGCCATGGGTGAAAAGAGTGAATCCTTGTCCCTTTATAAGGGTAAAAGAGGCGGTGCGCCTCCCCACTTACCTGGTAAAATCTCTTATTCTCCAAGCGTCATAATTGATGGCACGGTTGGGTTACCCACATCCGTACTGATGAGAATCCCGTAATAAGAGGGACACGATCTCTGCTTTGACAAGACGTGTCAAGAAAATTGCCTCACGATATGTGCAGTGCTGGTTGAGAAAAACGGTTCGAATAATGACCGGGCCATGAAATGATGCCATGTTGCTAAACGTGTCAGCAGATTAGATTTGTGGAAATATTATTCTCTCTACGATGGTATGTGGAACTTATTTTGCAGAGCCGGACACTATCCTGGTGTTCAAGATCTTCTATGGTGTATTCGGAGGAGGAACCCGCCTTGCAATGCCGAAGACAAATCTGCACGCCGGACTCATCATCATTGAAGCCTGGTTCAGGGGCTACTGAGGGAGTCCTAGATTAAGGGGTCTCCGGACAGCCGGACTATATCCTTTGGTCGGACTGTTGGACTATGAAGATACAAGATTGAAGACTTCGTCCCGTGTCCGGATGGGACTTTTCTTAGCGTGGAAGGCAAGCTTGGCAATACGGATATGTAGATCTCCTCCCTTGTAACCGACTCTGTGTAACCCTAGCCCCCTCCGGTGTCTATATAAACCGGAGGGTTTAGTCCGTAGGACAACATACAATCATACCATAGGCTGGCTTCTAGGGTTTAGCCTCTACGATCTCGTGGTAGATCAACTCTTGTAATACTCATATCATGAAGATCAATCAAGCAGGACGTAGGGTATTACCTCCATCAAGAGGGCCCGAACCTAGGTAAACATCGTGTCCCCTGCCTCCTGTTACCATCTGCCTTAGACGCACAGTTCGGGACACCCTACCCGAGATCCGCCGGTGTTGACACCGACACACACCGATGGAGTCCATCCGGTTGATACGTCTCCAACATATCTATAATTTATGAAGTATTCATGCCATATTTACAACAATTTTATATGGTTTTGGTATGATTTGAATGGAACTAACCCGGGCAAACGTTGTTTTCAGCAGAACTACCGTGCTTTCTTTTTTTGTGGAGAAATAAAATTTCTCAGATTGGGTTGAAAATTTACGTTGATTTTTTATGGACAAAAAGAGATACCCGAAGCTTCAAGGAAGGATCAAAAGAGTCACTAGGACACGACAAGCTCAAGGACCATGGGCACCCCCCATAGGGCGCGCCTACCGAGCTTGTCGCTCCCTCGTACCCCCCCTCGGCCCCCTGACGTGAATCCAACGCCAAAAATTCCTATAAATACCAAAAACCCCAGAAAGAAAGCAAAAACTTCCGCTCCACCGACGCAAGCCTCTGTTCCGAAGCGATCTCATCTGGAGCCCTGTTTCGGCACCCTGCCCAAGTGGGAAATCATCACTGAGGGCCATCTTCATTGTCCTGGTGGTCTTCATGACGAGAAGGGAGTAGTTCACCCTCGGGGCTAAGGGTAGGTACCATAGTTATGTGTTCTCTCTCTCTCTCTCTCTCTCTCTCTCTCTCGTGTACCATAGCTATATATATACATAAACACTATTCTGATCATGGGATTAGAATAATATTCTGATCACAACCTGACTTGCCACGCTAGAAGTACCTTGAACTTCCCTGTGAACTCGGTTGAACTTCCGCCAACATTGCCCAAACGGGGCTTGCCATATACCGTTGGAAAGCTATGGACATCAGTATCATGACCCAACTTAAATTTTTGGCAAAATATAAGCGGCTTCAGAGCAGTTTTGAAAACCGTTTTTTCTTCGCACAAAAAACGTGAATCGTATTTTCGATCGCATTACTAAACCGTTTATCGGAATGAGGCATATAATATGGCGTTGGAAAGCTGCTGCAAAACCTCTCCTTCCACATGTTGAAAGTTTTCTCTAATTCCCTATGGTTAAAGAGTAATTTGAAAAAACGTAAAATTTCGTAAACCGAACAGCTGAGTTAGTTTTTTCGATGTCATTTCTAAACGGCTAATCCAATGGAGGCATATGATATGGCGTTGGAAAGCTTATGAAAATGCGCTACTTTTTCATCTTGAAAGTTTTTTTTCTAATTTTGAATGGTTTAAGAGTAATTTAGAAAATGGTCCAAGTCCTATCGAGTTCGTATTTTCGAGCTAATTTTTTAACCGTGCCTCCGAATGCAGCAAATGATATGGCGTTGGAAAGCTTGAACAAATGCGAAACGTTTTGGTATGTATTGTTTCTCCCAGTTCTTTACGGTTTTAAGTCAGTTTCGAAAATGGCGAAAAATGTATTTTTGCCGTAATTTCTACAAACTTTATCGGAATGGAGCAAATAATATACCGCTGAAAAGCTACGGAAAATGTGAAACTTTTTCATGTTGATGGTTTTCATTGATTCCTAGCCGTTTTCAAGTAATTTCAAAAACGGCGGGATCATGCGTTTTGCCTATATCGCGAAATAGATTCTTCGAAAATGCACCGCATGAAGAACCTGAACTACTCGATGCGTGTACCTGAACTTCACTTTGTTTTTCACGTGATTTTTTTTGCTCGTAGATCTTCATCCACTGCTCGTAGCTCTCCGTCCCACTCACGGGAATTGAGCGGGTGATATACCGATGGAAAGCTGCTGTAAACACGCAACTTTCCCGTGTTGATCATTTTTTCATACTCGCGGAGATTTTGAAAGTTTTCCATCTGAAATTCATTCAGTGTAGTAGGTGAACTTCCTGCTGTTTTCACATTGAACTTCGATGACGTATTTTTGTTTGTAAATTTCTCATCCATTTTGTCAGTGTTACACAAATGATATTCTTTTTGTACAAACCTCTCTCACAATATTTTTTTAACTTTCTCCGACCAAGGACTTGAATTTATACAAATAATATTCCTGCCGTTTTAAGGTAAATTAGAAAATGGCGAGATCATGATTTCTATGTTCATCGCGAACGAAAATGCACCGCGTGAAGTAGTAGAACTTCTGGGCATGTCTGTTTGAACTTCACTTTGTTTTTGACATGATGTTTTTTGCACCACATGAAGTAGTTGAACTTCTGGGGCATGTCTGTTTGAACTTCACTCTGTTTCACTTTATTGTATTTTTTCTTATATGAAACACACACCATGTCGTACGTGAACTTCCGGTTGTTATCATGTTGAACTTCTCTCTGCTTTGAGAGAGTTTTTTTAAACACAAAAAACAACATATTTTTTATGTATTTTGGACATCTAAATACACGGTGAACCTCTCTCACAAGAATTTTTTGAACTTTTCCTCGTCGAGCACTTGAACTTCTAGCAACCATTTTTTCGTTTATGAGGTTGTTTTTAAAAGTGCAAAAAATGGCATTGTGTTTTTTATTTTTTGAACGGGTAAATCCTAGGTTTTAATAAACTCCAAACTTCTATGTTATTTCAATTTGAACTTCACCTTTTTATATTTTGATTAAATAATTGTATTCGATTTTTATACAGCAAAAATCAAACATGGAAATACAAGATGAACCTCTCTCGTAAGAATTTTTTTACTTCCCCAGGCAAAGCACTTGAACTTCTTTCAACACACCTTTTAAGCTTTTAATTTTCTATACTTTTATTCTCATTTGAAATGCATCCCTTGCAGTAGTTGAACTTCTCATTGTTTTCACCTTGAACTTCTGTCATGTACTTTTACTCAACCTCTCACAAGAATTTTTGAACTTTCTCGGGCTGAGCACTTGAACTTCTAGCAAAAAAACTTTTTAGCCTTTGCTTTTTTATTCTTTTTTCTGTACAAAATGCACACTGTGTAGTACGCGAACTTCTGGCAGTTATCAACCTAAACTTCTCTCGGTTACGTGAGAATATATGAATTTTTTCAATTTTTTGAACCTTTTTTGTGTATTTTTCTGGAAATGTGGAAAATTGGAGTTTTTTTAGTAAATGTCAAACTTCTTCTTTATTTCAAACCGAACTTCTTGGTTTATTCATTAGTAACGGGAAAATTTTGAGTTTTTTGCAATAAATATTGAACTGCTCTGTTCTTTTAAATATATCTTCTTGGTTTTTCATGTACATTGTACTATTCTATTTTTTAAAATTGAACTTCTTGGTTTTTTCAATTTGGATTTTCTTCGTGTTATTCATTAGTAATGGTTCAAGTCTTAGTTATGTGAAAAACATCAAACCGCCCAATTATTTAAATTTGAACTCACATAGGTGCTCAAGTATAATTTTGGATGTGCTCATTCCTTTTAGATTTCCAATTTTCATCTGCCACCGTGGTGACTTTGTTTGGTGCAAGCCATTGGGACATAGGTACAAAGTGCAAACCATTGCAGTGAAAAAAACCTCAAATATAATAGAGCAAGCAAGAAGCACTGAACAACAGCATCAGTCTTTTGTGCATAACAACACCATGATGGTACAGCAGGTACAGGTTACAGTCTCGCGGTAGTAAAGATAAAAAAAGTTGGTACTACAAATTACACACACTGAAAACACAACAAGGCTGTAGGAGGGTAAAATCCTAGGACTCTGTCAGACTTTACACTTCACAACACGATAGGGGCAGCAGCATGCATGATCCACCGTAGCGACACACGACATGGCCGCATGCGCACTACATGCACGCACGGACATCTTTTTTATTTTTTATACTCGATCAACAGGTTCAAAAGCACAAAATGGGACAGATATACGGGAGTAAAATATGAGGATCACATAGGAACTGGACAGACAAACTTAGCAGCAAACATTACAAAACACCATCGTGGTGGACATGGTGGATGGGCAGGTCAAGCGAGGAGCCAGAAGTTCTTGTGCCACCGGGTGCTGACGAGGTAGCTGCCGACGCCCTTGCTCTGCTTCCTCACCGCCAGTGTTAGGCACTCGGACTGGTGTGGCGCATGACCTGCCCAAGGGGTTGCCCGTGACCTGCCCTCACGCGCACCTTGGATGACGCTGGATCCTGGGAGGACACATGCGTCAGATCTGCATCGACGGCGGAGGAGGTGGATGGGCCCATTGGAAGGAGGGTGCCATTGTAGCCGGGATAATAGCGAGCGAGGATTTGGGCAGCGGTGCGCGCGAGGTTGACGGCCCACGGAGGAGGCCGCCGCCATGGTGGATTCAGGGGGAGGTAGGCCACCACCGAGGTGGATCTAGGGGAGGGGGTCGCTGCCGTGATGGATTCAGGGGGGAGAGGCCACCACTACAGTGGATTCATGGGGAGGGAGGCGGTGGCTGCTCGTGGGATCCAGGGCCGCGCCGCCGTTGGGGAGGAAGTGAGGTGGCGAGCCGGTCCGGGGGGGAGGGGAGGGGCCGCGCCGCCGTTGGGAGGAGGGGAGGTGGCACGCCGCCGTTGGGAGGAGGGGAGGTGGCGAGCCGGCCCGGGGGGAAGAGGAGGGGTTGCGTCGCCGTTGGGAGTAGGGGAGGTGGCGCGTCGGCCACGGGGGAGGAGGCGCTGCGTCGTGGGGGAAGTGGGTCAGGGATGAGGGCCGAGAGGTGGAGAGGTGGAGATGTGGGAGGTGGGGTTCGGTGTTTTTTTAGATCTCAGGAAGGTCCGGTCGCCTCCTATATAGGGCGTTCCGTGATCCGAATAGTTATTCTAATCCTGGGATTAGAATAGTGCTACTATATATATATATATATATATATATATATATATCTTTTCCTCTCTTGTGTTCTTGCTCCAGCACGATCTTGATGTAACCATGGGATTTGTTAATATAGTAGGATCATATGATCTTTTCCTTCTCTATCTTTTTTGTGATGAATTGAGTCTTGCTCTTTGAGGTTTTGCTATGTTGGATTCAATATTTTGGATTTGAGAACACTTAATGTATGTCTTGCATATGGATACCCGTGGTGACAATGGCGTATTATATTGAGTCACTTGATACATATTTTGGTAATCAACTTGTGGATTCCCGTTGTGACATTGGCGTGATCTAGGCACATACACTACAAAAAAATACACTTCCGTGATGATACGTGTTTGTCACAGTAGGTCGCGTTTTTTGTCATGCATGTACATCCATGACAAATTTATGACAGAATCAAGATAGTCATACCTGTGCTATCGTAGAAGTGTTCCATGACATTACCAAAATTATCATCACGGAAGCGTCCACTTCCATGACGATAAATCGCGTGTCACAGAAGTGCTTTCGTCAAGGGTGACCGACACGTGGCATCCACCGTAACGGAACGCCGTTAAGCAATCAGGTCGGGTTTTGGATCCGATAACCCGTTAACAGCCCCGACCAATGGGGATTTTCCACGTGTAAAATCATCATTGGCTGGAGGAAACACGTGTCAGCTCATCGTCGGGACAGATGTCATCCACTCATTAGACAGAAGGCGCCTATGATACGTTGACACGTGGCATGACCCAACAGAGGCCCATTCCAGTGAAAAGGCCGGTCCGTTTGACTTGGTCAAAAGGTGGCGGGCTGGCCCATGGAAAGCCTGTTAATGGCATGTTCGCATATAGCCCATTTACAGCCTGCTAACCCAAGGCCCGTTACGCCCTATCCGAATTAGGTGCAGTAGCATCATCTGGGCCATCCAATATGATTCCACCCCGTTTTCACTTCTGGCCCATGTATGGCCCATGACATCTTTCGGCCCATATGAGGCCCTATGTAACTCTTGGCCTATTGACGGCCCGTGGTGAAACTAGCCCGTAATGAACAGTGTATCACTTTACACCCATTAACGGCCCGTGGTGAAACTGGCCCATAATGAACAGTGTATCACTTTATACCCATTAACGGCCTGTTATTCCGCTAGGCCGTCTCCAGCCCATGTTATCTTTAGGCCTTCTCAGAGCCCATTTATTCTTGGGCTCATTTCCAGCATTCGTTTACTTAAGGCCCGTTACTGTCATTTTCTTCTTGTGGGCCAAATTCAGCCCATGGTTATAGTCGGCCCGTTTGTGGTCCGTTAATACGTTGGGCCGTTTTCAGAGCGTCATCAAATACGGCCTATTAATGATGGCCCATTATGGTCGTCCCATGAACGGACGATTCTAACTCTAGCCCATTTACGGCCAGAATGTGGTCTGTTTGGCCCCTGTTTGGCCAATCGATCATATGGCCCGTATAAGGCCCGTTGATGATACGGCCCGTAGAAGGCCCATTGATGATACGGCTCATAGAAGGCCCATTGTTTCTACGGCCCGTAGAAGGCCCACTGTTTCTATGGCCCATAGAAGGCCCATTGTTTATACGGCCCGTAGAAGGCCCACTATTTCTACGGCCCGTAGGAGGCCTAGTGTCACTACAGTAAATATTAGCCCATGGTTATTGTGGCCTAGTTTTAAAAAATAGGTTATTGCAGCCACTAGCAAACCGCAGAAAAAGACTTGCACTGACTACAAGCAAACAAATAAACAAGACAACAAGGAAATAATTAAGCAAGCAACTTACACTAGGCTATCACGGCTATTACACATATTACATCCACTAGGCATCAAAGCTTGCCACCAGTGCAAATATAGGGAACACAGCAGCATATAAACACCGTAGCAAAATAAGTCCAGAACTGAAACCACTTCAAAAGAGCTCAAGAAACAATATCCTGTGTACCCATAATGCTGGCAAGATGCTAGCAATCTTATTAACTTTCTCTTGTTTGGCACTTAAGTGCTCCAGCGCTTGTTGTTACACCAGAAAGTATGCATCTGAATTCTGCAGGGACTTCCTCAGTCCTTCGGCTTCCTGTCGCATAACATCTGATCGATGTCTTTCAACTTGAAGTTGCTACTCAAGAAGCCGAACTGATTCAGGCAATGAGTTCGAAGAGCTGGTGCCAGTAGTGGTAGCCAGTAACTCGAACACTACATCAAGACAGGACTTTGGGGTTGTCTCAGTGTCTTCAATATAGTTTTTATCAGCTTTCTTGGAGACCAACAGGGATGTCTCACTATCTTGAACCTTATCTGCATTACTTCCTTTACCATTGCATAATAGGGTACTCTTCTCCAATATTTTATCCGCGTTCTAAAAGAGAAACAAACAAACACATCTCAGGTTTACAATGTAGTGTATGAAACTCATTTTGGTAAACTAGTTCAGTAGTAAGGTGGACAGGATAACAACATGAAACAAACATATATCTATGTAGTATGGTCACTGTATGGTCTATATCATTCTAGTTTATGTTGCCAAATCAAGATAGATACAGTTCGAATCATATCTATTTAAGACAAAGCATCATAGACAAAATATAAGTGTGGGAAACTACACAACAATAACAACACTTGTAATGTGCATGGCATGAGAACATAACTGTTTATTTAATTGAAACTGAAATCAACATAGAACAAGTTACAACAGAAAAACACATTGAAGAAACAGGTTTAAAACATACCTGTTGCGCCATTGGAGTTTCAATTGCATCCTTCAAATTTGAAATTAGTTGGTATCAGTAAATACAATGATGCAAGAGCAAAGTAGTATGAACCATAGCTACGGAACCTGACCTGAGAACAATTCTTCTTCTACTTTAAGCGTTGACTTTGGGTTTGGAGTGGCGGTCCTCGTGATTTGGGCACTGCAGTTGCTTTACTAACTGCTCGTGTTTGGGTGCTCTGTGGTGGAGACGATGTTGTGTCAACGGGAACTGGGTGTCTATCTGCTGGGGATGGGGTTAGAAGGGGTGTAGCTGGTTCTCTGTCCAACTGGGTAGGGGTACAATCTGCATGAGTGTGGGTTATGTGTGGTGGGGCTGGTTCTTGGGCAAGTACAACCGTGGTTCTATCTGCATCGATAGGTAGCACGATCTTCTTTGAAGACCGTGTTTTTACTCCCACAGATACTGCCATCACTCCCTCCAATTGAAATGGCTGATAAACAAGAAATGTAATTGAATATACAGACATTGTAAGATAGACAGGTGAAATGGATAGTAGGGAAGAAAACAGGGCATGAAATAATTCACATTTTTGTTGTCTAAGAAAACAGAATAGCAGGACATAATTTCACATATATGATGGCTAATTAAACAGGATAGCATGACACAATTTCACATGTATGATGGCTAACTAAACATGATAGAATGACATACTTCAAAATATGATGACTATGTAAACAGGATGACATGATATAACTATACGATGTGTCTACTAAAGTGCTTGGCATGCCATAAATCACAAACATGCCGTCGATGGAAACATGATGGCATGATATAATTCCCGGATAGAATGACATAATTTAAATATGATGACTATGTAAACAGGATGAGATGATATAACTATATTATGTCTTTAGAAAATGGGTTGGCATGCCATAATTCAGATACATGCTGTCTATGTAAACATCATGGCATGACATAATTCAAATATATGATTTATATATTAAGGAAGTGAGTAGAGGGCAATCGCATATATGATGTGTCAACTAAGGAGATGGCATTCAATATTATGTATATGATGTAAAAACTAAGCATTGCAATACAACATATGCATTATATGAGTAATATAACCTTGCCAAGTTTGAGCATACACCTCAGGGGGATAATAGGACTGGTCATCTGCCTCTGAATCCTCCTCTGAAGAGCTATCTGTAACCAGCAAGATATTTGCTTCAGCAGGTAGCATTGTCTGCTCTGAAGACCTTGTTTTCACTCCAGATTTCTCCATCACCAATTCAAATGGCTGATGCGCAGGAAGAGCAGTTGAATATACAAACATTGTCGACAAAAGCAATGAGAAATACAAAAAAAGGACGGCTTGATATAATTCACATATATGACGCTTGCGTAAACAGCATGGCATTACATAATTCACATACATAATGCCTTGCAACAAGATAACATTGCATAATTCACATATATAATGTCTTGCAACAAGATGGAATTGCATCATTCACATATATGGTAATTAGACACTAAACAGGTGGCATTCACACAAAGCATGTCTAAACAAAGCAAATGACATAGCAATGCAAGATACCATACGCACGATATGAGCAACATAACCCTGCCAAGTTAGGGCATGCACCTCGGGGGGGGGGGGGAATATGTCTGGTCATCTGTCTCTGAATCCTCCTCTGAGGAGCTATCAGTAACCAGCAAGACATGGGCTTCGTCAGATAGCATTGTCTGCTCTGAAGACCTTGTTTCCACTCTAGATTTTTCCATGACCGTGCCAAATGGCTGATGCACACGAAGAGTAATTGAATGTACTAAAATTGTTGACAAATTTAACACTTAATAAAAAAATGATGACATGATATAATTCACATATAAGATGACTGGCTAACCAGGGTGGCATTGCAAAATTCACATATATGATGCCTGGCTAGACAAGATGGCATTGCATGATTCACATATACGATAAAGAAACTAAACAGATGGCATTGACATAAAGCATGTCTAAACTAAGCAGATGACATCTTTAATGTATACAGTAAGCAATGCAAGGCACCATATGCATGATATTACCTACATCAGCATGCCAAGTTAGAGCGAAGACCTCATGGGGTAAATAGGAGTGGTCTTCTCCTTATGAATCCCCCTCATAACAGTTATCTTCCTCTTGATTACGATCTGAAATGGGTGGAGGGGGGCTGCCTTTGCGCCCACCATGGAATGACGTCTGCATGAAATTTGATTTCCACGCAAGGCTCGTCTCTTTTGCTCTACATGATCAGTTCCATTGTGTACAATAACTGGCATGCATAGGAATAAAACATAGTGAGATTATGTAAGGAGTGCATGCACAAATCCAGAGTGATGGTAGCAAACTGTGGATAGACCCAAAACCAATGATAACAGGCAGATAATAGCTTTAGTTAAAAAATACAGATAAGGGCTCCTTTAATGTTTGTTTGCACCCAACATGAAACTCATAGTAGACACCGGAGATTAACCAAATAGTGGAGAGATAGTACTGATTGCTGCCCCAATATGTACCCCACAACCATTTAAAAACTCAAGTTTTAGCATTAGTTTGGACCTGACTCAGAGTCTAATAGGTGAACACGACGATAATGTAGCATGTCATCATATTAAGCGACGCATAACATAAGCAGACACGGAAGAGTGCGACCTCTCTTGCGGGCCCGTGTAGTCCTCAAGGTCATCTGCTCAGTTGATGATGGTAATGCAGTTGTCGTGGCTGCCGATGGCGGGGAAGAAGATCTGAGGCGGCGAAAGACAGTCTGGAGAGCGGATCCCTGTTGTGGTGAACCCTTCCGTTGTTGGAGCAGCTGAGCTGGGGTGGAACACAGCGCCGCAGGAGCAGGATAAACCACACAAGGTTTTCTTTGACACATATCTATAACAGAAGTAATTGAGTAAGGGCTTGTTTGAATTTGAGGATTCTAACAATGCAGGGATATGAAATAGACAGGAATAGGATAGGAATGCACGTGCAAAACAGATAATTTATAAACACAGGATTTCTGCCAATCTGGGTGTTTGATTCACAATAATTGGAAGATCACAAGATGCAAAAAAGCATGCTGAGATTAAGTCAAACCACAAGAAAATGTATGGTTATAATGCTATTATGCTACTATCTCTTAGTCTTGTGCTTGATGAATAGGAATATGAAAAGGAGGAGAAGTGGAAATTAGAATTCCTACGGTTTTTCTTTCAAGGAGACACTAAAGGAACAAATCCTACAGTTTTCCTTTGCTCCATTCCTTTGCACCAAATTCATGAAAAGTAGTACCATAGGAAACTTTCCAATTCCGATGTTTTTCATTCACTTTTCCTTTCAAGCACTGGCGATTCTAGTAGGCAGGCTTGAGCAAGGAAAATCGTACACTAAAAAAATGTTTTTGTGCTACTTCTATTACATTGGACCCAGGCCACTGCCATACTAGCTCGACTCCCATGCCCATCGACAAATGCACAGCTCAAACGCGCAGAGATAAATAATGATGGCGTTCAAGAGAGTCCATCACGGATAGCTAAGTTGCTTGGTACCTCACTGCTTGTCATATAGTAGGATAAAATAATCGTATTTCCCTTTACTACGAGTGCTCAGTGGACAATATATATAACATGTAGAGTAAAAAAGAGATGCAACAAGTGTACAACCTCTTTGGCGAAGCAATGTCGATCTCTGCGTGATTGGGTTGGCCGGTGAGGATGCTCCGGCTGACTTAGCTGTCGGAGGAGGGGAAGAAGATCTTAGGCGTCTGGAGATGGAGCCCGAGGTACTGCTCCGCTGTGATGGAGGGTTTCCTCGTTGGAGCAGCTCCGGTGAGTTGTACGATGCCGAGGCTGAAGCCGGACAAGAGAGACAACGAACAACGTTAACCTGAGTGGAATTCTAATAGCATCTCCAATACATGACGTAAAATACATAACCACAAAGTGCTAGATGTAAAATACATCAACCGCTCATCTCTGAACTGTCAGGACCCCGATTCCGGGTCACATCGATCTAGCCGGTAACACCTCATATCACTCTGCGGCCTCACGCACGGTATTCCCACGGGTGTCGCCTTACCATGGCCTGGAACCGTTTGCGCCTTTTGGCTCACGTATATGATAGTGTTGCTAGCATCCATATGACAGAGAACCCGGGCCGACATGGCTAGTCGTGAACCCAAAGCGGCACTAACCTATGGGGACATGCATACATGAATCACATCGAGCATGTCGGTCAGCAGCGTGTGAATCCGGGCTATAGCACTGGGCTAACAGGACTCAGGGAACCCGGGCTGTTGCAGGCTAGGCAGGACTCCGGATGTCACCACGTGACATTTCCCCGAAGGGACAGACACAGGAACAAAGTGAAACACATGCCAGCCAGTCAAGTGTCCTGAGCAGTAGTGCTGGGCTAGCAGGACTCCGGTGAACCAGGCTGTAGCGGACTACTATGGCTCATGGAAGCACTAGACTACATTTCCCCATAAGAGAGGCTGCCAAGGATAAACAACTAGATTGTCGGATCCCACACATACCAAGCATTTCAATCATACACACAATATGCTCCATATGTGTAACTACAACATGGCATCACAACATAACTCTACAACTCAAGTATTTATTCCTTAGGCTCCGAGGAGCGAGATATTACAAACATGGGTCTCATGACCCAACAATCATAGCATACAAATCAAGCACATGCAGAAGCTTAACATGTCTGAGTACAGACATCTACAAATGGAAAAAAAACTAAGAAGCCTGACTATCTACCAGATCCTACCGAGGGCACAAGATCATAGCTGAGGTATCAAGCTAACATTGAAGTCCGCGCGGAACTACTAGCGAGACTGAAATATCTCTCTGCAAAACATAAATTAAGCAAACGTGAGTACAAAGGTACTCAGCAAGACTTACATCAGAACTAGCTACATATGCATCAGTATCAACAAGGGGGGTGGTGGAGTTTAACTGCAGCAAGCCAGCTTTGACTCAGTGGCTAACCTGAACTACGACCGCAAGCAACTCTTTTGAGGTGGCGCACACGAGTCCACATATTCGCCATTCAATACACCACTATGGATCCACTCGCGTTTCCCTACGAGAAGGCCATCCATAGCACTCACGCTTATCTTGCGCATTTTAGAGTATCCACTTTCACTTGTCTATGAACTATGCAAGGGGTCCAAGTTTCCATATCCGAGGAATCCGGCTATTCGAATAGATAATGATAACCCTGCAGGGGTGTACTTCTTCACACACGCTCCCACCACTTACCGCCGTTTACATGACATGTACTCGGCAACCTTCAAGCGGAAGCCCACCAAGGGTGTCGGCCACGGCCTACCTAAACACTCAAGTCTCTAGTCCAGGTTTATCGCCTATCTAGGTTCCATCCGCAGGGAGTCCGGCCGAGGTTTCCACATACGGGACCGAACGATGTGAACAGGGTTCCCGAGACACCAAACGGGCGCCCGATACACCGTGCCACGGTGTATCTACCGCATCATAGCCCACCCCTAGGGTCAGCGCTACGCACGGCCGCCAACACATAACCTACAAACACCAGAAACTAGTTGCAACTCCTAGACAGAGTACTAGGGTGATTAAGAAGCCGAGAGGGTCAATTGAGGATCCCAATGAGTGGTAGTAGCTGTTCATGGATCACAGACACATAACTCAGTTCCTGAGGACGACTGCAATGAGACAACCCACCATGTACTCCTACAAGGCCTCTCACTGCTACCTTTACCAAAAATGTGTTCACACACTTAGCTCACACATAGTAGGACATGTTCACACACCTCCGATTCATTCCCGATGAATCAGACTGGACGCAAATCTATGCAATAGCAGGCATGACAAACAAGCATGAATGAGTAGGCACATCAGGGCTCAAAGAACTCCTACTCATGCTAGTGGGTTTCATCTATTTACTGTGGCAATGACAGGTCATGCAGAGGATAAGGGGTTCAACTACCGCAACAAGTAACAAATGAATCGTTGTTGTCCTAATGCAGTAAAAGAGATCAGGAGCGAGAGAGTGGGGTTGTATCAGAATGAACAAGGGGGTTTTGCTTGCCTGGCACTTCTGAAGATATCATTGGGTCTTCATCAGTGTCAACGATCACAGCGTCGGTACAACGTCTATCGAGAGGGGACAACCACCGGCAACAGTGAAGGAACACAATCAATGCAATGCACAACATGATGCATGACAATGACATGGCAATATGTTGTTGATTGAGCTAATGCAACTAGCAACACAATTAAATGAAGTTGGTTTGAACCCAAAGTTCAAATTCAAACTCCACATGTGGTTATAAAAATACCATTCATTTGATTTGTCCTAAACAGTGGCCCTAAGTTGTTCTAACATGCATGAAAATGGTACAGATGGATTCCTTGAATTTTTCTGATAATTTTTCATATATAATTTATTTCATTTGGAGTTACGGTTGAATTTCTATGATTTTTAGAAGTTTTGGGCATTTTCTGGAATTTATGAATTATTTTAAATCCAGAAAATGATTAACTGCGTCAGCATTGCGTCATGCTGGCGTCAGCAGGTCAACAGGGTTGTCCAGGTCAAACCTGACGGCTGGGCCCCACTAGTCAGTCTCACAGTTAACTATTTGGGTTAACTAGACTAACTAAACAACAGTGGGCCCACTGGTCAGTGACTAACTAAACTAACTTAATTAAGTTTAGCTCTAACTAACTGGGTTAGCCGGGCAAGGCCCGCATGTCAGTGACTAGGTGAGGTCCATCTGGCGGGGATTAGCACTAATGACCCCGCCACGTCGGCTGTCGCCGGAGTTGGCCGGCGGCGACCAAACCCGCGGTGGCAACGCGCTGGACTTGCGCTAAAGGCGGCGGGGGCGGTGGCTAAGGGCATTGGGGCGTAGCCCAGACTCGCCCGCATCCAGGGAGGTAGGTGGGTGGCCGTGGGGGCATCGGAGCTCGCCGGAACGGAGCTCGCGGCGGCGGCCGGAGCTCGGGTGTGCTCGGGTTCGATGCTGGGATGCACAACAGGGGCGTGGAGAGGGGCTACGGCCTCCTGGGAGTGTGGCAAACATGATGACGCGCTCGGTTTCGAGCCCGCATGGCTGTGGCCACGTCGACGGCGTCGCCGGCGGAGCAGAGTGCTCGGGCTCGGTGGAGATGGCGGCTAGGGGGCGCAACCGAGGCGTAGAGGAGGGGGGTTAGGGGCAGGGGCTCACGGTGGACGTAGAGGTGGCCTCGGCGTGCTCGGGGAAGCACCGGAGCGAGCGGGGCGGCGAGAGGCATCTCCGGTGGCCGGCGACGAAGACGATGAAGATGGCGTCGATGCAAGGCCTCCAGCGAGGAGTGGCCGGACGGAGAGGACGAGGGAGGCGTGGCGATGCTCGTGGACACGTCGGGGAGGCGAGGGAAGCACGGAGGCCGCGTCTACGACGTACGGTGGCAACGAGCTCTGCTCGGCTTCGGGAGAGCAAGGGGAGGGGAGAGAGCTGCAAGGAGGGAGGAGGTGCAGAGGGTCGAGGGAGGGTGCGTGGCACCCTCAGGTGGATCCAGCGGCGTGCAGGAAAGCAGGAGGTGGCTGGCGCGCGCCCGCGCGCGTCGGGCACACGCCCTCCTGCCTACTGCCAGGAGGTTGAAGACGGTGCGGCTGCGGTGGGCTGGGCTGCTGCTGGGCTGCACAGTGTTGGGCTGCAGATGGGCTGCCAGGTAAGTTAGGTGGGTTTCCTTCCTATTCAATTTTTCTTTTGTTTTCTATTTTTCTGCTGTTGTTTTGGCTTTAGTAAAAATACTAAAGCATTTTGTAAAATGCTGGAACAATTTGTGGACACTCTCTAGATTATTCTAGTGGCCCACATTTAATTTCAGCATTATCTGAGCATTTAATTTATTTATAGTATTTAAATGCCCAAAGTCAAATACAATATGAATTAATTCAAAAATCCAGGAATGACCTAGAAATATGTTCATCATTTTTGGCAGAGGTTTTCACCCTTATCAGAAATCATGAACATTTTCAAAGGGCATTTTTGCGTTCATTGAAAATGACTTTAGTTGAGCCTATTTGAAATCCATGTGGTGCTAGGGTTTGAACATCCCCATTTGAAGTTTCTGAGAAAAAGTAAACATGATGCATGGAGGTTATGCAAGGATAGGCAAGACTAAGCTAGGGCTGTGACATGAACTTAACTGTCGAAACTGAATTTAACTATCGAAACTGAACTTAACTGTCGAAACTGAACTTAACTGTCGCAACTGAATTTTGCTGTCGAAACTGAATTTTGTTGTCGAAACTGAACGCACTAGCAAGGTGAGGCTACATGTCGGTCGACTGACTTTTTCATCTCTGGTCAGTTGATTTTGCAGTTCATCTTCAACCTCCACCCCCTGAGCCGGCCAAACAGTAGCCCCGCACCGCCCACGGCCGGCGGTGCGCCGCCCCACCCGCCCCAAAACGCTCCCCACCGCCGGTCCGCCGCCGCCCCGGCCATCCCTCTAAGCCCCCCGTGTCGAGCTTTTTCTCCGGCAATCCCCACGCCACCGCCCCGCCAACGCCCCGCCACCGCCGGCAACCACCGCCCCCCATCCTGAACCCTAAGATATATAGTGGGGTACCTCTCCGGCGAGCCCCCCTCCCCGCAGCGGCTGGTTCTTCCTTCACCCCGGCGACATCGGAGTGAAGTGTAGCTAAATCGGAGCAGCATCGCAAGCAAGAGCAAGAGCGAGAGCAGCAGCGCGAGCAAGAGCAATAGCAAGAGCAGACCAGGCAGGGGACCAAGAGCAAGAGCAGAGCAGCAGCGCGAGTGAGAGCTAAAGCAGCAGCAGGTCCTACTGATGTGGACGTTGCCGCCGAGGGAGCGACGTCATGGAGGAAGTGGCCGGTGACGCCGCCGTGGATGGAGCCGCATCGTGTCGGCTCGGGACTGAGCGCCGGCAGCACCGTGAGATCGAATCAAGAAGAAAATGCAGCGATTGGTGTACAACCTCTTTGGTGGCGCCGATTAGGCCGCAGATTCATTCGAGGAAACGGTGATGGTGATGCTCTTCCAGTGGTGCAGGTGAAGACGGCGATGTGGGAATGGAGGTGGCGCGAAAGATGAGGGGAACATCGGGGCAGCTCCTTAGAGGTGGAGGACGGGGTGGCTGAACCGGCGGGACGATGAGATCGACGACGGATCCTCATCCGGTACGGTGGATGAAGGACGTCGAGGTGTTGTTGTGGACGACATCGTCGGGGAAGAGGCTCCGGCTGGGTGGCGAACGGAGCAGGGTATGGGGTTTCGTCGCGGGTTTTCGCGGCCTCGGTGTACGAATGGGTGGGCGGATGGGATGGCAGTGGGGAACCATGGCTTAGAGACGCGCTTGTCCGAAATGTGGGTAAGTTACAAAAGTGCCCCCACCGATTTGAGGCAGGTTCTTTTGGTTCAGGGGTACCACGGGCATTTCGCGTGTCGGGATTTCACAGGAGGTGGGAGTTTTCGCGCGCGTTGTAATTTTGGAATAGCAAGACGCAGGTTGAGATGGAGGGAGTTGTTGGAGCACAACGAGACAAAGATATATCTTAAATATTTCGGACTAAGAAGGCGCGGGTTGAAGAGGCGGGAGTTTCGCAACACGATAGACAGAGACGCTAGCTTGAATTTTCGGCATAACAAGGTGTGGCTTGAAATTTCGGAAGAACAAGCTTAACGTGTACCCAAAAAAATGACAATTTGCACCTCAACACGCACAACACACACACAAACACCATTTAGACTAGAGTAAGGTACACGTGCGTTGCACGCATGAGATTTGGCGACCAAATTATGAATAAACTAGCAGTGTGACCCGCGCATTTGCGCGGCTAGATGTATAAGGTATTGTCTTGTTCATATTTTTACATGTATCTACATATGTTAGTCATGAACTACTGGTTTTCTATTAGATAAGCATTCTAAATTGTATTAGACCATGGAGCCACATCATAACATGCTCGAAATTATCTTGTATTTTTATGTCCGACGATCACTGGCCCCATAGTGAACTTTAATCGATTTAATTTTACACAACATGATTAGGCTTTATTAGAAACACATTATGCAGATGGGTTGTCGTTAAGTACTCTGCTAACCCGAAGCTTTTTTACTTTGACACCCCTCATTTATCCATGGGCTTTATATGGAATGCGCACAAAAACCAAATTTTTGTTCATCATGCTATTTACTTCTGAGCTTCATATGAATCTTTGAAAGTGGAATATTTATGGCAACCCAAATGGTTCCACCTACGCTGATGTAATTTCGAACTTGTCACGATCAATAGTTTTGATAATTTAGCCTATGTGGAAGAACATAGTAGATTGGCCCCAATAGTAGCATCAATTTATGGTCTAAAATATAGAGGGTCTAAAATACATAGAAATATTGCAGCCAATATGTACATAAATCATCGTTGGAGATTTGTTAGAGATCCTTCTGACAATTGTATTTGTTGGGTAGATCACTGATCTATCTATGACAACAAATGAGTGGTGTCGGTGAGATAAGCAACCTAGGGTGGTAAAAGAAAGACGAAACTTACAATGTTCCTAGCATCCTTTCCATTGCATCTCGTGAGTGGCCTTCAACCCATGATTGCCTCCACTCAACTACATGTTGTGCCAAATCATAGACTCAATATGATTCAAAATGATAACTTCATGCCGTGTCTAGATTCAATTTTGAATAGAAGACTTTTAATTTTAGTTCTGTATGGACTCTCTATATGGCAGTCGCAGAAAATAAAATTTGTCTTTTCCCCTTTATTTTGAATTCAATATAATTAATTAATTGCACTTGGATGGATTATTGGAAATTATGTTTTATATTTATGATTTTGCGCCTGAGCGACTATGTGCTATCTGTTGTTAATCATGCTTTGCAAAGCCCGCCTAGTTATCACCATTAATCATCACATAAGCAATATGGAAATGCAAGTAGTTGATCATGCATATATTTTGGATAGTAAATTTCGTCACGACATGTGAGTCTCAGTTATCCCAGACGGCTAGGACATGTTGATGCATCTATGCCTTGTCTCAAAGGTCCTTGTGACCCATCGTGCCATCCACCCGCAACATGCAGAATATCTCTAGAGAATATTTGGCGTTAAAAAAAGTAAATTCTAGAGAAGATTTAGAGTTGGGGAGTTGTCAAATATTACTTTTATCTCCCACAAATTGACAAATATTTAATTTGTGTCATCATAAATAATTATTTGCATTGACTCATAAATACATGTACTCTATAATGTCTTCTAGAATTACTTGCTCGACTTCTACCAATGGACATGCACGCGATATCAAGACATTATATCAGATATATTTTTTTATAATAATATTAGTTATAATTTTATATTTTTTTGCCAGAAATAATTTTTGGGATCCTTCTAATAAACACGATCCAACATCTTTTTTGAAGTGTCAAGACTCTTTTTTGTTAACTGATTTGGTTGTTTTCTAGGCAATTGAATGGTTCAGCTATTTAATTTTCGTTGGAATACATTTTTTAGAATTGTTTGCTGGAGCACATGAGGAACATGTATTCACGTAGGCGTTGGCCTTAGAATGGCCACCAAAAGATTTACTGTACTTTTCTTCCTTTTTCCTTTTTGCGGTGAAGCGATTTGCTGCTCTCAACGGGGATATTATAATCTTTCTTAGGGAGGCAAAATAGTTAAGCTAAGCAGAATGATTGATCGTGTCCTTGGTACAGACGGGAACATACACATCCTTTATTTATTTATAAAATATCTTTTATATGGATCATAAATTTTTATAATCAATGGATTAAATAATTTTGTACCATGAACGGATGTGGTGGCTTATTTTTTTCTTTCTAACATTAATATTTTCAAGTACGGGCTGGTTTTAGCCTTTTTTTTACGGAAATGTTAACGCCCACACGTGTGGGCGTTGACCATCTCGATCACACGCATCCATCACCGTTCAGTATTATATGCACGAATCTTGACACAATCTGGCTGATTTTCTGTGCCACGTAGGACAGGGCGTGTGTGTGGCGTGTGGCATAGTTCGTCCACACATCCGTTTTACCACACGGAGGGGCCGGTGTGTGGGCGTTTAGCAGTTCACCCACACACCAGTTTTCAGTCACGCACAAGGGCTGGTGTGTGGGCATTTGCCATCTCGCCACACGCCCGTCTCCTCTCCCACACGTAAGCTGCTAGTTGCCATGTGTTTTTGCAGCGCACATGGCAACTGCCTCCAGTGTGCTTTATAAGCAGGTGGCAACTCACTTTTTTTACCCGAGTTGCCATGTGTTTTTGTAGGGTACACGGCAACTGCCTAGTGTGCACGTAATCAGATGGCAACTGTCTTTTACCGAGTTGCCATGTGTTTTTGCATGGTACATGGCAACTGCCCTAACGTGCACGTAAGCAGATGGCAACTCTTCCTTTTTACATGGCAACTGCCCTAGCATGCTTGTGAGCACATGACAACTCTCTCAACTGCCTACTGTTAGTATGTGGCAACTCCTAAAGTTATGAAATCATGGCAACTACATTAGATCAGACGGCAACTGCAGTTGAGCAACCATTGCAACTGCAGTTGTTCGACATGGCAACCGTAGTTCAGCGACATGGCAACTGCAGATAAACGAACATGGACGAGGGTCTGGACCATGGCAACTGCGGGCGCGCGGTAGGCGTCACGCGTCGCGTGCGGGACCAGAAGGGTACGAGGCCTGACAAACGGGCGTGTGGGCGTTATCAATTTCGCCCACACGCACGCGTGTGAGAGGATTCGGGAGGGAAAAAAATATGTGTGTAGGCATTAGTTGTTTTGCCCACACGTAGGTGTGTGGGCTGGTTGCTGTCCATGCCACACGTGGCGTGTGGCACAACTACCCGATACACCACACGTATGGCAGTTATCGGGACTTTTTTTATAGGATGCCTCTGGTTTATAGTTTTATAACTTTTTAATCAGTTGATTACCGGCCGCTTGGTGGGTTGGCCTGTCGCCGTGTCCGATTGAAACTGTGCATCTCCCACAGCAGTTTTATTTGGGTGCATGCAAACGTATAGGTGTGTACTTCTATGTAGGCACGTGATAGATATATTTGCATGTAACTTTTTTATTTGTTAATTTTAACTGCTGCATGCTTCCGTTTATGATTCCAGATGTAGTTGCCCTATATATGCATATATATACACGTGACAGTTCAATGCGACCATATGTACATGTTTACCATGTTACGTAGCAATTTTAAATCTTAGCCATTATTATTTTGATCAAACGGTGCAAATAATATTAGCATATGTGGATAAACGTGATGGCTTGTTTTACTTCTGTCTTAATTATATAATAGATAGAAACCACATTATAGCATGCAAGCTTTGAGTCATATATGCATGATGTAGATGTTCGTTTAACTCTTATAGTTCATTTCATTCTAAATCATCTAGTTTTTATAAGAAAGCTAATCTATTTTAAAATTCATGGAATTGTGCGTCGTAAGACATAAAGTAAAAACAAATAATGGCAAATCATGTAGAAACACATTTGGGCAATTCTGATACGGAAGATTCTAGAACAAATAAGAAGTGCTTGTGTTTTGATGTTTGTGCATTATGCTTAAGTTCAACCATGGAGTCTTCTAGATTATACATGTGTCGAAATCTGGTAGAATCTAGATGATATCCAACGGCCAATAGTGCTTAAATTTGCCATCTTTGGACTATCGGATTCACCTCATCCAACGACCATCTTTCAAAGTTAAAGTTACCCGCACACAATATAAAAAAAATATAATATATATATAGGGGTATAGATATAGATATGTGATGAAAAAGGCGCCCATCATCTCCAATTAGAATAGTGTGTCCATGCACGGATGCGACGTCGCCAAATGATGTCTGCCATTGGTATCTCAAATTCAAATCAGTCTGACCTTGTTCAATGTGTATACATTACAACATGCTCGTTTCCAAACTACACGTCGCAGATCTCCATTATATTTCTACATGCATGGGTTTCAAACATCAGGATCTCTTATTCAAATATTTGAATTCAACTTTACATTGATTGTGACCTCATCTATTCAGCTATTCTTTTACACCCACACAGTAGTCTTCTCTTTATAATTGTACCACTAACTTTCTCTCGTGCATGCATGCACACGCACTATCAGTCGGCATTATCCATCGCACACATACAATCTTTTTCTTCAGGTCGGTCTCCCATGAAGTCACACACCAACACACATCCCCCTCTTCATCATATCGGGCATTCTTTATCTCTCACGTGTGCATGCGCAACGATCGATGTTCCTCTATGTATGTGTGTATATAGCTAGGTCATTCATAGTTTTTCACACAAACCGATCAATCGATATATCTAGTGAGGTCTCACCCTCTTTCCCACGCCCACATCGATCAATCTATACCTCTCTATATAGGATTAACATATATAGCTAATGCACCCACATTAATTATGTATCCAACGTCCCCCTCTCATCATCCATGCCTTCCGCTTCATCTCTCGGACGTGTGCACAATGGCGAAGACAGGGGGCTGTAAGGGTCCTGCCCCCCTCCCCCCCTAACATTACTATATATCAAGGCTAATATAAATGTGATCATTAGACAATTGCTGCTAAAAATGGTTTAAGTTCATGAATTGACCCTCCTCGTAAAGGATTAGCAATGCTTGGCCCCCTAACTCGTTTATTTTTCATGGCTCCGCCACTACACGCATCAGCGCACGTGTTCGCCCCCTCTCTCTAAATATCGATCTCGCACTTGTGCATTCCTTCATAGTCTCCCTCCACTCGGCCCCTCACACCATCTTCTAGCCCCCCAACGGATTTTGCCACATGAACAATCTAGCAGACTCCATGGTTGAACTTAAGCATAATGCACAAACCTCAAAACAACAGTGGTTCTCTTTGTTCTAAAATCTTCCGTATCATAACTGCCCAAACTTTTTTCTAGTTGAATTGCCATTATTTGTTTTTACTTTATGCTTTACAACACACATTTCCATTAATCATAAAATAGATTAAGGGCTTCTTTGATTCAAAGGATTTTCAAAGGAATTTTGGAGGATTCTAATCATTAGGAATTTTCTATCTTGATTGTTTGATTCGTAGGATTTTAAACCATAGGAATTTTTCCATATGATTCATTTGCACTAGATTTCATAGGAAACACCCCATCCACTCAAACCTCTTTGAAAGAATTCTGCGTTTTTTCTATGCACAATCAAACACTCGTACAATCATGTAGGATTCAAGACGACATTCCACTATAATCCCATGATTTTGAATGAGATGAACTATAAGAATTAAACGAAGGGCTACATCAGGCATATATGACTCAGAGCTTACATGCTATAGTATGGTATTTATTCATAATTTGGTTGCAAAATCTGATGCGTGCAATGCACGTGTACCTTACTAGTACTTCGAGTATGTGCAAAACACGTAAATTAGAATACCAATGGCACGCTAAACAGTGTCTCTCTTACAGTTCATGAAGCCACGTGGCACATGTGTAGGCGTTGTCGCGACCTCCTTGTGTGGATTGATCACAGTGATGTGCTGCTGGTTCCAGAATAATGTACTCGTCCTCCCTGAGCCATACTGGCGGTACATGCACAAAGCGAAGATGTGCACGCACGCCATGCACGCACTCATTCCTCGCACGCACACGCGGGTACACGGGCGGACGCAATTTTGTACCAAGATCCACCCCATGTGATAATTTTACGCGTGTAAAGTTGTTCACTTCATTGATGGCCAATTAATGCAGCGCATGCAAATTGGGTGGACGTGAGGGTAGAAGAAAGACATTATTACCCCACTGCGCGCATGCGAGTAGTTAAATCATGGGTTGCTAGTAGTACTTCCATTGGTCTCCTTCGTATTTTGTGCCAATTTTTTACAGTAACATAATATTTACGCATTTGAGCAGTGTAGTACTTGAAATTTATGTTCCGCTAAAACTATCGGGAGCCGTTTCGGGCCTCGAAACCAAAACCATCAATTAATCTTTACCTTGTTCCCATCACATTCGAAAGCCTGCTCACACCTACTAGTAGTATGTACCAAACCTGAACGTGTTCCCACTATGCAGGTATTAGTACTAGTGCTAGTACTTAGGTTATAAAAAGGGGAACTTCCTAACCGAAAATCACTCTACCGTTCCTCCTCATAAGTGCATCTTCTTCGTTCGTCGTTGCCATGGCCGGTGAGCAGAGCTCTAGGTCGAGAACTACTCGTAACAAGGGAGCGGCAACCAAGGCTGCGGAAAAAAAGAGAGGGCTCGCTGCCACGCAGAAACCTCGAAAGATCTCTCACGGGCAGGCGATGGCTCACAGGAGCGCCCTAGCCGCGGAGGCGAACATGCTGAGCTGGCGGAGCTGGAGTCGTTATCCCTTGACGGCATGCCCGATCAGCTCAATAAGCAGAAGGGGTTCATCCAAGGCTTGATGGATATGCTGAAGGAGAGCCTCGACGACATGCCCGCTGAGCTCAGTCGGCAGGGGGAGTTGACCGCCGGCTTGGTGATGCTGCTGAAGAAGAGCATTGCCTCGGAGAAGAAGGCGACCGGCGAAATCCTGCGACTTCGGGAGGACAATGCGAAGCTCTGCCACGAGATCGACCTGTTGAAGGAGAAGAACGCCGGCTGGAAGAAGCTGCATGAGAATAGTAGTTCCTCGATGAAGATGCTGCAGGCCCTCGCCATGGAACAGAAGGAAGCGTTGGCGAAGCTCCGCATCGAGCACCTGGCTGGTGTCAAGGTACGTAATATGGCCGTGGAACAGATGATGAAGGCTCGCGTCGAGAAATGCCGCGTCATGGACACAATGATGAAGATGGCGGAGGAGACACACATGGAGATGGAGGTCGTGGAGGCGATGAAGAAGCAGTTACGACTCCGTGGCGAAATAGATCATTTGGGGTGATAATCTTCCTTCTTCTTTTGCTCTTGTGTTTCATCTTTTGCTTTGGGTGTTTCGCTGCACGTGTCACGTTCTCTACGAGGCATGAATAGAAGAATGTTTTTTTGAGGGAATGAATGGAACAATGCTAACAATGAGATGACTAGCAAATTAGATCATTTTTTATCGCCATATGGCACTGGGCTGCCATGTTTCGTGCTCCTCCGTCGCAGTACTACTCCAGTGGAAAACTTGAGTATACTGCACGGTTCTTTGCTCCTCCTCGATCAGGTCATCGGCGCATTTATACAAGCAGTCAAATCACAAGGCCCCGCCTTCCAGCAGTAATGAGCCGTCAAATCACAAAGGCCCTCACCTCTCGTGAAACCGACCAAGCTAGACTGCCCCGCCCTTTAGCCTTTTAAAAATGTATACTTTTCTACAGAAGTAGTATCGATGGACTGTGCCATGCAGCAAAACTTGAAATTAAAAAAAAAGTGGTACATATAGAGAGCGCTCGTCGCCAAATTATGCATATAGTACTATTAAAAAGGCTAGTCACAATAATGGTGTCCAGCACAACCCACCCTTAAATAAAACTAAGATGGTGCTTGGATACGTTTTAGTCCCATGACTAAAAGTAGTGGGACTAAAACATGCTAGCCTCACCCATGCTTGGATCCAAATACTAAAAAGGCTAAAATCAAGTTAATGAGCATTTATTATCCTCCAAACCCTCCAATCCAGAACTCGTCTGTGTTAAAGGAGAGGAGTTAAATGAGTAGAGAGAGGACTAATCCACATTTTAGTAGGGGTACCCCTGACTAAAAAAATTTAGTCTCAAGACTAGTTTTAGCCCCTCTTTAGTCAGGGGTGCTTGGAACTTTAGCCTCTTAAAGAGACTATTTTTAGTCAGACTAAAATAAGTCCCTTGGATCCAAGCACCCTCTAAGCATCCTGGAATTGTTTGACAAAACTAAGCACGCTGAAATTCTTTGCACAACTAAACTGCTGGCTATATGATGTTGGCCATATATATTGTACGTATATAATGTGAAGAAACGAGTGGTAGTACTATACTAACTAAAAGATGAAATGTAAGAAATACTAGTATGTACGAACTGAAGAGTTAAAGTAACGAGAAGAAACATAACATAGTTCTGCTGGGGGCTCAGCACAACACACCCCTCAAATTAAATTAAGCACACCTGAAATTAAACTTTGCAACTATTCCGGTAGACACTGCATTAGAACCACCATGAGTAATGACACTGCCACCTTACTCGGAGTCCTCGTCCACGTCCTCGACTTCGTCCTTGTCCCTCTTCCTCCTGGACGATACTTCTTTGCTTGAACCGCACACTTGGCTGTTGCTCTTCATCCAACCCTTGTAGATATTGAAGCAAAGGTAGCCATCCATTGCAGCGTAGTGGATGTGGTCTATATCTAGTACATTCCGCTGCCATGCATGACGATGAAACGTGTAATGAGGTTTCTCCAGTTTACCGTACGAAGGATGAACCATGGATCCTGCCAGGATCAGCATTGAAGGCTGACGAGAGGACACCGGTCGATTCTTCTGGAGGTCGAAGGTGTTGCCTACAACGAGGCCTATCTGACGCAGGACTTCTTTGTCGTTACCAAAGTCTACATTAACGAATTTTACTAGGTTGCTCTCGAGGAAGTTCTTAAAATCCTGGCACTCAACGTCGGCATGGCATATGTGGTAGACCAAGCAAACATTATGTTCGCAAACCTGGATCACAGCGGGCTTCTTCCTCTCTTCGTCCTTTAGATCCTTCTCTCGTCACAGGACTGTGGTGTACTCAACATCTAGCCCAGTGACCCACTCATCATCTGAGTTTTCAAACATGCGCCTGAAGCAAGAAAGGCATCCTTTCACCATCGCGGAAGAACGGGTGTAGATGACGTCGAACTCATTGCCGGTGATGATTCTAACCTTGTACTCACCGTTGATCGTGGAGATTTGGGATGCCATGGATTTGGGAGGAGGGTTAGGATTAGTGGAACTGCCGTAATGTGAATGGACGGGACGACTAGGAGTGAACCGCCGTAGTATTGAAGGACGTGCGGGGACGAGTAGGAGCGAACTGCCAGCGTGCGAACAGCAGGGTAGTGGCTTTCCATTCTCCCATGATATGGGCTTCCAAGAGCCTTTGGATCTAAGATCGAATGGTTGCATGGCATGATTCTAGACCTATGGGTGAAGATCCTATCCTGGAGGGTTATTCTGCAAATTTTCAGCAACTTAGCATGCGACCGTTTGATCTCAGATCCAAGGGCTACCAGCAGCCCGTATCATGGTCGCGCCTACCACGACCGTCGCGTCGCTCGCGCGGTCGCGCCCTTGGAGATTTAACACGGTGCGTTAAGCTATCTGATGTTGGCATGTCATACATAGTCATCGCTTAGTCACTCATACTACAACAAGGTTGGCTATAAGTGTATTTTTTTACTCCTCTCTATCTCTTTCTACGTACTCAAGGAAGAAATGGTGCTAAGCGCGTGTATTTATTGCATTTGCCAAGGAGTTACCTCTTTCAATGAAATGGTGTTGCTAAGTTTGCTTCATTAATTAGCTATAGACTCAAAATTGTCTTTTCACCTAGGTACACGCGCTTAGCACCAAAGTAATCTCTCTCTTCTTGATTAACTTGCCACATCATGCTTTATGCCTATGTGGCAAGCTTAAGCACCTATAGGAGCAAGTAAAAGTAAGTACAATAGTGCGCTTTACATGGCATTTTTGCATATGTGGAGGAAAGACAGGCAAGGAAAAAGTGGAGAAGTGGGCTCTCATGCAAGAGCCAGCCTCTACTACATGGTGGAGCATTGGGAGAAGCACCTGTATGGAGGTGGTCAGGAATCTGGGAGACTCATGCCGGTCGTAGCACCGCAGTTAAAATGATAATGGAAAGTCAAATCACGGGGCCCCACCTGTCCAGCATTAACTTGCTGTCAAATCACACAGCCCTACGTTTGCAGCAGTCTACTCCCTCATCTTCTCGCATCTCTGTCGAACCGACTAGGCGGAACTGCCCCGCCGCCTACCGCGCAGGAAAAGCCCCGCCCTCGACTTTTAAATAGTATACAGTATACTAATTTTGTATCCATGGATTGCGCCCGCGCCATGGAGCAAAGCGTCTAGAAAACGGAGGAGAGACGGTGGTCTTGCAATAGAGAAGAGGGAGAGGCGAGACGGTGGTTTTGGAATGGAGATGATGGAGAGGAGAGGAGGTGGTTTTGCAATGGGGAAGAGGGAGAGGAGCGTGCGGCAGCGATTTAGGATTGGACGAGAGGGTCGGCGCGCTTTGACTGGATCAAAATCAAAATCAATTTACCCTTCAATTAAGAAAGCAACCCCACATTAACTAGTCTCCCTTTTATTCTGGGTCATAATTGATCATGATTTTCGCACATAAAATATATGTTATACGTTGTATACAAGGCCACTATCAAAATTACAATTTGCAACTATACAAGGCCACTAACATTAATCGAGGCAAAATTGATGGTGTTTGCCTCGTACTAGCACCCGAGGACATTAATATCCTTTGTGTGCATGCGGGAGTTAGAAGGTTAGCTTGCATTCCCAACATTAATCAACCAATGAGGAGTAAGAGGGTTGGCTTGTTGTGCTTGGGAGAGAAAAACCACATTAATTAACACGACAATCAAGGTGACAAGCTAGCTTGCAACATTGACTTAAACATAGCATTGATTTTTACCTTGGTACCTGTAATATGAGTTTGTGGCCTTGTCTACAAAAATGAAGGGAGTATAATTTGAAAGTACATTCAGATACGAACCAAACGATACAATTTTTGGTGACATGCATTCACATTTTGCTTGTCAAATAAAGTACTTGGTCAAACTTTGACCCAAAATACACGAAACAACAACAAAATACTTCCAAGACCAACGCCGCTCTTCCGCTCTTCTCCTCTTAAACCACCGCCGCTCCTCTCCTGTTCCAATCTAAATGCAGCGCCGCTCCTCTCCTCTTCCATTTCAAAACCACCGCCCCTCCTCTCCTGTTCCAGTCCAAAACCAGCATCGCTCATCTCCCGTTCTAATCCAAAACCAGCGCTGCTCCTCTCCTCTTTCATTCAAAAACCACCGCCGGCGAGTGAAGGTGATGTGGAGAAGTAGATCGATGGAGGAGTACAACCGATACGTGAGGATCGCAGACGGCGACCCTATGAAGCTAGCTAGGATGTTGGAGATACAATCTTGGTTTGACAACAAGGACCAACTAGCGGCGACGACGACATCCATGGCCAAATATCTGCAACAGAGCGAAAAGGCGGCGATACTCCCGGAGGGAGTCGCGCCGGAGTACATAGAGCTGCTCCTTTGGGCCATAGAGCAAAGAGATTCACCGAATCCGATCATGAGGGAGCGGTGGTGGGAGTATCGATCCCAGATGGAGCATCCACCAGAGATTGAAGGATCGAGCATCTACAGGGTGTCGTTTGTGAGGGTGTCCTGCCAGAGCGAGCCGGTGGAGTCTTCGTCGACCGAACCCAACTACAAGAGGAGAAAAGCAGTTGGCCCGTTGACGCCTCCCCGCCATTGTCTCCCTCGCTGTTCACATCGTCTCACGGGGCGGCTGTCTGCCGCCGAGGAATAGGAGGGGGCTGCCCCCCCCCCTAGCCCAATAGTCGGTCAGGTTGTGAATTGTCAGGAGGAGCTTAGGGTTGTCAGTATTTGCAGGTTGTGAATTGTGTTTTGTGTTGTGTATTTTGAGAGTACTTTCAGATATGAATGTCTTTTGAATTTCAGATTTGCAGTATTGAGCATATAAAGTATTTTATGAATTCTAGAGATCTATTTTTAGCACTAAAAAATGTAGTTTCATAGGAGTATAAAAGTGCAGACAATGTGATTCTCAGAGAAGAAACTGCAAGTTTCAGTTTCAGATAAGAAACTGCAAGTTCAGTTTCAGATAAGAAACTGCAACTTTCAGAGGCAGATCATTTATATTAACACGGCCTTTTCAAACAGGGTTAACATCATGTTGGAAGTTTTATTCATGGTCCAAAATGGAACTACGAGCCAGTTAACATCATGCTAATCAACATTCATGCATAGCACATCTTCATATGATGCACAGTCAAAATTCCCACACAATGTCGAGTGTGCGAAACACAGAGAAAACAAGGGACGAAGTTTTGGCAAGTGTTGGACGTGGTTTTGGGCTGCCCTGTCTAGGCTTTCATTTTTAACATGCACAGCCCACGACCTCGGATGGGAGGTCCATAGGCCTGTTTGTATTTTCTTAGGGCCGTCATGTATCGACCGGCCTATGGACCTCCCATCCGAGGTTTTATTTTTGGCAGCCCAATTTATGTATTTTTTTGAAGAAAACGCAGAGGTCTGTTCTATTTTTCTATATAAGAATAGGAACGCCAGGTCCAACTTATGTTTCCCTTCTAACTATATTATATATATTTCAATTATTTTATATGTTGACTGTTTAGTTCACATACTCCCTCCTTTTCGGTTTATAGGGCTTATCTCAAAATTTTAGTTTTTCCATTTTATAAGGCTCAATTTGGTTGTTTTCCATCACATGTTCAGATTCCAAGGTGCATTAAATCATTGCATGCAAGTATTAAGAGAAAATTGACCAATGCATGTACTTTATGCATGCATGCATTGCAATTTATGCATTGATAAACATAATTTTTTGAGGAAAACAAGTGCATTAATTAGGTCCTTTTGCAAACTACAAAAAGTATTCCACCATTCATCATCTACCTTGGTTGGTGAGATTTTTGAATTGAGCCCTATAAACCGAAAAGGAGGGACTAATTGGCAAATAGATCTCGCCGCCACCCCCCGCCTCCTGACTCCAGGCGCGCCTGCCCCCCTCAGCAAGTCCGCTCGCGCGCCCCATGGAATTGCCGGCCATATCCACGGGGGAATGGCTGCAAGACAAGCAGATGTACAAGATGCATCTCCCACATGTCTACAAAGCCTTCTCGCGGATGATCCAGCCGCTCGGCTCCGTCGCGCTGGCGCTGCTGCGGGAGACTCGGGGGAGGAGATGGAGGGAGCGAGTGATGCGGATCCGCGACGACGCTCTCTCCTGGACCCAGTGCACGCACGAATGGAGGGAAGCAGAGGAGGAAGCTGCGAGGGAGGAAGCCGAGCAGGGACCAAATCCGTTCTCTCACTCCCGCAGGTATGCTCGGATGTGCAAGGATCAGGTGGATTGGGAGCTGCTGAATCTAGCCCTGCGGATCTACTTTGAAGGAGATTTCTTGGAGAAGCACAGGATGCCCCACCCCAGTGAGTCGCCGATTGCGTTCGTTTGATGGGCGAAAGAAGAAGTGAATTCAGGAGATCCATGCCGTGCTGCGTGATGGGAATGCTTGACTGGACTCCTGCCCACCAGCACGCCACCGGAGACGGAGCAGGTGGATCCCCTACCTTATCTCTCCCCCAAACCTGCAGAAGATTGAAATTAGGCTTGCAATCTGCTTCAATTAAGCTGTCTGATGGTTATTTCTGCTTCCTGAGAGACAACATCTGGCTGGAGGATGAGAAGGAACCAAGAACTCCGATGAATTTCCCCTATCACAATGGGGGGAGCGTCGGTTGGACAGTGGTACGGCCCACCTCCGCCTCAAATGGGGCCATAATCTGGGCAGGCTCCTGTAATTGCCCAAGATCAATCTGCTGGTGGTTCTGACTCTCAGATCAGTGGGAAATCTCAAGGCAAGAATCAGCAAAAGAAGAGATAGGACATCCAGAAAACTGCTCCTGCCCCTGCTTCGGGCCTTATGGCATACTCTGAGGTGATCTGCTACAACTGTGGGGAACCAGGGCATCATTTGGATAAATGTGTCAAGCCCAAGAGTTGTTTTATCTGCAAAATGGTTACTCATAAAGTTGAGAATTGCCATGTCAGAAGGAAAACCCATAGTTCTACTAGATATATTGGAAGTGCTGCTCCAAGATTATGTCCACCATTGACAAGATTTTCTGTGACATAGAATTAGATAGTTCCTTTCCCCTTTCTAGTTGTAGAGCTCTGCCCAGATGTGGTAGTGACCACACTCCTTTTCTCTGGGACTCTGGTCTTAACCAAACTCCAAAGAGCAATAGTTTTAAATTTGAAAAGTGGTGGATGCTTAGAGAAGATTTTACTGAGCTAGTTAGGAAAATCTGGAATGAGCCTACTGGGAGTAGCTTCCCCCTAAAAAATTGGAAGATCAAAATCAGGAGATTTAGAAGAACTACCAAAGAGTGGAACTCCAATGAGGAAGCTAATCCTAGAAGATACAAAAGGCTTCTCCTCCTTGAGTTTGATTCTCTAGATATTAAGGCAGAAACCACTGACCTCTCTGAGGTTGAGACTAATAGATTAAACTTTGTCCATGGAGAGCTCAAGAAAATTTGGCTTCAGGAAGAAATCAAAGCCAAACAAAGGTCTAGAGAAAGGAACATTAAGGAGGGTGATAGAAATACTGCTTACTTCCATGCAGTAGCTAACCAGAGGAGGAGGAAAACCCTCATTCACTCCCTTGATGGCCCTAATCGCCCTGTTACTGAGGTAGATGAGATGCTGAAAGTGGCTATTGACTTCTACAAAGATCTGTTTAAGAAAGAAAACCCTTCTGGGTTCTCTCTACAAAACAATTTTTTCTCTACTTCTGAAAAAGTCTCTCCTGCTGAAAATGAGCTACTAGAAGCCCCTTTCAGAAATAGAGGTGAAGGAAGCCATTTTTAGCTCTTATCCTGATGGGGCTCCTGGTCTTGATGGGATTCCCTTCTTGTTTTACCAGCATTTTGGGGACTTGGTGAAAAATGATCTCCTATATATTTTCCAAGCCTTTCATAGAGGAGAGTTGGATCCAGCAACTTACTCATGGGGGGTCTGTTGGGGTCAAGTTAAATAACCGTGAAAGTGATTTTTTCCTTGCTGGTAAAGGCCTTAGGCAAGGTGACCTCATCTCCCCTGTCGGTGTCAAAACCGGCGGATCTCGGGTAGGGGGTCCCGAACTGTGCGTCTAGGCCAGATGGTAACAGGAGACAAGGGACACGAAGTTTTACCCAGGTTCGGGCCCTCTCGATGGAGGTAAAACCCTACGTCCAGGTTCGGGCACATCTTGTTGAAGAAGAGATCGTGTTCCCTTATTCGGGATTCTCATCAATATGGGCGTGGGTAACCCAACCGCGCCATTGATTACGGCGCTTGGAGATAAGCGAGTCTTACCAGGCTGGTGGGGACATGTAGTTGCGTCCACCCATAGAAGGGGATAAAGATCCACCTTTTCACCTACGCCTTCTTCCTCCTTCGCCTATCCATTCTTGCGCACTCGAGCTCCAGCGCCCAAGTCTGCACTCCCCACCTCAACCTTCTCCAGTCATGTCCGGAGCGGGAGGCAATTGGATGGTCTCCTCCGTTACGGAGGGACACATCAAAAGACTAAGGAAGGTCGGATACTTGTCCAACGACATTGCGCACCGGCTTCCCGAAGAGGGGCAGCTCATCCCTACCCCTAGGCCCCATGAGAGGGTGGTGTTCCTCCCCCATTTCCTCCGCGGACTGGGTTTCCCTCTCCATCCATTTGTCCGGGGGCTCATGTTCTACTATGGCCTTGATTTCCACGATCTGGCCCCGAATTTTGTCCTCAACATCTCGGCGTTTATCGTCGTGTGCGAGGCTTTCCTCCGCACCCGCCCCCATTTCGGCCTATGGCTCAAGACTTTCAACGTCAGGCCGAAGGTGGTGCGCGGCAACCAGGCGAAGTGCGGAGGAGACATGGTCGGCAAGATGGCCAACGTCCTATGGCTTGAGGGCTCCTTTATGGAGACCCTGAAGGGGTGGCAATCGGGGTGGTTTGACATCACCGAGCCGCGCGACCCTTAGTGGTTCGCAGCCCCCGAGTTCCGGTCCGGACCCCCAACGCGGCTCACGTCCTGGAAAGAGATGGGCCTGTCGTGGGGCAGCCAAAAGGAGGTGACCGGACTGCAAACATGCATCCAATCCCTGGCGAACAAGCAGCTCAGGCTCGTCAACGTAGTCCAGGTTATGCTCATACGCCTGAGCCTCCCGTGTCAACAACGGGCCTTCCATCTGTAGGAGTTCAATCCGGCGCAGCATCGAACTCTGAGCAGGCTCTTCAATACGACGTACGAAGATGCCTGGAAGGTGCTTTTCAAGGGCGCCGAGGCTCCCGCATCCGCTACCGAGGATCGCGGATTCAGCGTGCAGCCTCACGCTAGCGCGGTAAGTTTTTTGTACCTTTTACAGGGCACTAGTTTTTCATAGTTTTAACTCTGTGCGGGATTTAAGCTCCCTTACCCTTGATAGGATTGGCAGGCGAAGTCCGGATAGATCAACTGTCCGGCTCCTTTGCCTGAAGGCCCAGCGGATACTCACTTGGCGAAGCTGCTGGTTCCGGCACCCTATGTGGTGCCGGAGAAGAAGGCCGCAAAAAAGGCCGCGGGGACTCGAAAGAGTGCCCGGCGCCAGGAGGCGTCGGATCCATCATTCGACGGTTCCGATGCGCATTCCTCCCGTGAAGACGAGGAGGAAGAAGAAGAGACCTCTCCAGCGGGGGGAGAGAAGAAAAGGAAGGCCGCCCTCTCGGGGGAGGCTGGTGGGTCCAAGAAGGGGAAAACCCTTCCTCCGGATTGCTCCACCGACGCCGACGGCAGCGGAGAGGAGTGGCAGCCCAGGGCCAAGCCCCTGGCAAAATCGTAAGTATCCGGATACCAGAGTAATTCATAGTATTCGTCTATTGCACAGCTTTCCCTTACGTCGAATATGTTTATGCTGCCCACCCAAAGACCGGCTCGACGCATCGTCGAGCGGCTCACTGGACTCGTCGGATGTGAACTCGCTTCTGACGGTTTCCTCCCCCCGCCCTACGGACGACACCGAAGTGTTGTCCCAATAGGTTCCAAGCCGGGAGGAGGTGGTCCTGGAGGCGCCGCAAGGCGACCTCCCGGACTCCAGGAGTAAAGGGGATGAAACCCCCCGGGGCTCCAAGTCCGGCTCTAGGTCGGACACCGCTCTGGAACCTTCAGAGGTTCCAGAGTCTGGCGAGGGACCTCCTTCCAAGAGGAGCAAGTCCGCCGTGCCGGTGGCCCCCGTCCAACCGGAGGCGCCGGACAATATGTTGGAGGCGCTCCAAGGCGCCTCCATCGACGAGGAGCACCGCGCTATTATGAGTGCGGTGGTCCAGAAGGTTCAGTCCGCCAAGAGCGGACTGACTGAAGCTTGTACTAGCCTTTTGACAGGCTTTGAGGTAAGTAAAGAATGTGTAAATAATAGTACCACATAGACAGTAGCCCCTGATGCTCTGTTTGGCGTTCAGGAAGAAAAGCCGAATAGAGGATCAAATAGAATTCACAGGAGTCTAACAAAAATGAGTCAATATGCGTATGCAAGCTTCCCTGCTTGCGTCCGCCGCATTGACTGCGGAAGTGGGCACGCTAAAGCAGAACCTTGAGCGGTCCGAGCAAGAGCTCGAGCGTGCCAAGAAGCAGCTCGAGGATAATGAAGGTAAGAAATACCTTGTTAAAAATATATACATAAAGGTGCAATTGCAAAGAATGACAGGATTATCGTGGCTATTGTAGGGGCCACGTCTGAAGTGGCGACCCTTAAGCAAGCGTTGGTCGAGGCCGAGAAGAGTGCGGCCACAATGCGCACCGAGCGGGAGAAATATGAGGCCGAGGTTGGCAAGGTGCGGCAAGAGCTCCAGGCTCTCATGGAAAAACATGAGAGTTTGGAGCTTGACTCGAAGATGCAAGCATCCGAGCTCGCGTTGGCTATTGAAAATGCCAAATCTGCCAAGGCCGAATCCCAGAAGACCCTCCAGGAGTTGGATGAGGTGAAGAAGATAGCGGCGGGTAAGGCATTCTTTATGCAAAGCAAACACATAAATGTGAGTTACTTGTTACTTACCTGAATCAGGAGTTCTCCAGGAGTGTGTCTGATGTCGCCGCATTCTATCGAGCCGAGGAGGGCAGCTCGATGGAGAAGGTGTTCTAGTCTCAGACGCTGAGGCCGGACACCCCATGCCCCTGAGCGACCAGCTGAAGCAACTGGTCGAGATCCACAAGGCGGCCGAATAGGCCATGAAGGGCCTTATTGTTCGGCTGTGGCCTGGAGGGGCTCTGCCTGGGAGCTATTTCGGGTTGGTGCGGCGGCTGGTGGAGGCCTGTCCAAGGCTCGAAGTCATCAAGTGCTCCGTCTGCATTGAGGGTGCCCGTAGGGCCCTTGCCCATGCTAAGGTGCACTGGGGCAAGCTGGATGCTGAGAAGCTTGTGAAGGATGGGCCACCGCCGGGGAAAGAGCATCGCAAGCCCGAGAATTACTATAAGGATGTTCTGAAGGGTGCCCGCCTTGTGGAGGATGAATGTTCTAGGGATGTAATTTTTGAGTGAAACTTGCTCGTTTTGTCCTGTGCGCTGAAAACTTGTTTATATGCGCTAAGCAATGCTGTTGGAATTTAAAATATTACCTTCTATGCGGCTATTTATCAATTCTGAGAGATGGCGAGTCGTCGGCTTCTGCCCCCGTGCCGCTAGTGCTGGGGTGTTCGGGGATAAACCTGAGCGCTCTTTTTCCCATGTTTGGGTCCTTCGAGGGAGGCGCTCAGCCCAACGAACAAGGCAATCAGACTATAATGCGTGAACACTCTCACTTAGCCATAGAATTCTATAATTTTAAATTTTGGCGAAGCCCCTGGTATTCGGAAGACCGAGTTCGGGGCGCTATCCACGCCTTGGACGGACAGAGCCGGCTCCTTGCCCTAAGCGGCATAAGTCTTTAGGGACTCGAAAAAACCTCTCGAACAGCGACCGGCTCTCGCTTCATCATGACAGTCAGTTTTAGCTTTCTCCACTGAGGTGCTCTGTAACGCCCTCGATGCGGCTATATCTCCCACGTGTCGAAGCACGACTTAGAGGCATAACCGCATTGAAAGCAATGTCGCAAGTGAGGTAATCTTCACACAACCCATGTAATACCTAAGGGAAAGAGATACATAGTTGGCTTACAATCGCCACTTCACACAATTACATGAATAAAGCATTACATCATCCAGATACAATCAAGGTCCGACTACGGAACCAAAATAAAAGAAGAACCCCAAATGCGACAAAGGTCCCCGATCGACCCCAACTGGGCTCCACTACTGATCAACTAGAACGAAACAACACAAAGGGCAAGATCTTCATCGAGCTCCTCCTTGAGCTTGGTTGCGTCTCCTGCTCGGTAACATAGGCACCTGCAAACTGGTTTGGAAGGATTTGTGAGCCACGAGGACTCAGCAATCTCACACCCGCGAGATCAAGACTATTTAAGCTTATAGGAAGGATGGAGTAATGAGGTGGAGCTGCAGCAAGCGACTAGCATATATGGTGGCTACAATCGCAAAAGAGAGCGAGAAGAGAGGGCAAAGCACGGTCGATAAAAGTATGATCAAGAAGTGATCCTATAGCAACCTACGTCAAGCATAACTCCAACACCGTGTTCACTTCCCGAACTCCGCCGGAAAGAGACCATCACGGTTACACACACGGTTGATGTATTTTAATTAAGGTCAACTTCGGGTTTTCTACAACCGGACGTTAACAAATTCCCATCTGCCCATAACCGCGGGCACGGCTTTCGAAAGTTCAAATCCCTGCAGGGGTGTCCCAACTTAGCCCATGACAAGCTCTCACGGTCAACGAAGGAATAGACCTCCACCCGAGACGTTCCGATCAGACTCAGTATCCCGGTACAACAAGACATTTCGACAGGGTAAAACTAAACCAGCAACACCGCCCGAATGTGCCGACAAATCCCGATAGGAGCTGCACATATCTCTTTCTCAGGGCACACTCAGATAGGTCAAGCTACGAGTAAAACCAACCCTCAAGTTTCCCCGAGGTGGCCCCGCAGGCTGCCCAGTTCGGACCAACACTCTGAGGAGCACTGGCCCGGGGGGGTTAGAATAAAGATGACCCTTGAGTCTGCAGAACCCAAGGGAAGGTGGTAGGTTGTTAGTACAAATGGTAAAATCAATGTTGGGCATTGCTGGAGGAGCTTTACTTAAGGCGAACTGTCAAGGGGTTCCCATTATAGCCCAACCGCGTAAGGGACGCAAACTCCGGGAACATAACACCGATATGACGGAAACTAGGGCGGCAAGAGTGGAACAAAACACCAGGCATAAGGCCGAGCCTTCCACCCTTTACCAAGTATATAGATGCATTAATTAAGTAAGATATATTGTGATATCCCAACAAGTGAACATGTTCCAACAAGGAACAACATCTCCATGTTCCAACAAGGAACAAACTTCAATCTTCACCTGCAACTAACAATGCTATAAGAGGGGCTGAGCAAGGCGGTAACATAGCCAATCAACGGTTTGCTAGGACATGGTGGGTTAGAGGCTTGGTTCAACAATATGGGAGGCATGACAAGCAAGTGGTAGGTATCGCAGCATAGGCAAGCAAAAGAGCGAGCAAACTAGCATAGCAAAGATAGTAGTGATTTCGAGGGTATGATCATCTTGCCTGAGATCCCGCAAGGAAGAAGAACGAGTCCAAGAAGAAGACAAACGGACGAAGACGAACGAATCCTCACAACTCCGGAACGAAACCGAAGCTAACGAGAGAAGCAACCCGGAAAGAAACAAACAAATAGTAAACAAACATCACATAAACATGGCATGATGCGCAAACAAGTATGATGCATGTCCAGTTTAATGAGGCATGGCATGGCAATGTGCACAAACAATCCTACAAATTAAATGAAGCTCAATATGCAACGAGTTGCATATTGACGAAACACCACGATAAGTTATTTAGTTTGATCCCGTTTATGTACCCAACAATATTAAATGTTGTTAAGCATGGCAAGAGGGTGAAGCAAAATATAAACTATACCATCTAAACAATTTAAATGGGGCCGGATATAAAAACAACAAATCCGGTAAATCCCCATATGCATTTAGCAATTTAATGCAACAACAAGTTTAAACATTTTAATTGTTATTATCATGATGCGGATGACATATGCAAGTTTTATGCATTTTTATGAAAATGTTAACATAAGCATGTTATGAAGCATTTGGTCACCATGGCGGAACAAAAAGGCTGCCACGGCGGCGAAACAAAAATGGTGCCACGGCAACATTCCGGTTCCGGTAGCTCATGGAGATACCGGTGCAAAAGGAGGCGTGCGGATGTGCGCAACATGCTAGAGATGGTGGGGTGCTCCCGACTACCGGGTTCCCACGGGACGGTGGCACGGCAAAAGAGGGGCATCGCAAGGATGATTCGATCACAGAGCAAACGATGCATCTCATTCATCACATGCATTAGGTCACGGGCGTCGTCTCGGGGTTATACCTTCGAAGCGTGCGTTTTCGAAGCGAATCGGTTCGGAGGGGAAGTAGTCGTTCACGGGCGTCGTGGAAGTAGTGGTACACGTTCATTTTCGGAGAGGTACTTGGGGTCATTCGAACTTGCCGATCTCGTCATCTCGAAGGGGTACTTGACGTTCTTAGCGATTCCGAAGACGAGGTAGAGGTACACTTGACGGTTTTCGGCGACGGTAGTGGTACATGTTCGTTTCGTAGATGTCCGGGGTCGTCGGTAGATGTACTTGGCGTGTCCCTGAAATGTCTTGTGGGGGGTCACGGCGACGGCAACAAGTCTTGGCGGACCATGAGGGAGTCAACAGGCCGGTGGTGCAGCGGGAAGCAGCCGGAGGTGCACGAAGGCAGCGAGGAAATGTGGTGCTCGTGGAACTGGTTGTGACCCAAGTGGACGAGGAAGACGTGGTCAACGGGCGAAGCGGGACATGGCTCTGGTCATGGGGATGGCCAGCAGCAGGCACCGCGGGAGGTCGAGGGCGGAGCAGCGCAAGGTCCGAGGCGAGACGGGGGAGCTCGGGCCGCGACGGAGCTCTTGATGGTCGCCGGCGTGCGACGAGGAGACGCGGGAGGCAACGGGGTCCAGTGGGTCGCTCCAGCGACCGGCCCGCTGGGTCGGGGCACAACGGCGAGGGGTGAAGTGGCCGGGCGACGGGGCGTCGGCGAGGCTCCGGCAGGGACCAAGGCGGCGGCAGGGGAGGACCCTGGTGGTCGACGGAGAGGCGCAAGGCCATGGCGGCGGAAGGAGCGGCTCGGTCGATGCTGTCCGGTCGAGGACGAAGCCGGAGAAGTAGGGGCGGAGCTGGGAAGAAGCGGCTGCAGCAGGAGCTTGGGTCGGGTTGGCCATGGCGTCCTGGTGGCTGCAGGCAAGGAAGCGCTCAAGGAGGCCTCTGGTTAGCTCGGTGGAGGAGAAGGTGAGGGAGAGTGACGAGGGGGAGGAAGAGAACGGGGGATCGGGTCGAGGGGAGAGGGATGGCAGCGCGCGTGAAAGAGAGATCGAGGGAGATGGCGGCGGCGCTGGGGATCGAGAGAGAGGGTGCGCGAGGGAGATGAGGGTCGGGGCCTAGGGTGCGGTCGGGCTAGGTTTAGGACGCTGGGGCCGGCTGGGCCGGATGGGCCGGGAGGAGAATGGCCAGAGGCCTGGCGGGCTGGCAGAGGCCTAGCTGGGTCTCTCCCTCACTCTAATGAAAAATAAAAAACAGAACAGAGAAAAGAAAGAAAGAAAGAGAGGATAGGCAAAGAATTAGCACATGCAAATAATATTCTTGGACTCACAAAAATGCGCTAGTCCCAAGAAAAATGGAGTGGGCAAGATTGCAAGAATTAAATTCAAAGTCATTTGAATTTAATTTAAAAGGTTTGAACAAGGACTAGGATTTAGAAGAGTCCAAAAATGTTGAGAATTTAGGAGGAGCCTCGATAAATGGGAAAAGAAATGTTGGCAAAGTTTGGGGACCAAACTTGAAGTAGAAAGGGAGTGGGGATTTTTCGAGTGTGTTTTGGTGAATTCCAAAAATGGAATATTTACTATAGCTCTCTAAATATCGAGAGGATATGTTTTAAAGAGAATCACCATGTGAATTCCCTCGATTTAAATAGATCAAAAGATCTATGCATTTTATTTAGTTGAGTTTTAAAAATTAATGATATGATGGCATGATGACATGATGCAATGCACATGATGCAAGGAAGAATGCAACAAATAAAACAAATCACACGACGAAACTCGGAATAGCTGGAAGTCTTCTGGAGCGTCGGTCTCGGGGCGTTACAACACTCCACCACTACAAGAGGATCTCGTCCCGAGATCTAGAATGGCACCGGAGGGAAAACGGAAGAGAAAAAGAAAGGTAAAACTAAGTTGCTTCTTTGACCAACGAGTGAAACCATGAACCTTGAGAGGTTGAGCAATTTAAAGGAAAGAGTACAACAGAGATGAACGAGATTGCAAACAATCCGTTAGAAAAGAGGAACAAGGAACATTACGAGGACTTGAAGGTTGCAAAGCTATGAATGACGAGTACAATGGACAAGAAGGAATTGAAATCACTCTGGTTGAAACGAGATAAACAAGGAACAAGGAAGAGAGATCTTGAAAGAACCACCGTAAGAATTGAAAATGATCGAAGTAGGGGTGCATCACCGGTAAGAATTATCAAATGAACGAAGGTGCTTGAGACAAACTAGATACATGAGAACAAAGAGATCAAGAACTGATTAGAGAATATTCGATAGATGCATCGGCAAGATAGGAGAATGATAACTGACGGCTGAGAATGAATAAACCTGAATTGATGGACTCCGGATGGATGAAAAGAATTTGAAAGATCTTGGAGAAAAGCATTTGACTGATGATAGCTCATCTTACGTCAAACTTGGAGAAGAATTTAGGATAGCTCTGGGAGAATAGAAGAGTCAGGTAAGATCCTGGGAAAAGACCTGTGGGTTAGGGCCCACTCAAAAGAACACCGTTGAAAAGATTTAAAAGAGATGTTGCACCGGTTGAATTAAATGACTTGAATGAGATACCAATCTCGAAAGAGCTTGAACGAATGCAGAGTGGAAACACGAATCTTCGAGATATCTTGAGCACTCCGGAATAACAAATAGCGAGAAGTAGAATGATAATGAGGTGCATCGTCAAGAGAAGGTATTTGAAACGAGGAAAGGATATGATCAACACCGAAAGCTTGAATTAAATCCACCGGAGAAGAAAAGAACGAGGAATGACGAACTTGAAGCTCCATTAGAATCTTCATGAGAATCACCGAATAAGAACATTGATGGAAAAGAATGGAGAAACTTCCCATCAATAAAATGGATACTTGAAGAAGAAATCTTAGACCTTGAAGAAAAACAAAAGGGAGGGAGGGTGGGAAAAACAAAGGCAACTTGGAGACGGATGAAACAACACCGTTGAGAAGAAGTGATAAATGATCTTGCAAATGTTGACGTGAACGGATCCACTTGAGGAGAGACACACCGGTTAAAAAAGGATTGACAAGACAGACTCGATGATCAAGAAGGATTAGTATTCACATAGGAATATGAGAACACCATTTGGAAAAAGGTATGGAATCAACATTTGACTTCGAAGCAACTCGAATACCACAACTCAAAACAAAACAAAGGATTGGCTTGCAAAATAAGCCAGAACAAACATATGATAGAGATTTCATCCGAAGTTTTCGTGGTGGGGCCTACACGGGCTCGATCGTACAGCACCATCATGTACAAGGCAGTGCACATGACATACGAAGCGTCCCCGAGTCGGCATAGCCAAGGACTCTTTAAGACACAACGAGACTACTGTAAAATCGACCGTGAATAGGCGGACCACTAGACGTCGAACCCCAATTTCAAATCATACATCCGTCAGAAAGATATCCTAAGAGCTACTTGAATTCCCACCTATGAAACTCCCGAAATTTTCCGGTTATGCAATCAGGTGTTGGGGATACAGGGGAAGCATAATATCTCACACAAACTAACAAATCCTACATCCAGTTGTATCCATCCTTCAACACATAATCAAGAAAACTTCGGAAACCATCTACCTCAACCTTCGAAAAGCATCCGTTATACAAGTCATGGCGATACTCCCGTACTCACCTCAGTACTGGGTTATCGGGGTTATCTCACCAACGAACTGCATAAAAGAGATTTTCGATGTCGGCGTACTAAACTCAGGTATTCCAGAATTGCAACGATAAAATTATGATGACAACACCTCAGAGCTCAACTCCCCGGGACACTTCCACTAAACCCCTGACAGGTTGCACCAAGACATGATTCGGAGCCGATGCATATAATGCTATAAGTTCGGGGTGCCGCACTTGTTAAAGTGTTCGGACTTCTCACACCATATTGAGGGTTAGTAAAGCCCCTGGCGTATTTTGGCCGTACCAACGTGTACGAGTGCAACATGTCGTTAAGGAACATATATAAAGAAAAAAAGGTAATGCAAAAATAGACGAAAGCTATGCATTGTTTATTAAAAAGGTGTGTGATCAAGGCAGAACGATACAAATAATGCGATGAGTGGAAGGTTGGACTAGTTAACATGTCCATTCCAGGGGCAAGCTGCAGAATAGTATGCGGAACGGGTATACTGCTCGTGATAGAGACCACCTGGGAGTTCCGTAGTGCGGCGTGGCTTGTCTGCTTCCCTAGTTCTTGCATCATTTGTGCGGCAATTGAACTGCCGAACAGGCCTTCCGAAGGATGAAGTCCTGAAAGTAAGAGAAAATTAAAAAATGGCAGCCCCTAGTACGGTTTAAGCCGTGTTTTGGGCGTGTCGTGATGGTGCCCCTCCCCCTGTGCCCATGGTATCTCTAGAGCAAAGTTATGTACGCGAAGTACCAGCGTTGCCTTTTTGCGAGGGTTGGGGTTGGGGACGCATTGCTACGCCTGCTCGGATCGTGACAGGCGGTCTTGTTGTAGGTTACTCCGGGCGTGCTTGACGGTGTTCGGTCGTTTAATGGCCGGACTAGACAACTGCGTGGAGAGGCTGCTTTGAACTTCCGCTGCAAGGGCCACCGTGTGCTCCTCTGTTCGGAGGGAGCGTTCGGTGTTTCCATTGACCGTAATTACTCCACGAGGGCCTGGCATCTTGAGCTTAAGGGATGCGTAATGCGGTACCGCATTGAACTTAGCGAATGTGGTTCGCCCGAGCAGTGCGTGATAGCCACTGCGAAACGGGACTATGTCGAAGATTAACTCCTCGCTTCAGAAATTATCCGGAGATCTGAAGACCACTTCAAGTGTGACTGAGCCTGTAGAGTTGGCCTCTACACCTAGTATTACGCCTTTAAAGGTCGTTTTGGTGGGCTTAATCCTCGAGGGATCTATGCCCATTTTCCGCACTGTATCCTGGTAAAGCAGGTTCAGGCTGCTGCCGCCGTCCATAAGGACTCTAGTGAGATGAAATCTGTCAATAATTGGGTCTAGAACCAATGCAGCGAATCCGCCATGACGGATGCTAGTGGGATGGTCCCTTCGATCAAAGGTGATCGGGCAGGAGGACCATGGGTTGAACTTTGGGATGACTGGCTCTACCGCGTATACGTCCCTTAACGCACGCTTCCGCTCCCTTTTGGGGACATGGGTTGCATATATCATGTTCACCGTCCGCACTTGTGGGGGAAAACCCTTCTATCCACTGTTATTCGGCGGCCGGGGCTCCTCGTCGTCATCACTATGCAGCCCCTTGTCTTCATTTTCGGCGTTTAACTTGCCTGCCTGCTTGAACACCCAACAATCCCTGTTGGTGTGATTGGCTGGCTTTTCGGGGGTGCCATGTTTCTGGCACAAGCGGTCGAGTATTCAGTCCAAACTAGACGAGCCCCTAGGATTCCTTTTGAATGGCTTTTTCCTCTGACCGGATTTAGAGCCTCTGAATCCGGCATTAACTGATGTATCCTCAGCATTGTCGCCGTTAATGCGGAGCTTCTGCTTGTTGCGACGCGTCCTACCACTACTGTCCCTGGTGTCCGAATTACCAGGGTTCTTGGTCATATTGTTGCTACAAGCAAGCCAGCTGTCTTCTCCCGTGCAAAAGCGGGTCATGAGTGTCGTGAGTGCTGCCATAGATTTCGGCTTTTCCTGTCCAAGGTGCTGGGCCAGCCACTCGTCACGGATATTGTGTTTGAAGGCTGCTAGGGCCTCAGTGTCCGGATAGTCGACTATTTGATTTTTCTTTGGTAGGAACCGTGTCCAGAATTGCCTGGCAGATTCCTCTGGCTACTGAATTATGTGACTTAGGTCATCGGCGTCTAGGGGTCGCAGGTAAGTGCCCTGGAAATTGTCGAGGAATGCGGCTTCCAGGTCCTCCCAACAACTGATTGATCCTGTTGGCAAGCTGTTAAGCCAATGCCGAGTTGGTCCTTTAAGCTTGAGTGGGAGGTATTTGATGGCGTGGAAATCATCGCCGCGGGCCATGTGGATATGAAGGAGATAATCCTCGATCCATACCGCAGGATCTGTTGTGCCATCATATGATTCGATGTTTACGGGTTTGAAACCCTCGGGGATTTGATGATCCATTATTTCGTCTGTAAAGCAGAGTGGGTGTGCGGCGCCTCTATACTGGGCTATATCATGACGTAGCTCCAATGAGCCTTGTCTATTGTGTTCGGCCCCGCCAAATTTGTGGCCGGTGTGACGGTTACCGTCTCGAGCCGTGGGGCGCCCACGCGATCCGTAGATCGATCTTGTTTGCCTTGCCTTGTCCTCCAACATGTCTCGTAAGTCCGGCGCATATTCCCGTGCCTTGGTACGGGGTGCGGCTTGAGTGGATGGCCGAGAGGCCTCTCTGTCGCGACCACGAGGTGGCCGGTCGGCCGCATCAAGTGCTTCCTCCTCTAATCGGGATAGCAACCTGCACTTTGGGTAGCTCTTGGAGGGGCGTTCGAGTTTATGCTCTTCGGCCGCAAGGACTTCAGTCCATCTGTCGACTAGCAAATCTTGATCAGCTCTAAGTTGTTGCTATTTTTTCTTGAGGCTTCTTGCCGCGGCCATAAGCCTGCGTTGAAAATGCTTTTGCTCGACGGGATCCTCTGGCACGACGAATTCGTTGTCGTCGAGGCTTGCCTTATCTTCGGAGGGAGGCATATAATTATCGTCCTCGACCTCTCTGTCTGCCGCTCTCTCATGAGGGCTGGTTTCTCCATCCTCCTGTGCTAAATCTTGCTGGAGGGGGTTTTCTTCGGCGCTTTCCAGAGTATTATTATCTCCCGTGCTGGAATCACCGTGTTTGTTTTGGCGGGATTTTGAGCGGCGCTGCTGACGCCGGCGCTTAGGCTGTTTCTTGGAGGGGTCATCCTCCGCTGTTCCATCACCATCTCCCTATTTTGGGGTGTCCACCATGTATATGTCATACGATGAGGTGGCTTTCCAGGGCCTAGTAGGCGCTGTTCTTCATCATCTCCTTCATCGGCGTACATACCGTCGATGTCCTCGGAGTCGAAGTCGAGCATGTCGGTTAAGTCATCGACGGTGGCTATAAAGTGGGTGGTGGGTGGGCTTTGAATTTCTTCATCGTCCGTACCCCAACCTTGCTGGCCATAGTCCGGCCAGGGCTCTCCTAATAAAGAGAGAGACTTCAGTGACTTTAGGATATCGCCGAAAGGCGAGTGCTGAAAGATGTCCGCGGTAGTGAACTCCATGATCGGCGCCCAATCGGATTAGATCGGCAGGGGCACCGAGGGTTCGGAGTCCGGAGAAGAGTCCGGCTCCTTGGAGTTACGAGTCTCGTAGAGTACGGGGCTGGTGCTTGGCTCAATCGTCGTTGGGGTCGCAGCCCCCGAGGTGACGTCCAACCGCCCATCCTTGATCGGCGCAGTTGGCTCCGAATTAAGGGTCGGAGCCGATGCGGGTGCGGCCTGCAGGGCACTGTTCGGCGGTAGAGCTAGAACATGCTCGTCGTGACAGTGCGGCGTGCTCGGCAGTGGCTCGATTCCGTCGAAGATCAAGTCCCCGCGGATGTCAGCCGTGTAGTTAAAACTTCCAAATCTGACCTGACGGCCAGGGGCGTAGCTTTTGATCTGCTCCAGACGGCCAAGCGAATTGGCCCGCAGTGCGAAGCCGCCGAACACGAAGATCTGTCCGGGGAGGAAGGTCTCACCCTGGACTGCATCGCTATCGATGATCGTAGGAGCCATCGAGCCTGACGGCGATGACATGGAGGAACTCTCAATGAAAGCACCAATGTCGGTGTCAAAACTGGCGGATCTCGGGTAGGGGGTCCCGAACTATGCGTCTAGGCCGGATGGTAACAGGAGACAAGGGACACGAAGTTTTTCCCACATTCGGGCCCTCTCGATGGAGGTAAAACCCTACGTCCTGCTTGATTAATATTGATGATATGGGTAGTACAAGAGTAGATCTACCACGAGATCAAGGAGGCTAAACCCTAGAAGCTAGCCTATGGTATGATTGTTGATGTGTATGTTGTCCTACGGACTAAAACCCTCCGGTTTATATAGACACCGGAGAGGGTTAGGGTTACACAAAGTCGGTTACAATGGTAGTAGATCTTCATATCCGTATCGCCAAGCTTGCCTTCCATGCCAAGGAAAGTCCATTCCGGACACGGGACGGAGTCTTCAATCTTGTATCTTCATAGTCTAGGAGTCCGGCTGAAGGTATAGTCCGGCTATCCGAACACCCCCTAATCCAGGACTCCCTCATCCCCGCTTTTGTTTAATTTAGTAGTGGACGTTCTTACTAAAATGCTGAGCAAAGCTGCTGATCATAGTCTGATTGCAGGGCTCTATCCTGAGGTCTGCCCTGGTGGCATCCTCTGCCTTCAATATGAAGATGATACCATCCTTTTCTTAGACAATGACTCCACACATACTAGCAATCTGAAAACTGTTCTAACCTGGTTTGAACAAGTCTCACGCATGAGAATAAACTACTCTAAAAGTGAACTCATCCCTATCAACATGGATGATTAGGAGTTAGCCGACTTCCTCTCTATTCTAGTCTGTAATAAAGGTAACTTCCCCATTAAGTACCTAGGTATCCCTCTCCACTATGATAAACTGAGGAGAGAGGATATCCAACCCCTTCTGGATAAAATCATTAAAAGTATTGCTGGTTGGAGGGGCAAACTTCTCTCTTACAGAGGTAGATTGATCCTCATACAAGCTTGTTTGGCTAGCATTCCAGTGTATCTCCTCTCCTTCTTCAAGTTCCCTAAATGGGCAGTGAACCTCATCAATTCTCAGATGTCTCATTGCTTGTGGAGTGATTTTGAGGGAAATAGGAAGCTACACCTTGCTAATTGGGCCCTAGTCTCTATGAAAAAAGATTTTGGAGACCTAGGCATACCTAACCTCCAAGAAATTAACATCTGTCTTCTAGGGTCTTGGATTAAAAGATTCTGTGAGGAAGACCTGAAACCCTGGAAGCTTCTTATTGCCCATAAATACCTAGAAAATAAACCTAATATTTTTGTCCCTTCCTCCAACCCTAAGACCTCTAGATTCTGGAAAGGATTAAAATCTATTATGCATGCTGTGAAATTTGGCTACAGATGGAACATAGGGGATGGGAGCAGAACCAGGTTCTGGGAAGATACTTGGTTTGGCACATCCCCCTAGTAGTCCAATTTTGGCCTATTTAGTCTGTCCGCAATGAGCTTAACAAAAGTGTCAATGAAGTTTGGGACGGTCAATGCCTAAAACTCTCTTTTGTAAGGAACTTTAGTGATAGTCTCATGGAACAATGGTTCCAGTTGGAGGAAATTGCCAAAAGCATTACCTTTACTGTCGAGCCGGATGCCCTGATTTGGCAGCTGGACAATAAGGGGAAGTATTCCTCCAGCTCCCTCTATGATGTTATCAACCTTAGAGGGGTTCAATCCGTGTTTATCCCTGTTGTCTGGAAATTGAGAGTTCCCCCTAAAATTCATGTATTTATCTGGCTTCTCTCCAAAAACAAATTGATGACTAGGGATAACCTTACGAAGAGACACATCATCAAACCCCTTGATTCTGTTTACTGCTTGGAAGAAGAGTCTTGCTCTCACCTATTTTTTGAATGTATAGTTGCTAAACATCTCTAGGCCCACATTGAGGAATATTTCTCTAGTCAGATTGGCTCATCCTTCGAATATATCGCCAGATTCTGGATTGCTACCAAAAAGTGCCCAGTTTTAAACACTGTTAGCTCAGCTATCCTTTGGTGCCTCTGGAAATATAGAAATGCTATGATTTTCAGTAACACCTCCTGGATTTCCGTTCCACTGGTCTTGAGGTTGATCAGGAACATGGTGAGGAACTGGGCGATTCTCTCCTCCGGATCGGACAAGGACAAGTTGATGAGCTTCGTGGAAACCCTAACAAGATCCCTCCAGAAACCGTTGGCGATCACTTGTGGCTGAACAAGGCTCGACCTGCTCTGGGGCTGGACCTGTGGGCTCGTCTCAAGATCTATGATGAAGATGATGGGGCACCTAGCACCAAAAAGGAGGGACATCCACCATGCTACGCCTTCCAGCCCGGTGTCTCGCTTGCTTACTGGTCGCCGCAGGCTGACACGACCCCTCGGCTGAAGACCATGAAGGCTTCGCTGGACCCTCCTTGTGTCATTTGAGTGCTCTATCCGCTCTGCCTTTGGCACCGCTTGGGTGATTTGTGTTATTCAGAAAACTTGTTCATCCACCCCCTAGTTTGTAGCTTTTCTACCTTTGCTTTCGAACTGCTCTTTGAGCTGCTGTATCAGAATATGTTGTGGTTTCGTTCTCAGCAATGGAACCGGGGAGATGCTCCCAGTTTTTATAAAAAAAATATTTTATATGCTATTATATTTTATTTTTATTTTCATCATATATTTAACAGATACTTACATATGTAAGAAAACAATATCCCACATCTTATTAACTCTTGGATTGTTTTGGCACGAAAATCCTAGTGATTGTGTACAAAAGCTTGGGAAGATTTAAGGACGAATGTAATAATATCACCTATTATTTAAATATATTTATAACAAAATGCTCAGCCCCTTTTTATTTTTTGATAACATTGCTGGCCCAACCCAACATTATAATTAGAATCAGCCCAGCAAAATTGTATAGTGCAAATGGCCTGTAATTTTTTAGGAAATAAAATAAACGGGCCACATGGACGCTACATTATTTGTTCACCCAGCCCAGCTAATGGCTGTAATTCAAAAAAAATCAAATTGACTGTAAATTCTACCATGCAAAAAAAGACTCTAAATTCTGAAAAAATGGGTTGAATACGTGCCACATTTTTGGAGGCTGAAATGTGGGCCAATAGGTCGAAGCCAATGCAAGTCGTTGTCAATTTAGTCAACAAATGATTCTGACATGTTAGCCGTTGGATTTACATCTAACGACCGGCATCCATCTTCAATCTCTCATCTTCTTCCTCCAGCGCCGCCGGGACCACCTCCTGCCTCCTGCTGCTAGCAGCTCTGCTTAGCACGCTTCGCTATGAAGCGCTACTCCACCGTTGGCCAGGCCATCCCTCCACCCCTCCACACCTCTTGTTCTTCTCCACCGACTGCCGAACCACACCGCACTAGAACCAGTTAACCCTCGTACACCTCTCTGTCTGCGACTCTACTCCCGCATCTTCCCATCTCCGTCTCATTGCTGTCCGGGGCCTCGCCGTCGTCCACCACCTTGGTTGCGCTCGGTGCGGCGTGGTCAACGTGGTCAACGTACAACACCATCGGAAGTAGACTGTGTGTGGAGAGGCTGACAGCTGGGTCCACGGCCGCACACAAGGAAATGCCTCCTTATTACGCGCAAAATAATGATTCCTCCACCTGACATCTGGGACCCACCGGAAGGGCCTCTGTATTTCGCGAAATAAAGTGCCCCCCGCTGACATGTCGGACCCACTAGCTATCTTCGCACGCAAGGAAGTGCCTCCTTATTAGGCACAAAAAAATGAATATTCCCCCTGCCAGCTGGAACCCAGCATAGTGGGAGGCTGACTTGTGGGCCTACCAAGTTGACAGCGACGGAGGGCTTTGTCAACTTAGTCAATATGAATGATTCTAGCTCCTCTTACCGTACGATGTTCATCCAACGGCCGTAGTGTTTCTTCAACCTCTGGTCTTCTTGCTCCAGCCGCCCAAACCAGCGCTGGTCGTGCCGCATGCTCCTACCTCCCGTGGCCGGCTGTAATGCCGCGGTGGCCTCACCGCCCCTACTACTCCCACCGCTGGCCAGGCCATCCCTCTACTCACCCACACCCCCTGTTATTCTGCGGCGACAGCAGCCTCACAGCACAGCCGAACTAGTGAACCCTCATACTCCTCTTCGCGTGGGCATCCACTGCTGCATCTTCCCCGGCTCCGAGTCGTCCCCTTCCTAGTCCTCGCCGTCATCCACCGCCCTGGTGCACTTGACGTGGCGTGGTCAACGTGGTCAATGAACGACTTCCATCGGAAGAGTACTGTATGTGGAGAGGCTGACAGCTGGGTCCATGGCAGCCGCAAGGAAGTGCCTCCTTATTACGCAGAAAATAATTATTCCTCCACCTGACAGCGGGGACCGACCGGACGGGCCACCAGTATTTTGCGAAAAAAATCGTTTCCCCTAACTGCTGGGACCCACCGGACGAGCCACCGTATTTCACAAAAAAAACGTTTCCCCCGCTGTCAGCTCGGACCCACCGGAAGTGCCTCCTTATTACGCACAAAAAAATGAATACTCCCCCGGCTAGCTGGGATCCACCTTGCTGGGAGGCTGACTTGTGGGCCTACTAAGTTGATGGGGACGAAGGGCTTTGTCAACTTAGTCAATATGAACAATTCTAGCTCCAGTGACCGCACGATGTCCATCCAACGGCCGTAGTGCTTCTTCAACCTCTGGTCTTCTTGCTCCAGCCGCCCAAAGCAGCGCCGGTCGTGGCACATGCTCCTGCCTCCCGTGGCCGGTTGTGCTGCTGCAGAGGCCTCACCGCCCCCTACTATTCCCATCGCTGGTCAGGCCCTGCGGCGATGGCAGCCTCACACTGCAGCCGAACCAGTGAACCCTCGTAGTCCTCTCCGCGCGGGCTTCCACTGCTGCATCGTCCCCTTCCTAGGCCTCGCCGTTGTCCACCGCCGTGGTGCTCTCCGCGCGGCGTGGTCAACGTGGTCAAGGAATGACTTCCATCGGAAGAGTACTATACGTGAAGAGGCTGACAGCTGGGTCCACGGCCACAGCCTAGTTTTTTGTGATTTGCCAAGTAAGTCGCTTTGTCAGGCCTATTGGGCTGCAAATCTTTCAAGACGAGGAGAGCTTTCATTCGGCTGGCCGAGAAAATGGCCCATCAGTAATGAGAAATGGACTGTACATTTTTAAAACACATCAAACCGACAATTAGTTTCAAATATCTTTTTTTTCGTTTCAAGATTTTAAATTACATTAATTTTTATGCATGGAGAATTTGTTGGATTTTATATTGATATACATTTATTTTTAAAATCAGTTTGAATGTGAGTCAAAATTTCGGGATTAAAAACAGTTCGGACCGCACCGAAATATGCAAAATTTCGTATAATTTTTTAACCGTTGCCACAATATGGGCTGTAATGCTAACAAAAAGAATATGGGCTCCAAAAAAAACCTTAAGAATTAGCAAATGGGCTGTAAATTATTAGAAATAATGGCAGATGGGTTGTATGTTGTTTTCCACAGATTAGAGGCTTTCCTAAAAAAAGGTTGACGCACAAGCACTGACTGTTGGATGTCCATCCAACGGCCGTCGTGCTTCTTCAATCTCTGCTCTTCCTGCTCCAGCCGCTCAAACAAGCGCCGGCGGGACTGCCTGCTCCCTCCTCCTCGCGGCCAGCTGTGCTGCCGCGCAGGCCTCACCGCCCGACCGTACTCCCATCGCTGGCCTAGCCATCCCTCTACTCACCCACACCTGCTGTTATTCTCCGGCGACGGCTGACAAACCAGTAAACCCTCGTACAGTCGTACTCCCCTCCGTGTGGGAAACGACTGTCGAGTCTTCCCTGCCTCCGTGTCGTCCCCTTCCTAGGCCTAGCTGTCGTCCACCGCCCTGGTGCTCTCGGCACGGCGTGATCAACGTGGTCAAGGAACGACTTCCATCGGACGTGGACTGTATGTGGAGAGGCTAACAGCTGGGTCCATGCCACAGCAAGGAAGTGCCTCCTTATTACGCGGAAAATAATGATTCCTCCACCTGACAGCTGGGACCCACCAGACGGGTCACTGTATTTTGCGAAAAAATGTTTCCCCCTGACTGCTGGGACCCACCAGCTACATCTTCGCATGCAAGGAAGTGCGTTCGGGCAAAAAAAACGATTTGCCCCCTGACTGCTGGGACCGACCAGCAACATCTTCGCAGGCAAGGAAGTGCCTGACAGTCGGGACCCACCTGGTCGAAGTGTACGTTGCATTGTCATTCTGGCCGCGAACATGTACGTACATACTGGTCGATGTAGAGGCGCGCACGTGTCATAGTACAGGCGCGCACGTGTCGTAGTAGAGCCGCGCATGTAGCATTTACACGTACATACATCGGCCAAGGTGCAAGAAAGAAAATATGGCCACGTATGTGTACATACGGGCGGGGTCTCGAACGCCTACTCGCGCATACGTACGGCCAGGGCTCGTGTACATGGCTGGGTTGGAACGAAGAAACAGCGTCGTCGTCGTGTTCATGGGGAGGCAACAGAATGCATCGTGTTCATGGGGAGGCAACGGAATGCGGCGTGTTCATCGGGAGGCAACGGAATGCGTCGTGTTCATCGGGAGGTCTTGGACGGAACATGCGATGGAAACGAGGCCTGGCTTACCGCAGAACGGAGGAAACGGCCTTGTGTTCGACCGGACACGTTCGAAACGGGATCCTGTTCATCGGGAGGAGTCTAGCGTACCGCAAAATAGAGGAAACAGACCTCCTATGGTTGAAACGGGGGTCCTGTTGATCGGGAGGGGTGTGGCGTACCGCAAAACGGACGAAACGGACTTGTGTTGGAGCGCTACGGTCGAAACGGGGGTCCTGTTCATCGGGAGGGGTGTGGCGTACCGCAAAACGGGACTCCACGAGATAATATTCATCTCCACCGTCGACCTCCTCCAGCCTCCACGGGCTCCTGTTCATCTAGCCTCCACGGGCTCCTGTTCATCCAGCCTCCACTGCGCGCTACTCCACCGGCTACTGTTCAACCACCCCCCACCGTCTACTGTTCATCCAGCCCTCCACACCACGGGGTCCTGTTCAACCACCCCTCCACGGGCAACCCTCCACCATCTAATGTTCATCCAGCCCTCCACACCACGGGGTCCTGTTCAACCACCCCTCCACGGGCACCCCTCCACCGTCTACAGTTCATCCAGCCCGCCACACCACGGGGTCCTGTTCAATCACCCCTCCACCGTCTACTGTTCATCCAGCCCTCCACACCACGGGGTCCTGTTCATCCACCCCTCCACGGGCACCCCTCCACCGTCTACTGTTTATCCAGCCCTCCACCACCCCACGGGGTGCTGTTCATCCAGAGGCAACGCCACTGCTCACTGTTCATCCACCCCCCCCCCACTGTTCACCCCATCGATCGACTTCAGTTAGCAGCAGTAGTGAAGGAATCGCTGGATCGGGTTCAATTAACAGTCATCGATCGATTGCTCGGGTTCAGTAACGCGTAGCCTGCAGTGCAATCGCTCGGGTTCAGTTAGATCCCAACGCCTCGCTCGGGTTCAGTTAGAGCCAACACATCGCACACACGCGCATACGTGTACGAGAGAAACGTGCATCGCTCGGCCCCCGACCTCCCACCGTAACCGGGAAATCCCCGAAATTCCCCGCCCCCCTCGCTTCTACCACGGTTTTTTCCGTCATGGACGACCCAAAGAATGTCATGCAGCTACGTCTCTGGCCCGCCCAGGACGAAAAACCCATTTTCTGTCATGATTTTTTGTCATAGAAGTAGGAGCCCACCACATCTATGATGATACTAGGTTTTGTCACAATTATCGTCATAGAAGTGTCATATGTATGACAGAGAAAAAAAAATCGTTCGGCCCAAAATGTCACGGATGTGTCTTTTTTTGTAGTGGTAGGTTTATACATGTTTTCGTCCTATGTTCTCCGATAGAAACTTTGGAGTGATTCTTTGTCACATGTTGAGGGATGGTTATATGATTCAATTATGTTAGCATTGTTGAGAGATTGCACTAGTGAAAGTATGGACACTATTCTTAGTTTTCAAGCATTGCAATACCATTTGTGCTCTCTTTTTTACTTGATATCTTGTTGTTTTTATTTATTCAGATTATACAAATATATTTCTACTATCCATACTACACTTGTATCACCATCTCTTCGCCAAACTAGTGCACCTATATAATATGCCATTCTATTGGGTGTGTTGGGGACACAAGGGATTTCTTGTATTTGATTGCAGGGTTCACTGGTACGCGCCGGACCTAAACAAACAGTTTTTTACCCCTTTCCGCGACGTCATTTGGAACCGTCGCCAGGTGAGTGTGGGCGATAGGGGGGTCCTTCCCACACGACCCAGAAACTGTTGGAGATATGCCCTCCTGGCACACACGGTCGGCAAAATGAGGTCGTTCACGACCGGCGAGCACTCAAATACACAAATACATACAGTAGTGCTCAAAAAATACAATTATACAGGCAAAATCATTTCTGGTCGAAGTACATCCCACACAGTCAGTCACCACTAAACTTTTCCGTTCGTATATAAATCCCACACAGTCACTACAAGGAAAACATTTGCGCAAGGTGGCGTAACACAAACAGTTTTGAAGAGAATGTCGTGTGTGATTGTTCATTTCTCCAACACAGTTTATTCCTAGAAACTTTGTGTGTTGCCTTAGGTCATCACCCACGGTGTTTTCTCATTAACCGTTTGCAATAAGAAAACCCAATTAGCAAGCTAACTGGCCAATTAGCAGGCTAATTGGCCTATTATTAATAATCCATTTACTAATCTAATTGACATTCATATTAAGCACATAATATATTCCATTTCCATATTAAGGAAGTAGGATTTCGTAATTGAAATACATCGGAGTACAACATGATATAGCTTCAGCACTCAGCTACCCCATTACAAAACCGTACTAGCAGCAAGTTTCACATGCAACATCTAGAACCTTTTGAAATTAGCATCATAGACGGTACATAGAGAGATGCATCTCATTTGGAAAACTGCTGAAGCGGAAGGCTAATATGGAGCCTTCATTCATGTTGAAGGTCTTTGCAACTTTAGGCCAGTCCCTGTGGATGATTGACCGTCCATCCTTCGACCTCTTTAGGAACACTTCAATATTGAACTGTGGGTGTTGTATGAAAACTTTCCTCGCATCCTGACCACAGAGGTGGTTTGAGAGGTAATCATCAGTGAACCCTGAAAACAAGGATGTGCATAAATATCTTCTCTATATCAGAAATGGGGCAAAGGAATAAAAAAGGCAAGGTATAATAGTTAGTACCATCTTGTAAACCTCAGTGCTTCCCATTGTTTCCTTGCAACACATATAAGGTAGTTAGTCATCAGGTTAAGTAAGGGTTCGCATGCTGTCAGTAAAATATGTTGATGAAAAATAAGCACATTGCAGATTCATCAGATTAATTCAAGCCACATGGAAAACCCATTTATCCAAACCAAGCATGATTAAGAACTAGGAAATATAGCATTTGTATATGTTTCTCATGTATTAAGTGCGGCCAAATTTGATTTATTCCTCACATGGTATACAATAAGAGAATGCAGCCGTAGAAATTGAACATCACATTGTAGAATTGAACCAAGAAGTTAAATAAACACCACAACAAATGAACCAAACGTTAACTGAGCACCACATTGCAGAATATAACATACTCCTAATAGAAGATCAATATTTAACCAAATCAAGCATGCTTAACAACTTGGAAATATAGCAATTGTATTTGTTTCTCATGTATTTAGTACGGCCAAATTCGATTTATTCCTCACATGGTATACAATAAGAGAATGCAGCCACAGCAATTGAACATCGCATTCTAGAATTGAACCAAGAAGTTAACTAAACACCACAACAAATGAACCAAACGCTAACTCAGCACCACATTGCATAATATAACATACTCCTAATAAAATATCAGACAGTTAACCAAACTAAGCATGCTTAACAACTTGTAAATATAGCAATTGTATTTGTTTCTCATGTATTTATACAGCCAAATTCAATTTATTCCTCACATGGTATACAATAAGAGAATGCAGCCACATCAATTGAACATCGCATTGCAGAATTGAACCAAGCAGTTAAAAACACCACAACAAGTGAACCAAGCCACAACAAATGAAACAAGCAGTTAACTAAAGACCAATTAGACAATATAACATACTCCTAATAGAAGATCAGACAGTTAACCAAACCAAACATACTTAACAACTTGGAAATATTGCACCTTGAAGAATTGAACATCACATTTGAAGAACTGAACCAAGCAGTTAATTGAACACCACATTGCAAGACATATATAATATATAAACTATAGCAGAAGATTGCATGGTGAAAGTAGATAGCACAATTCACTAGAATTTGTTAAGGAAAGGCAGTAGCTAGCAAACTGAGCATGGGTCCACTACAAGAAATATGTCAACTAGTGACCTTCTGTTAGTGACACTGGAATAATTGGTCATAGATCTACGACCATTTGAGATCAATTGGTCAAAAGCTGTTCGAGGGGCTCCAAACCCTCAATTATATCGACCATTTTGGTCAGAAAGGTCGTAATTTCCTTACACGAAATGGCCATAAAGCATACAGCATTGGTCTACTGCCTTATTTCTAGCTGACCACGACCAATATAGATGGTCATAACCTTGTAAATTGTTGTGGATTGCTATGACTAGGCGCCACCTCATCAGTTTTGCCTATGTGTGATGTCCATGTGTCAATTTTTGCCCTAGGTTGTGAAGCAACCTATATTTCTGTCATTCCCAAAATTCCCAAAAAATCTCATAAATTCTTTGGGTCATATCTTCGTCAAATATGTAAAAATCCTTCCTTGCCTAGTTAAAAAATAATTCAACAATATTCATTTTCCTATTATGTTTAGAAGAGCACTTTGTGAAGCAAGTGTTATTTATATATTCTTGATTGCCCTCAAAATTTTGGGCACTCTTTCATATCCAATTCGTTGTCGCATGACTAAATTCAGCTACATTATCCCAGTACATCTTCCTTGGCAAATTTCCAAAGTTTTTGTCCACCTAGAAGCATTGTGAAGGAAGTACCATTTTTATATATCAAAATTACATGAAATTTGTAAAGTTCCTTCATATGCCCAAATTATCACCCTCCTCCAAATTGCAACTCAGTCAAATCATCTATGTGAGCCCAGGTTCAATTTATATTTTATGGCCAGATTGGCACGTTGTAAAGCAAGTGTTATCTAGACCCCTCCTATTACCCTCAAACTTTTGGGGCACTCTTCCATACCAAAATCATTGCCACATGATAATATTCAGCTCCATTTTCCTGGTAAATCTTTCTCAGGAAATTTCGAAAGTTTATATCTCGAGAGAAGCTTTGTGAAGCAAGTACTAGCTAGGCTTACCCAAATGATCTGAAAATTTACCAGGGCATGACCATGCCTATGTAACTTACCTACACCAAATTTGAGCTCATTTCATTTATCCAATTTCTCTCGCTAGTTTTCCCAAGTTTCTGTCCAGAGAAGAGCATTGTGAAGGAAGTACCACTTTGGCATGTCCAAATAGTATCGATTTTCTACAGTGTTTTCCTATTCCCAAATAACCATCCTCGGCCAAATTTCAGTTCAATCCATTCATTATTTTGAGCCCAGCTTCAACATTCATATTTTTGTCCAGTGTGGTACTTCGCAAAGCAAGTACCACCTAGGCTCCTCCTTTTGAGATGAAATTTTTTGAAGACAGTCTTCTCAGTAGGTGATCGTCCTGAGCCAAAACACACGCTAAACTGGCCATGTGCATTTCTCGTGCCGCTAATCAAACACTTGGCTGCTAATACATATTTGAGCATAGTTCGGTCTCCTCGTGAGAAACTTATGGTGTAATTTTATTCCTAGCACCTACCTGGGGAGTGCCCAACCCACTGGACATGCCTACGCCACCCAGAACGCATGTTAACGCCACAATCACGCGGTGACCACGCGTCGGGCATGCGACTTTACGCGCTTTGGAGTTGGGGCCCTCGGCTACCATCCAAACCTCGATGTATCTCCACCAAACCATGTATTTCTGATTAAATAGATACTTATGTAACTATAAATTATTTTTGGAAAAAATAAACAGCAAACTATAAGGCAACTGTAGTTCAAATTTGACCCGCTTCCTACTGAATCGGCAGGAATTTGTCTTTTTCACCAGAGGTGGATCAAGGCTTTTGACACACAACTATTTGGTCAATTGTGCATTAAATATGGCCTAGTAGTTTTGAAAATTGATTTGGTCCAATTTTGCAACAAATATATGGTAGGTCCTTCACAAAAAAACTCAATTCGGGCACTCGGAAAATGGAAAATAATTTTTCTGTGCAAAGAAAATGAAAACTCCCTTACACAACATTGTTTGGAATTTCAAGATGCACTCTTGTGCACAATATGATATCGTTTGAACAAACTGTGCCATGAATGTGGCCATAAGATTGATTATTTGGCTTGAAAACCCTGAATCTTCACGCATGATAGCTCATTTCTGAGAACACTTTTTTAAAATAATTGCCGTAGTACAAGTTCATTATTTTTCCTGGGACTTGGTCACATATAATCACACAATGCGAAGGTTTTACAATATTTTGATTTTTTGAGTTTTTTATGCCCGTTTCAAAATGCGGTCAAAACAGCGGGTTTGACCGTTCCTAGCTAGTGGTTGAATCTTGGAAAACTTTTGATGTTTCTCTGATTAAGTAGATACTTATATACCTAGAAATGATTTTTGGAAAAAAAATAAAGAGCAAACTATGAGGCAGCTGCAGTTCAAATTTGACCGGCTTCCTACAAAATCGGCGAAAATTTGTCTTTTTCACCAGAGGTGGATCAAGGCTTTTGACACCCAACCATTTGGTCAATTGTGCATTAAATATGGCCTAGTATTTTAGAAAATTGATTTGGTCCAATTTTGCAACAAATATATGGTAGGTCCTTCACAAAAAAACTCAATTTGGGCACTCAGAAAATGGAAAATGAATTTTTCGTGCAAAGAAAATGAAAACTCCCTTAGGCAACATTGTTTGGAATTCCAAGATGCACCCTTGTGCACAATATGAGATCATTTGAACAAACTATGCCATGAATGTGGCCATAAGATTGATCATTTGGCTTGAAAACCCTAAATCTTCACGCATGATAGCTCATTTTTTAGAACACTTTTTTAAAATAACTGTCTTATTACAAGTTTATTATTTTTCCTAAAAACTTGGTCACATATAATGACACAATGCGAAGGTTTTCCAATTTTTTGTTTTTTTTGAATTTTTTATGCTCGTTTCGAAGTGCGATCGAAACGGCGGGTTTGTGAAGGAAATATGCCCTAGAGGCAATAATAAAGTTATTATTTATTTCCTTATATCATGATAATGTTTATTATTCATGCTAGAATTGTATTAACCGAAAACTTAGTACATGTGTGAATACATAGACAAACAAAGTGTCACTAGTATGCCTCTACTTGACTAGCTCGTTGATCAAAGATGGTTATGTTTCCTAGCCATAGACATGAGTTGTCATTTTATTAACGGGACCACATCATTAGGATAATGATGTGATTGACTTGACCCATTCCGTTAGCTTATCACTTGATCGTTTAGTATGTTGCTATTGCTTTCTTCATGACTTATACATGTTCCTATGACTATGAGATTATGCAACTCCCGTTTATCGGAGGAACACTTTCTGTGCGACCAAACATCACAACGTAACTAGGTGATTATAAAGGTGCTCTACAGGTGTCTCCAAAGGTACATGTTGAGTTGGTGTATTTCGAGATTAGGATTTGTCACTCCGATCGTCAGAGAGGTATCTGTGGGCCCACTCGGTAATACACATTACTATAAGCCTTGCAAGCATTGTAACAAATTAGTTAGTTGCGGGATGATGTATTACGGAATGAGTAAAGAGACTTGCCAGTAACGAGATTGAACTAGGTATTGAGATACCGATGATCGAATCTCGGGCAAGTAACATACCGATGACAAAGGGAACAACGTATGTTTTTATGCGGTTTGAACGATAAAGATCTTCGTAGAATATGTAGGAGCCAATATGAGCATGCAGGTTCCGCTATTGGTTATTGACCGGAGACGTGTCTCGGTCATGTCTACATAGTTCTTGAACCCGTAGGGTCCGCACGCTTAACATTCGGTGACGATTTGTATTATGAGTTTATGTGTTTTCATGTACCGAAGGTAGTTCAGAGTCCCGGATGAGATGGGGGACATGACAAGGAGTCTCAAAATGGTCGAGATGTAAAGATCGATATATTGGACGACTATATTCAGACATCGGAAAGGCTCTGAGTGATTCGGATATATTTCGGAGTACCGGAGAGTTACGGGAATTCGCCGGGGAGTATATGGGCCTTATTGGGCTTTAGGTGAAAGAGAGAGGAGAGGCAGCGCCCACCCCCAATGCTTAGTCCAAATGGGACTAGGGGGAGGGGCGGCGCCCCCTCCTTCCTTCTCTTCTCTTTTCCCTTTCCTTCTCTTCTCTTTTCCCTTTCCTTCTCTCCTAGTCCTACTACTTGGAAGGGCTCCTAGTTCTACTAGGAAAGGGGGAATCCTACTCCCGGTGGGAGTACGACTCCCCTAGGGCGCGCCATAGAGAGGGTTGGCCCTCCCCCTCCTCCACTCCTTTTTATACGGGGAGGGGGGAACCCCTTGGAGATACAACAATTGATCATTGATCTCTTAGCCATGTGCGGTGCGCCCCTCCACCATAATCAACCTCGATCATATCGTAGCGGTGCTTAGGCGAAGCCCTGCGTCAGTAGCATCATCATCACTAAGGGAGTCCTGGATTAGGGGGTCTCCGGACAGCCGGACTATATCCTTTGGCCGGATTGTTGGACTATGAAGATACAAGATTGAAGACTTCGTCTCGTGTCCGGATGGGACTCTACTTGGAGTGGAAGGCAAGCTAGGCAATACGGATATGTATATCTCCTCCTTTGTAACCGACCTTGTGTAACCCTAGCCCTCTCTGGTGTCTATATAAACCGGAGGGTTTTAGTCTGTAGGACACAATAACATACAATCATACCATAGGCTAGCTTTTAGGGTTTAGCCTCTCTGATCTCGTGGTAGATCTACTCTTGTACTACCCATATCATCAATATTAATCAAGCAGGATGTAGGGTTTTACCTCCATCGAGAGGGCCCGAACCTGGGTAAAACATCGTGTTCCCTGCCTCCTGTTACCATCCGCCTTAGACGCACAGTTCGGGACCCCCTACCCGAGATCCGCCGGTTTTGACACCGACATTGGTGCTTTCATTGAGAGTACCTCTGTGTCATCGCCATTAGGCTTGATGGCTCCTTCTATCATCGATAGCGATGCAGTCAAGGGTGAGACTTTTCTCCCCGAACAGATCTTTGTGTTCGGCGGCTTCGCACTGCGGGCCAACTCACTTGGCCATCTAGAGTAGATCGAAAGTTACGCCCCTGGCCACCAGGTCAGGTTTTGAAGCCTAAACTACACGGCCGATATCCGCGGAGACTTGATCTTCGACGGATTCGAGCCTCTGCCTTGTGCGTCACGCGGTCACGATGAGTACGATTTAGCTCTACCATCAGACAGTGTTCAGGAGATCGCACCGGCAGCCGCTCCGAGCCTCAATTCGGAGCCAGTTGCGCCTTCCATGGACGGGTGGATGGACCCCACCATGGAAGCCTTATCCTCATCGGTGATCGAGCCGAACATCGACCTTACCCTACATGAGAGCCGTGTTGGCAAACTGCTAGATCCTTCTCCGGCCACGGACTCCGAACCGCGTGCGCCCGTTCCTAGCGAATCCGATTGGGCGCCGATCATGGAGTTTACCTCCGCGGATAGTTTTCAGCACTCGCCCTTTGGCGACATACTGAACTCATTAAGGTCTCTCTCCTTGTTAGGAGGGTCCTGGCCGAACTATGTCCGGATGGATTGGCATGCGGACGATGAAGAAATTCACGGCCCACCCACCACCCACTTGGTAGCCACTGTTGATGACTTAACCGACATGCTCGACTTCGACTCCAAAGACATCGACGGTATGGACGACGACGCGGGAGACGAAGAGGAACCATTGCCCACAGGGCACTAGACAGCCACCTCATCATACAATATATACATGGTGGACACACCCAAAGAAGGAAATGGCGATGAGACAGCGGAGGATGACCCCTCCAAGAAGCAACCCAAGCGTCGATGTCAGCGGCGCCGCTCTAAGTCCCGCCAAAGCAAAAATGGTGATACCGGCACAAGAGATAATAACACTCCGGATAGTGCCTAGGACAACAACAATCCCCTCCAGCAAGATTTAGAGAAGGAGGATGGAGGAGCCAGCCCTCCTGAGAGAGCGACAGATGGAGGGGTGAAAGATGATAATTACATGCCCCCGTCCGAAGATGAGGCAAGCCTCGGCGATGACGAATTCGTCGTGCCAGAGGATCCCGTCGAACAAGAGCGCTTCAAGCGCCGGCTTATGGCCACGACAAATAGCCTCAAGAAAAAGGAGCAGCAGCTTCAAGCTGATCAAGATCTGCTAGCTGACAGATGGACTGAAGTTCTCGCTGCCGAGGAATATAAACTCGAACGCCCTTCCAAGAGTTACCCAAAATGCAGGTTGCTACCCCGACTGGAAGAAGAAGCGTATGACGCGGTTGATCGGCCACCTCGTGGCCGCGATAGAGAGGCATTCCAGCCAAAAACTCAGCCCGCACCCCGGCATCATTCAAATAAAAAGGCATGGGGAAATACGCCAGACCTGCGAGACGTATTGGAGGACAAAGCAAAGCATGCAAGATCGATCTACAGATCACGAGGGCGCGCCACTATGCGAGACGATAAGAATCACGCCGGATACAGTAAAAGTAAATCCGACCGGGCCGAACACAGCGGGCAAGACCCATTTGAGCTGCGTCGCGATATAGCCCAATACAGAGGCGCCGCACACCCCTTATGCTTCACAGACGAAGTAATGGATCATCAAATCCCAGAGGGTTTCAAACCCGTAAATATTGAATCATATGACGGCACAACAGATCCTGCGGTATGGATCGAGGATTTCCTCCTCCACATCCACATGGCCCGCGGTGATGACTTACACGCCATCAAATACCTCCCACTAAAGCTCAAAGGACCAGCGCAGCATTGGCTTAACAGCTTGCCAGCAGAGTCCATTAGCTGTTGGGAAGATCTGGAGGCCGCATTCCTCGACAACTTTCAGGGCACTTATGTGCGACCACCAGATGCCGATGACTTGAGCCACATAATTCAGCAGCCAGAAGAATTGGCCAGGCAATTCTGGACTCGGTTCCTAACAAAGAAAAATAAAATCGTCGACTGTCCGGATGCAGAGGCCCTAGCAGCTTTCAAACACAACATCCGCGACGAGTGGCTAGCCTGGCACCTTGGTCGGGAAAAGCCGAAATCTATGGCAGCCCTCATGCCACTCATGACCCGCTTTTGTGCGGGACAAGACAGCTGGCTGGCTCGCAGTAATAACATATCAAAGAACCATGGTACTTCGGATACCAAGGATGGCAATGGCAGGTCACGTCGAAATAAACATAAGCGCCGCATTAACAGCGACAATACCGAGGATACGGCAGTCAATGTCGGATTCAAAGGCTCTAAACACGGTCAGCGGAAAAAGCCATTTAAAAGAAGCACTCGGGGACTGTCCAGTTTGGACCGCATACTCGATCGATCGTGCCAAATACACGGCACCCCCGACAAGCTAGCCAACCACACCAATAGGGATTGTTGGGTATTCAAGAAGGCCGACAAGTGAATTGCTGAAAACAACGATAACGGGCCACATGGCGATGATGAGGAAGAGCCTCGGCAGCCGAACACCGGAGGACAGAAGAGGCTCCCCCCACAAGTGCGGACGGTGAACATGATATACGCAACCCACATCCCCAAGAGGGAGCGGAAGCGTGCGCTCCGGGATGTATATGCGTTGGAGCCAGTCGCCCCAAAGTTCAACCCATGGTCAACCTATTCGATCACCTTCGATCGCAGGGACCATCCCACTAGTATCCATCATGGCGGATTCGCCGCACTGGTCCTCAACCCAATCATCGACGGATTTCACCTCACTCGAGTCCTTATGGATGGCGGCAGCAGCCTGAACCTGCTTTATCAGTTCACAGTGCGCAAAATGGGTATAGACCCCTCAAGGATCAAACCCACAAAAATGACCTTTAAAGGCGTCATTCCAGGTGTAGAGGCCCATTGCACAGGCTCAATTACACTGGAAGTGGTCTTCGGATCCCCGGATAACTTCTGAAGTGAAGAATTAATCTTCGATAAAGTCCCGTTCCGCAGTGGCTATCATGCACTGGCCGGGCGAACCGCATTTGCGAGATTCAATGCGGTACCGCATTATGCATACCTCAAGCTCAAGATGCCAGGACCTCGGGGGGTCATCACAGTTAATGGAAACACAGAGCGCTCTCTCCGCACGGAGGAGCACACTACGGCCCTCGCAGTAGAAGCGCAAAGCAGCCTCTCAAGGCAATCCACCAGTTCGGCGTTTCAAGACTCGGACACCTTCAAGCACGCTCGGAGTAATCGGAGACTAGACCGCCTGGCACGACCTGAGCTCGTGTAGCAATGCGGCCCCCACCCCAGTCCCAGCCACACGGCGAAATTCGTACCACGCGTACATAATTACACATTAAAAATACCATGGGCACAGGCGGGGAGGGGGGCACAACTACGACACACCCCATTACGCAGCTTAAACCGCACTAGGGACTTCCCGCTTTGTTATTTTCCTCTTTCAGGACTTTAATCTCTGGAAACCCTGTCCGGCAGCATGATTGCTGAACACATGATGCAGCAACCAAGGAGGCAGAAAGCTACGTCACACCACGGAACTCCCAGGTGGATTACGATAACGAGTGAAATATTTGGTTTACTACTATTCCTCAGCTTGCCCTTGGAAGGGACATAGTCCTCCTTTTTGCTTACCACACTATCTGTATCATTCTGCTTTAACACACCTTTTTGAATAAACAATGCATATCATTAAGACTATTATTGCATTCTTCTTTTTTTATATATGTGTTCATTAATGACGCCTTGCAACCGTACACTTTGGTACGGCCCATACACCAGGGGCTTAGGTACCCCACAATATGGTGTGAGAAGTCCGAATACTTTCACAAGTGCGGTACCCCGAACTTATAGCATTATATGCATCAGCTCCGAATCATGTCTTTGGTCAAATGTTGGGTTTGCCTGGCTCCTATGTTTTGGTACCTTATGTTCCGCTCTATCGGCTAAGGTAGCACTAGGAGAACTACTGTGATTGTGCCCCGGTTCTGCTGGGCTAAGCACCTCAGTAGAGAAAGCTAAAACTGACTGTCATGATAAGGTGAGAGACTGGTCACTGTTCGGCGAGGTTTCGAGTCCCTAAAGACTTATGTCGCTTAGAGCGAGGAGCCGGTCCTGTCCAGCTTAAAGGCGTGTATCGCGCCCCGAATTCAGCCTTCCGAATACCAGGGGCTTCGCCGAAATTTAAAATTATAGAATTCTATGGCTAAGTGAGAGTGATAAAGCATTATTAGTTCGGTTGCCTTGTTCGCTGTGTTGAGCACCTCCCTCGAAGGACCCAAAAATGGGAACAAGAGTGCTCAGGTTTATCCCGAACACCCCAGCACTCGCGGCATGGGGGCAGAAGCCGAGGACTAGCCATCTCTCAGATTGGATAAATAGCTAAACAGGTAATATTTTAAATTCAAACAAGCGTTGCATAGCGCATATGAAACAAGTTTTCATCATATAGGATCACACAAGCAAGTTTACTCAAATATTACATCTTTCGTACACTCGTCCGCTACAAGATGGGCACCCTTTAGGACACCCTCATAATACATTTCAGGGGTGCGATGCTCCTTGCCCTGCGGCGGTCCTTCCTTGATCAGCTTCACGGCGTCTAGCTTGGCCCATTGCACCTTCACGCGGGCGAAAGCCCGGCGTGCACCTTCAATGCAGACGGACCGCTTGACAACTTCCAGCCGTGAGCAGGCATCCACAAGACGCTTCACCAGGCCACAGCCGGACTATAAAGCCCTTCATGGCCTGTTCGGCCGCCTTGTGTAGCTCGACCAGCTGCTTCAGCTGGTCGCTCATAGGCACCGGGTGTTTTGTCCCAGTATACTGGGACCAGAACAGCTTCTTTGTTGAGCTTCTCTCCTCGGCCTGTTAAAACTGTGCGGCATCCGACACGCTGCGGGGAAAATCTACGAATGCTCCTGGAGAGCTCCGGATTCGGGTAAGTAATAGGTAATTTACTTTCACATGCTTGCTTTGCATATAGAATGCCTTACCCGCCGCTATTTTCTTCATCGCGTCAATCTCCTAGAGGGCCTTTTGGGCATCGGCCTTGGCACTCTTTGCGCTCTCGAGGGCCGCGGCAAGCTCAGACTCTCGCGTCTTCGAGTCAAGCTCCAACGCCTCGTGCTTCGTCATGAGAGCCTGGAGCTCTTGCTGCACCTCGCCCACTCGAGCCTCTTGCCTTTCCCGCTCGGTGCGCTCCTTGGCCGCTTTATCTTCGGCCTCGGACAAAGCTTGCTTTAGGGTCGCCACTTCGGTCGTGGCCCCTGGCCAATTCATGATGATCCTGTCATTTTGTAATCGCATTCTTTTTATAAATATCCATAGACTAGGTACTACTTACCTTTGTTCTCCTCGAGCTGCCTCTTGGCAAGGCTGAGCTCGTCCTTGGACCCTTTAAGGTCCTGCTTCAATGCGGCGACCTCCGCAGTCAGTGCGGCAGATGCCAGCAGCAAAGCCTGTATACGCATATTGACATACTTATATTAGACTCTTGCGATATTGTTTGATCCTCTGTTCGGCTTTTCTTTACGAACACCAAACAGAGCATCAGGGGCTACTGTCTATGCGGTAATATTTTTCCTATATTTTAAACACTTACCTCAAAGCATGTTAGAAGGCTGGCACAGGCTTCAGTCAATCCGCTCTTGGCGGACTGAACCTTCTGGACCACCGTACTCATAATAGTACGGTGCTCCTCGTCGATGGAAGCGCTGTGAAGCGCTCCCAGCAGATTGTCCAGCGCCTCTGGATGGACAGAGGTCACCGGCACAGGCGTCTTGCCCCTCTTGGAAGGAGGCCACCTGCTCGAGTCAGGAACCACCGGAGGTTCCGGCGCGGTGTTCGGCTGAGGGCCGAGCTCGGAAACCTCAGGGGCCTTGTCCCCCTGCTCCCGGAGTCCGGAAGGTCGCCTTGAGGCGCCTCCGGGACTACCTCCCCTCGACCCGATGCCTCTTGAGACAAACCTCGGCGTCGTCCGCAGTGCAAGGGGAGGTGGCGGTCGGAAGTGGATCGCTATCCATATCCGACGAGCCCAGGGAGCCGTCCGATGATACATCGATACTAGCTGGTGGCGGCCTGCATAATCATATTCGGCATTAGGGGAAGCAGTGCAACAAAGGAATGCTATGAGTTACTCTGGTATCCGAATACTTACGACTTCGCCAGGGGCTTGGCCCTGAGCAGGCACTCGTCTTCGCCTTCGGCGACAGTGGTGGAACTGTCCGGAAGGAGAGTCCTTCCCTTCTTGTACCCATCGGCCTCCCCAGTTGGGGCGGCCTTCCTTTTCTTGTCTCCAGCAACTTAAGGGGGAGCATCTTCTTCTTCCTTGTCATCTTCAGGGGAGGAGTGTGTCGCAGAGTTATCAGACGATGAGTCCGATGGTGCCTGGCGTAGGGAACTCTTTCGGGTTCCCTTGGCCTTCTTGGTCTTCTCCGGCACCTTGTAAGGAGCCGGAGTCAGCATCTTCGTCAGGAGAGCGTCTGTTGGGCCTTCGGGAAAAGGAGCCGGACAGTCGATCTGTTCGTCCATCTCCTGCCAGTCCTGTCAAAGGTACGGGAGCTTAGATCCCGCATAGAGTCAAACTATGAAAAACAAGAATCATGTGAGAGGTAAAACAGCTTACCGCGCTGGCTTGGTGCTTCGCGCAGAATCCGCGATCCTCGGTAGTGGGAGGGGGGACCTCGGCACCCTTGAATAGCACCTTCCAGGCATCCTCGTGAGTTGTGTCAAAGAGCCTGTTCAGAGTTCGGTGCTGGGCCGGGTAGAACTCCCACAAGTTGAAAGCCCGTTGTTGGCACGGGAGGATCCGGCGGATGAGCATGACCTAGACTACGTTGATGAGTTTGAGCTTCTTGTTCACCATGGTTTGAATACATGTTTGGAGTCTGGTCAGCTCTCCCGAACTACCCCAGGACAGGCCCTTCTCTTGCTAGGAGGTGAGCCGCGTGGGGATGCCAGATCGGAACTCGGGGGCCACTGCCCATTTAGGGTCACGCGGCTAAGTGATGTAGAACCACCCCGATTGCCACCCCTTTACGGTCTCCACGAAGGAGCCCTCGAGCCATGTGATGTTGGGCATCTTTCCCACCATGGCGCCTCTGCACTCCGCCTGGCGGCCACTCACTACCTTCGGCTTGACATTGAAGGTCTTCAGCCATAAGCCGAAGTGGGGCTTGATGCGGAGGAAGGCCTTGCACACGACGATAAACGCCGAGATGTTGAGGATGAAGTTCGGGGCCAGATCATGGAAATCCAGGCCGTAGTAGAACATGAGCCCCCAGACGAATGGGTGGAGAGGGAATCCCAGTCCGCAGAGGAAATGGGTAAGGAACACTACCCTCTCATGGGGCCTGGGGGTGGGGATGAGCTGCCCCTCATCTGGGAGCCGGTGCGCGATGTCGTCGGGTAGGTATCCGGCTCTCCTCAGCTTCGTGATGTGTCCCTCCGTGACGGAGGAGACCATCCACCTGCCTCCTGCTCCAGACATGGTTGGAGAAGGTTGAGGTAGGAAGTGCGGACTTGGGCGCTGGAGCTCGAGTGCACGAAAATGGATGAGCAAAGGAGGAAGAAGGCGTGGATGAAAAGGTGAATCCTTATCCCTTTATATGGGCGGCTGAAACTATGACCCCCACTAGCCTGGTAAAACTCGCTTATCCCCCAAGCACCGTAATCGATGGCGCGGTTGGGTTACCCACACCCGTGTTGATGAGAATCCCGTGATAAGGGGACACGATCTCTGCTTTGACAAGACATGTCAAAAAACTGCCTCGTGTTATGTGCGGGGCTAGTTAAAGGAAACGGTTTGAATAATCACCGGGCCATGACATAATGTCGTGTTGCCAAAACAACTCAGCAAATTAGATTTGTGGAAATATTATTCTCTCTGCGGTGGTATGTGGAACTTATTTTGCAGGATCAGACACTATCCTTGTATTCAAATTCTTCCGTGGTGTATTCGGAGGAGGAACCTGCCTTGCAATGCCGAAGACAATACTGCACGCCGGACTCATTGTCATTGAAAGCCTGGTTCAGGGGCTACTGAGGGAGTCCTGAATTTGGGGGTCTCCGGACAGCCGGACTATATCCTTTGGCCGGACTGTTGGACTATGAAGATACAAGATTAAAGACTTCGTCTTGTGTCCGAATGGGACTCTACTTGCCGTGGAAGGCAAGCTAGGCAATACGGATATGTATATCTCCTCCTTTGTAACCGACCTTGTGTAACCCTAGCCCTCTCTGGTGTCTATATAAACCGAAGGGTTTTAGTCCATAGGACACAATAACATACAATCATACCATAGGCTAGCTTTTAGGGTTTAGCCTCTCTGATCTCGTGGTAGATCTACTCTTGTACTACCCATATCATCAATATTAATCAAGCAGGACGTAGGGTTTTACCTCCATCGAGAGGGCCCGAACCTAGGTAAAATATCGTGTTCCCTGCCTCCTGTTACCATCCGCCTTAGACGCACAATTCGGGACCCCCTACCCGAGATCCGCCGGTTTTGACACCGACAATCACCGTCACCCCGCCATCATGCCGACGAAACTCTCCTGTGAAGCTTTGCTGGATCGGAGCCCGTGGGACGTCATCGAGTTGAACGTGTGCAGAACTCGGAGGTTCCATGCATTCGGTACTTGGATCGGTCGGATCATTAAGACGTATGACTACATCAACCGCGTTGTGCTAACGCTTCCGCATTCGGTCTACGAGGGTACGTGGACACACTCTCCCCTCTCGTTGCTATGCATCACCATGATCCTGCATGCGCGTAGGAATTTTTTTGAAATTACTACGTTCCCCAACGGTGGCATCCGAGCCAGGTTTATGCATAGATGTTATATGCACGAGTAGAACACAAGTGAGTTGTGGGCGATACAAGTCATACTGCTTACCAGCATGTCATACTTTGGTTGGATGAAGCGGCTCGGGCCGACATTATGCGTACGCTTACGCAAGACTGGTTCTACCAACGTGGTTTGCACACAGGTGGCTGGCGGGTGTCAATTTCTCCAAATTTAGTTGAACCGAGTGTGGCTACACCCGGTCCTTGAGAAGGTTAAAACTGCACTAACTTGACGAACTATCGTTGTGCTTTTGATGCGAAGGTAAGGACGGTTCTTGCTCAGCCCGTATCAGCCACGTAAAACTTGCAACAACAAAGTAGAGGACATCTAACTTGTTTTTGCAGGGCATGTTGTGACATGATATGGTCAAGTCGTGATGAGATATAAATTGTTGTATGAGACGATCATGTTTTGTGATACGTCTCCAACGTATCTATAATTTTTGATTGTTCCATGCTATTATATTATCAACCTTGGATGTTTTATATGCTATTTTATATGATTTTTGTGACTAACCTATTAACCTAGAGCCCAGTGCAGTTTCTATTTTTTCCTTGTTTTAGAGTATCGCAGAAAAGGAAAATCAAACGGAGTCCAATTGACCTGAAATTTCACGGAACTTATTTTTGGAAGGAAAGCAACCCGGGAGACTTGGAGTCCACGTAAGGGAAGCAACAAGGAAGCCACGAGGCAGGGGGCGCGCCCACCCCCCTAGGCGTGCCCTCCACCCTCGTGGGCCCCTCGTGGCTCCCTGACGTACTTCTTCTGCCTACATATCTCCATATACCCTAAAACGATCGGGGAGCACAAAAGATCGGGAGTTCCGCCGCCAGAAACCTTCGTATCCACCAAAAACCAATCTAGACCCATTCCGGCACCCTGCCGGAGGGGGCAATCCCTCTCCGGTGGCCATCTTCATCATCCCGGTGCTCTCCATGATGAGGTGGGGGTAGTTCTCCCTCGGGGTTGAGGGTATGTACCAGTAGCTATGTGTTTGATCTCTCTCTCTCTCTCTCTCTCGTGTTCTTGAGATGGTACGATCTTGATGTATCGCGAGCTTTGCTATTATAGTTGGATCTTATGTTTCTTCTCCCCCTCTACTCTCTTGTAATGGATTGAGCTTTGCCTTTGAAGTTATCTTATCGGATTGAGTCTTTAAAGATTTGAGAACACTTGATGTATGTCTTGCCGTGCGTATCTGTGGTGACAATGGGATATCACGGGATTCACTTGATGTATGTTTTGGTGATCAACTTGCGGGTTCCGCCCATGAACCTATGCATAGGGGTTGGCACACGTTTTCGTCGTGATTCTCTGGTAGAAACTTTGGGGCACTCTTTGAGGTTCTATGTGTTGGTTGAATAGATGAATCTGAGATTGTGTGATGCATATTGTATAATCATACCCGCAGATACTTGAGGTGACATTGGAGTATCTAGGTGACATTAGGGTTTTTATTGATTTGTGTCTTAAGGTGTTATTCTAGTATGAACTCTAGGGCTGTTTGTGACACGTATAGGAATAGCCCAACGGATTGATTGGAAAGAATAACTTTGAGGTGGTTTCGTACCCTGCCATAATCTCTTCGTTTGTTCTCCGCTATTAGTGACTTTGGAGTGACTCTTTGTTGCATGTTGAGGGATAGTTATGTGATCCAATTATGTTATTATTGTTGAGAGGACTTGCACTAGTGAAAGTATGAACCCTAGGCCTTGTTTCAACACATTGCAATACCGTTTACGCTCACTTTTATCATTCGTTACCTTGCTGTTTTTATATTTTCAGATTACAAAAACCTTTATCTACCATCCATATACCACTTGTATCACCATCTCTTCACCGAACTAGTGCACCTATACAATTTACCATTGTATTGGGTGTGTTGGGGACACAAGAGACTCTTTGTTATTTGGTTGCAGGGTTGCTTGAGAGAGACCATCTTCATCCTACGCCTCCTACGGATTGATAAACCTTAGGTCATCCACTTGAGGGAAACTTGCTACTGTCCTACAAACCTCTGCAGTTGGAGGCCCAACAACGTCTATAAGAAGAAGGTTGTGTAGTAGACATCAAGCTCTTTTCTGGCGCCGTTGCCGGGGAGGTTAGCGCTTGAAGGTATATCTTTAGATCTTGCAATCGAGTCTTTTAGTTTCTTGTTTTATCACTAGTTTAGTATATAAAAGAAAACTACAAAAAATGGAATTGAGTTTGTCTCATACGCTTCATCTTTTTAATATCTTTCGTGAGTATGATGGATAGGAAAATTGTGCCATCGTGTTAGAAGAAGAATGCATTAAAATATTTGGCACTAAATATTTGAATGATGAGCATGATTGCAATATTGTTAGTATGAATTCCTTGAATATCCATGATGCTAATGATATGCAAAGCCACAAGCTTGGGGAAGCTATGTTTGATGAAGATGATATTTTTTGTCCCCCAAGTTTTGATGAGCAAATTTACTATGATGAAAGCATGCCTACTATCTATGATGATTATTGTGATGTCACGTATGCTTTAAAGAATAATGATAACCATGAAACTTGTCATCTTGATCTTAATTTTCAATCACATGACAGTTATTTTGTTGAGTTTGCTCCCACTAGTATTAATGAGAAGAACCTTGCTTATGTGGAGAGTAGTAAATTTTCTATGCTTGTAGATCATGGAAAGAATGCTTTAGGTGATGGTTATATTATTCAATTCATTCATGATGCTACTGAAAATTATTATGAGGGAGGAACATATGCTTGTAGGAATTGCAATAATATCAAGTTTCCTCTCTATGTGCTTAAAGTTTTGAAGTTATGCTTGTTTTACCTTCCTATGCAAGTTGATTCTTGTTCCCACAAGTTGTTTGCTCACAAAATCCCTATGCATAGGAAGTGGGTTAGACTTAAATGTTCTTGTCATATTCTTCTTGATGCTCTCTTTATGTTTCAATCCTTATCTTTTGTGAGCATCATTGAAATCATCATGCCTAGCTAGGGGCGTTAAACGATATCACTTGTTGGGAGGCAACCCAACTTTATTTTTGTTCCTTGATTTTTGCTCCTGTTTAGTAATAAATAATTCATCTAGCCTCTGTTTGTATGTGGTTTTATGCTTTTAATTAGTGTTTGTGCCAAGTAGAACCGTTGGGAAGACTTGGGGAAAGTCTTGTTGATCTTGCTGTAAAAAACAGAAACTTTAGCGCTCACGAGAATTGCTGCAATTTTTTATTGGAGAGTGCTATTTAGTTAATTATTTTTGAAGATGATTAATAGACAAATTCCTAAGGTCCAGCAATGTATTTGATAATTTTATGAGTTCCATAAGTATACGTTTGATCCAGATTACTACAGACTGTTCTGTTTTTGACAGATTATGTTTTCGATGTGTTGTTTGCTTATTTTGATGAATCTATGAGTAGTATCGGAGAGTATGAACCATAGATAAGTTGGAATACAGTAGATTTAACACCAATATAAATAAATAATGAGTTCACAACAGTACCTTAGTGGTGATTTATTTTCTTATACTAACGGAGCTTACGAGTTCTCTGTTAAGTTTTGTGTTGTGAAGTTTTCAAGTTTTGGATAAAGATTCGATGGACTATGGAATAAGGAGTGGCTAGAGACTAAGATTGGGGATGCCCAAGGCACCCCAAGGTAATATTCAATGACAACCAAGAGCCTAAGCTTGGGGATGCCCCGGAAGGCATCCCCTCTTTCATCTTCGTTCATCGGTAACTTTACTTGGAGCTATATTTTTATTCACAACATGATATGTGTTTTGCTTGGAGAGTCAATTTATTTTGTTAGGATTTGATTTCTGTTATTTAGAACAATATTTTGCATCCTTTATTCCAATAAAAGTGGCATTGATAGTCTTTACTATGCCTATGTTACAAGTCTTCATGTTGCTGTTTGGAAACAGAAAGTTTACCGCTGTTGCAATAATTCCCTAGAAAAGTCAGAATGTGATAAAATGTTGAAACCTTTTGCATATTAAGCTCTGATAAATTTACTACAGTGTGAATTTTCTTTCATAATTGTTGGTGTTCGGGAAGTATGGATCTTGCTGCACTCTTTACAGACTATCCTGTTTAGGCAGATTGCTGTTATGTTTGCATTGTTTGCATATGTTTGCTTCTTTAATGATTCTATTTGAGGATAGGACTATTAAATATGCAGAGGCATTTAGTATGCAATGTTTAATAATAATTTTAGTGATTTCTACAGTAGAGTATGATAAGGTTTTTGCAATGGTTTATACAAACTTATCTCACGAGTCCTTGTTGAGTTTTGTGTGGATGAAGCTTTTGGGATTTAGGGAGACCGTGATATGAGAGGAATTAAGGCGACACAAAAGCTCAAGCTTGGGGATGCCCAAGGCATCCCAAGATAATATTTCAAGAAGTCTCAAGCGTCTAAGCTTGGGGATGCCCCGGTTGGCATCCCACCTTTCTTCTTCAACAACTATCGGTTAGTTTTGGTTGATCCTAAGTTTTTGCTTCTTCACATGATGTTTGCTATTCTTAGAATGTCATTTTCTTTTACTTTTCTTTCTGTTTTAATAAAATACCAAGACCTTAAATTCTTTAATGTTAGAGAGTCTTCATATAGTTGCATAATTATTCAACTACTCATTGATCTTCACTTATATCTTTCAGAGTAGTTTGCCGTTTGCTCTAGTGCTTCACTTATATCTTTTTAGAGCACGGTGGTGGTTTTATTTTGAAGAATTAGATGAAATCTCGTGTTTCACTTATATTATTTTGAGAGTCCTTAGAACAGAATGGTAGTTTGCTTTGGTTATGAAACCAGTCCTAATATGATGGGCATCCAAGAGGGATATAATAAAAACTTTCATATAAAGTGCATTGAATACTATGAGAAGTTTGATACTTGATGATTGTTTTGAGATATGAGGATGGTGATATTAGAGTCATGCTAGTTGAGTAGTTGTGAATTTGAGAGATACTTGTGTTAAAGTTTGTGATTCCCGTAGCATGCACGTATGGCGAACCGTCATGTGATGAAGTCGGAGCATGATTTATTTATTGACTGTCTTCCTTATGAGTGGCGGTCGGGGACGAGCGATGGTCTTTTCCTACCAATCTATCCCCCTAGGAGCATGCGTGTTGTACTTTGTTTCGATAAATAATATATTTTTGCAATTAGTATGTGAGTTCTTTATGACTAATGTTGAGTCCATGGACTGTACGCACTCTCACCCTTCCACCATTGCTAGCCTCTCTAGTACCGCGCAACTTTCGCCGGTACCATAAACCCACCATATATCTTTCTCAAAACAGCCACCATACCTACCTATTATGGCATTCCCATAGCCATTCCGAGATATATTGCCATGCAACTTTCCACCGTTCCGTTTATTATGACACGCTTCATCATTGTCATATTGCTTTACATGATCATGTAGTTGACATCGTATTTGTGGCAAAGCCACCATTCATAATTCTTTCATACATGTCACTCATGAGTCATTGCACATCCCGGTACACCGCCGGAGGCATTCATACAAAGTAATATCTTGTTCTAAGTATCAAGTTGTAATTCTTGAGTTGTAAGTTAATAAAAGTGTGATGATCATCATTATTAGAGCATTGTCCTAGTGAGGAAAGGATGATGGAGACTATGATTCCCCCACAAGTCGGGATGAGACTCCGGACTAAAAAAAGAGAGGCCATAGAAGCCCAAATAAAAAAAGAGGCCATAAAAAAGGATAAAAGGCCCAAATAAAAAAATATAAAAAATGAAAGAAAAAGAGAGAAGGGGCAACGCTACTATCCTTTTACCACACTTGTGCTTCAAAGTAGCACCATGATCTTCATGATAGAGAGTCTCCTATGTTGTCACTTTCATATACTAGTGGGAATTTTACATTATAGAACTTGGCTTGTATATTCCAATGATGGGCTTCCTCAAAATGCCCTAGGTCTTCGTGAGCAAGCCAGTTGGATGCACACCCACTTAGTTTCTTTTGTTGAGCTTTCATATACTTATAGCTCTAGTGCATCCGTTGCATGGCAATCCCTACTCACTCACATTGATATATATTGATGGGCATCTCCATAGCCCATTGATACGCCTAGTTGATGTGAGACTATCTTCTCCTTTTTTCTCTCCACAACCACCGTTCTATTCCACCTATAGTGCTATATCCATGGCTCACACTCATGTATTGCGTGAAGATTGAAAAAGTTTGAGAACATCAAAAGTATGAAACAATTGCTTGGCTTGTCATCGGGGTTGTGCATGATTTAAATATTTTGTGTGGTGAAGATGGAGCATAGCCAGACTATATGATTTGTTAGGGATAGCTTTCTTTGGCCATATTATTTTGAGAAGACATGATTGCTTAGTTAGTATGCTTGAAGTATTATTATTTTTATGTCAATATTAAACTTTTGTCTTGAATCATATGGATCTGAATATTCTTGCCACAATAAAGAGAATTACATGGATAAATATGTTAGGTAGCATTCCACATCAAAAATTCTGTTTTTATCATTTACCTACTCGAGGATGAGCAGGAATTAAGCTTGTGGATGCTGATACGTCTCCAACGTATCTATAATTTTTGATTGTTCCATGCTATTATATTATCAACCTTGGATGTTTTATATGCTATTTTATATGATTTTTGTGACTAACCTATTAACCTAGAGCCCAGTGCAGTTTCTGTTTTTTCCTTGTTTTAGAGTATCGCAGAAAAGGAAAATCAAACGGAGTCCAATTGACCTGAAATTTCACGGAACTTATTTTTGGAAGGAAAGCAACCGGGGAGACTTGGAGTCCACGTAAGGGAAGCAACAAGGAAGCCACGAGGCAGGGGGCGCACCCACCCCCCTAGGTGTGCCCTCCACCCTCGTGGGCCCCTCGTGGCTCCCTGACGTACTTCTTCTGCCTACATATCTCCATATACCCTAAAACGATCGGGGAGCACAAAAGATCGGGAGTTCCGCCGCTAGAAACCTTCGTATCCACCAAAAACCAATCTAGACCCATTCCGGCACCCTGCCGGAGGGGGCAATCCCTCTCCGGTGGCCATCTTCATCATCCCGGTGCTCTCCATGATGAGGTGGGAGTAGTTCTCCCTCGGGGTTGAGGGTATGTACCAGTAGCTATGTGTTTGATCTCTCTCTCTCTCTCGTGTTCTTGAGATGGTACGATCTTGATGTATCGCGAGCTTTGCTATTATAGTTGGATATTATGTTTCTTCTCCCCCTCTACTCTCTTGTAATGGATTGAGCTTTGCCTTTGAAGTTATCTTATCGGATTGAGTCTTTAAAGATTTGAGAACACTTGATGTATGTCTTGCCGTGCGTATCTGGGGTGATAATGGGATATCACGTGATTCACTTGATGTATGTTTTGGTGATCAACTTGCGGGTTCCGCCCATGAACCAATGCATAGGGGTTGGCACATGTTTTCGTTGTGATTCTCCAGTAAAAACTTTGGGGCACTCTTTGAGGTTCTATGTGTTGGTTGAATAGATGAATCTGAGATTGTGTGATGCATATCGTATAATCATACCCGCAGATACTTGAGGTGACATTGGAGTATCTAGGTGACATTAGGGTTTTGGTTGATTTGTGTCTTAAGGTGTTATTCTAGTATGACCTCTAGGGCTGTTTATGACACTTATAGGAATAGCCCAACGGATTGATTGGAAAGAATAACTTTGAGGTGGTTTCGTACCCTACCATAATCTCTTCGTTTGTTCTCCGCTATTAGTGACTTTGGAGTGACTCTTTGTTGCATGTTGAGGGATAGTTATGTGATCCAATTATGTTATTATTGTTGAGAAGACTTGCACTAGTGAAAGTATGAACCCTAGGCCTTGTTTCAACACATTGCAGTACCGTATACGCTCACTTTTATCATTCGTTACCTTTCTGTTTTTATATTTTCAGATTACAAAAACTATTATCTACCATCCATATAACACTTGTATCACCAGCTCTTCGCCGAACTAGTGCACCTATACAATTTACCATTGTATTGGGTGTGTTGGGGACACAAGAGACTCTTTCTTATTTGGTTGCAGGGTTGCTTGAGAGAGACCATCTTCACTACAAAAAAAGACACATCCATGACATTTTGGGCCGAACGAAAAAAATTATGTCATACATATGACACTTCTAGGAAGATAATTGTGACAAAACCCGGTATCATCATAGATGTGGTGGGATCCTACTTGTATGAAAAAAAATCATGACAGAAAATGGGCTTTTCGTCCTGGGCGGGCCGGAGATGCAACTGCATGACATTCTTTGGGCCGTCCATGGCGGAAAAAACCGTGGTAGAAGCGAGGGGGAGGAAAATTTCGGGGAGTTCTGTAACACCCCGGTGCACTGATGCTACAGTAACCCTTGGGGTTAAGTTAATTATTTTGCTAAACAAGTGCTTGATCATCTTTGTCTCCTCTCTCTTTCAAATTCCAGTTGAGTTCAAATTCAATTTTTCTGTGAAATTCAAAATGCTCAAACATGAAAACTAAAATGTTCATCATGTGGAAAGTATTCTTCTAGGAATATTGGTGGTGAACCAACATTTTTCGCAAAATGTGTAGGTGGCCTAAAATAGCTAAAGCAGAAAAGCAAAAAAAAGGAAAGGGCCAGAGCCCCTGGCCTCCCCCTAGGCCTCGCCCCACCCCTCCACCCGGGCCAACTGGCCCATGCAAGGCCGGCCCACTCCCCCCTGTTGTATTCCCCCTCCTCAACTGTGCGAGCGACCACGCCCGCTCGCCGCCGCCGAACCACCTCGCCGGCCACGCCGCTACAGGCACCGCGGGGAGATAAGGGCAGCCCTGACGCCTCGGGCTCCCTCCCCACTCGCCCACTTGCCCCCTCTCTCCCTCGTCGCTCTCTCCCTCACTCTCCAGATCCCCTCCCCTCTCTTTGACCCGAGCGTGCCTGCCGCCATCGACGGCGTCAATCCCGCGGCCACCGTATTCGCCCCGCGTCGCCAACATGCCATAGGCATCCACTGTCGACCTCCACGTCGAACGGTGCCCACCGTTGGAGCCGGAAGGCTCCACAGCGCCGGGTCCACCCCGCCTTCCTCCTCGGGACGCACGAGCTCGCCGCCGTCGATTCGCTCCGCCGAGCCTCCCCCCGAGCCCACGTTTGCACACCTACAGGCGCTCAGTGAGCTCCGCCTCCCTCTTCCTCTCTCCCCATGCTCTTCCCCGCGCCATAGCTAGCTGTCACCGCCGTGGCCGAGCTCTGTTCGCCGCTGACGAGCCCGTGGCCGTGGCCCTTGTCACGCTCGCCTGAGGCGTCCGCCATGCTCCTGGTGCTTCCAGGAATGCAACGCGCGCACGCACGCTTCCTACCGTGCCCCTTAGCACCTACCTCGACGGGCGCCCGAATGCGTCGCCGCCTTCGCTCGCCGCCGTCGTTCTTCCGGTGACCGTTTGGTCACGGGCTCAAGCCCGTTGCACTCCCCGCACCGCGTAGATCCCCCACAGCCTCTCCGTTTGCTCGATAGCGCGCCGTAGCTCCGTTTTCGTTGAGCGGCCGTGCACGCTGCTGCCTCCGCCGCTTGCCGTCACCGGCCTTTTCCGGCCGGGCCACCACCGTAGTTCGACGCGTGCTACTCCGCTCGTTCGAACGCACCCTAGCGCGCGAAATGGTCGCCTGTAGGCGAAATCCAACGAGGACCAAGGCCCTCCTCCGCATTTTGGCATCACCGGTGTCGAGCCGCCGGCCACCGCCGACGTGGCTGGCCTGGGGCCACCCTAGTGCCACTGCCAGTGGGCCCCATAGGCCCCAGTTTACTGGGTTGACCCAGTCAACTGCTGACTGGGCAGCCCCGTGCCCCTGACAAGCGGGCCCCACCGCACTTTTAAGTTAACTAAAACATTTAATAATTAAATCTAATTACTTAACCTAATCAGTACTGACTAATGGGGCCCACACCCCTAACTAGTTCTGTTAGTCATTTTAATCCACTTTTAATGCCACGGACGCTGACATGTGGGACCCACTGGACCCACATGTCAGGTTTGACCTGGTCAGCCGTTTGTTGACCTGCTGATGTCACTGTGACATCATGCTGACATCATATATCATTTTCTGTAAATAAAATAAATCCAGAAAATAAGAAAATCTTTAGAAATTTATAGAAAATAATTCGTAACTCCGATGAAAATGTTTTCCATATGAAAGTTGCTCAGAAAAATCCAACGAATCCAAATCCGCGGTCCTTTCACCTGTCACATGCCCCTAGCATGCTGAACAAGGAACCGTCCCCTCTCTTTCATCAGTCCGGAATCCGCCTAATGCCGGGAATTCATCCTCGGATGTTTATCCCCTCCGTCTGCAACATGTAGTACTATGTTAGGGCAACCCTAGCTCTGCCCGTCGTCATGTTATGCCTTGTGATGCATTGTTTGCTCTGGATTTACTGTTTCTTCCCCCTCTTCTCTCCGGTAGACCCCGAGACCGATGATGCCACTGTGATCGACTACATCACCGACGACCCCTCCTTCTTGTCTGAGCAACTAGGCAAGCAAACCCCCCTTGAGCATTCCGATAATGCCCATTTCTTTCCCTCTCATGCTTGAATTAGAATTGCTACTACTTTCTGTATGATCCTACTCTGATGCATAGCCTGTTGTTGTTACCTGCTTTCATACCTTACCTGCTTATCCTAAACTGCTTAGTATAGGATGGTTAGTGATCCATCAGTGACCCCACCTTGTCCCAGTTGCCCCACTTTATGTTTGATGATTCGACCAACACGATCGACGTCCAGGCCCGACACTTCACATCACCCTCCCTAGTTGTACGACTCTGTAGAGCTACCATCGAGTGCCGAGGGTTGAACCTCTTACATCACTCCTGATGAGATCTCCGTAGTGTAGCTATATTGTCGAGGTCATCAAGGGTGATTTCCTCCTTAACCACTTCCATTACGGCTCTATCGTGCAACCCATCAAATGTGAACCTCGAGGTGGATCCTCTTACGTTCACCTTGATGACAACATCGAGTGGAATTCACCAGGGGTGATTCCTCGGGTTTTCCCCTTGGTGTTAGACACACAGTTACTATGGTTACTATGACTTTGCACTGAGCCATGTTACTAAAGACGGGTCGGCCCTGAGGGGTACCCGCGCGAGCTTAATTGCGAGTGATGTGGAGTTGGGTTGACCTGGAGGGTGCCTGCGAGATACTTACGAGGCGTGGCCGGGCATTCTTAGCCTTGTCGCAAGTACTCGAGACGGGGCGACGGGGTCACATCGATCGTGAGTCTTTGCTCGTTACCGCGTCCTCCTAATCCACTACGGTTTGGATATTTGATCCGAGGGGCTTCTGGCCTGATAGCACTAACCATCACGTCGGCATTATATGGGCGTTCTGCATCGTATATATCAGCCGAAGCTTAATAGACGTCAGCGACTGAGCGGCGCGCACCAGGTTGGACTGGTAAGCACCTACATTTTTTAAGGAGGTAGCTAGGTCTGCTCACCGGCCGCCCATGCAACGTGCAGGAGTTCCCGAGGAGATGGCCCATGACCACTGGGGGCATAGGTTTAGTCCGGCGTGTCGGCCTCTCTATTAAGCCTAGATCGGGTTGCCGCGTATTATTTGGCCGAGGCCGGGCATGACCCAGGAAAGTGTGTCCAGCCGGAGTTAATCGAGCATGGTGGGTAAGTTGGTGCACCCCTGCAGGGAAGAAAACATCTATTGATAGCCTGTCCTACGGTAACGGACACTTGGAGTTGTATCCCGATCTATACAACTAGAACTGGATACTTGTGATGAGAAATGGATATGATGAATGGATAGTATGGCTCTGGGATTGCTTTCTCGCAGGGAGTCGAGAAAGGATCTATGGCCGAGCTTGATAACATTACTACTTTACATTATGTTGATATGTACTCTTCTATATGTTGCAAGATGCTTGAAGATGCTAGTCTTTGATAGGCTAGGCCTTTCCCCTTCTTTCTGGCATTCTGCAGTTTAGTCCATAGATACAGCCCATTTCCTTTGATACAGATGCATACTTAGTTTAGATCTAATGTAAGTCTTGCGAGTACTTTGGATGAGTACTCACGGCTGCTTTGCTACCTCTTTTCCCCCATACCCGATTGTTGCGACCAGATGACGGATCCCAGGATCCAGATGACGCCACTGATGACTACTACTACCCCGAGGATGCCTACTACTACGTGAAGACCGCAGACGACTAGGAGTAGTTAGGAGGCTCCCAGGCAGGAGGCCTTGCCTTTTCGATCGTTGTTGCTTTTGTGCTAGCCTTCTTAAGGCAAACTTGTCTAACTTATGTCTGTACTCAGATATTGTTGCTTCCGCTGACTCGTTTATGTTTGAGCTTATCTATTCGAGCCCTCAAGGCCCCTGGCTTGTAATATAAAGCTTGTATTATTTTAATCTGTGTATAGAGTTGTGTTGTGATATCTTCCCGTGAGTCATTGATCTTGATCATACACTGATACGTCTCCGATGTATGTATAATTTTTGATTGCTCCATGCTATGTTATCTAATGTTTTGGACTATATTGGGCTTTATTTTCCACTTCTGTATTATTTTTGGGACTAACCTATTAACCGGAGGCCCAGCCCAGAATTATTGTTTTTTTGCCTCTTTCAGTGTTTTCAAGAAACAGAATATCAAACGGAGTCCAAATGGAATAAAACCTTGAGGGACATGATTTTCTCGCCGAACGTGATCCAGGAGACTTGGACCCTACTCCAAGGAGTCAAAGAGGCGGTCACGAGGGTGGGGGCGCCCCCCTAGGGCGCGCCCCCTACCTCGTGGGACCCTCGGAGCTCCACCGACGTACTCCTTCCTCCTATATATACCTACGTACCCCCAAACAAACAGAGATGGAGACAAAAACCTAATTCCACCACCGCAACTTTCTGTATCCACGAGATCACATCTTGGGGCCTGTTCCGGAGCTCCACCGGAGAGGGCCGTCATCACGGAGGTCTTCTACATCATCATAGCCTCTCCGATGAAATGTGAGTAGTTTACCTCAGACCTTCGGGTCCATAGTTAGTAGCTAGATGGCTTCTTCTCTCTTTTTGGATCTCAATACAAAGTTCTCCCCCTCTCTTGTGGAGATCTATTCGATGTAATCTTATTTTTGCGGTGTGTTTGTTGAGACCGATGAATTGTGGGTTTATGATCAAGTCTATCTATGAATAATATTTGAATCTTCTCTGAATTCTTTTATGTATGATTGGTTATCTTTGCAAGTCTCTTCGAATTATCCGTTTGGTTTGGCCAACTAGATTGGTAGTTCTTGCCATGGGAGAAGTGCTTAGCTTTGGGTTCAATCTTGTGGTTTCCTTTCCCAGTGACAGAAGGGGCAGCAAGGCATGTATTGTATCGTTGCCATCGAGGATAACAAGATGGGGTTTATTTCATATTGCATGAATTTATCTCTCTACATCGTGTCCTCTTGCTGAAGGCATTACTCTGTTTTTAACTTAATACTCTAGATGCATGCTGCATAGCGGTCGATGAGTAGAGTAATATTAGTAGATGCAGAATCGTTTCGGTCTACTTGTCACGGACGTGATGCCTATATACATGATCATGCCTAGATATTCTCATAATTATGCTCAATTCTGTCAATTGCTCAACAGTAATTTGTTCACCCCCGGGTCTATTCTCATCATATCAATCTCCATCACTTTAATGTTTTTTTGCTTTTTACTTTGCCTTTGCTTTTTTACTTTGCATCTTTATACCAAAAATACCAAAAATATTATATCTATCAGATCTCACTCTCGTAAGTGATCGTGAAGGGATTGACAACCCCTAATCGCGTTGGTTGCGAGTAGCTATCATTTTGTGCAGGTAGGAGGGACTTAAGCGTGGCCTCCTACTGGATTGATACCTTGGTTCTCAAAAACTGAGGGAAATACTTACGCTACTTTGCTGCATCATCCCCTCCTCTTCGGGGAAAACCAACGCAAGCTCAAGAGGTAGCAAGAAGGATTTCTGGCGCCGTTGCTGGGGAGTCTACGCAAAAAGTCAACATACCAAGTACCCATCACAATCCCTATCTCTCGCATTACATTATTTGCCATTTGCCTCTCGTTTTCCTCTTCCCCACTTCACCCTTGCCGTTTTATTCGCCCTCTCTCTCTCTATCCTCCCTCTCTATTTGCCTCTTTTGCCCGTTTGCTCTTGTCTGCTCGTGTGCTAGTTTGTCGCGATGGCTCAACCGAGATTTGGTGATCTTCACCTTAAAAGGTTAGAGGAGATCGAAACCAACGTTAGGAAGTTTATGGTTTTGCAATTTGAGCATAATAATTTCTTTAGAAACGAGCTTAAGGAACAAAAAAGTTTTATGAGTTATATGAATAAAGAGCTTAATGACATGTCTAAAGAATTTGATGGTATAAGATCCCAAATTGCTCGTCTAGAAAAGATGGCTGCTGAAATTTCGGATATGCAAGCCACCTTAGTCAATAAGATGGCCGCTAAACCGAATTCCTATGAAAATCAAGATGAACATCTAAAAGTTATTGATGTGTCTCCTATTAAATCTTTGTTTTGCAATATGAATCTTTATGAAACTGAATATGATCTTCCTTTACCTAGAAGACGTTCTAAAAATTCAGAGTAGTTAGATCTTTATGATGAAATTGATGAAAGTGGGATTGAAATAAATAAAAATATAGATGTTGCTAAACCCACTATATTGGATTTCAAGGAATTTAATTATGAAATTTGCTCTTTATTTGATTGTATTTCCTTGTTGCAATCCGTGCTAAATTCTCCACAAGCTTATAGTCAACATAAAGCCTTCACCGAACATATTGTTGATGCCTTGATGCAATCTTATGAAGAAAAACTTGAGTTGAAAGTTTCTATCCCTAGAAAACTCTATGATGAGTGGGAACCAACTATTAAAATTAAAATTAAAGATCATGAGTTTTATGCTTTGTGTGATTTGGGTGCTAGTGTCTCCACTATCCCCAAAACTTTGTGTGATTTGCTAGATTTCCGCAATTTTGATGATTGCTCTCTAAACTTGCATCTCGCGGATTCTACTATTAAGAAACCTATGGGAAGGATTAATGATATTCTTATTGTTGAAAATAGAGATTATGTGCCCGTAGATTTCATTGTTCTTGATATAGATTGCAATCCTTCTTGCCCTATTATTCTTGGTAGACCTTTCCTTAGAATGGTTGGTGCGATTATTGATATGAAGGAAGGGAATATTATATTTAAATTTCCATTAAAAAAGGGCATGGAACACTTTCCAAGAAAAAAATTAAATTACCATATGAAACTATCATGAGAGCCACTTATGGATTGCCTACCAAAGATGGCAATACCTAGATCTATCCTCGCTTTTATGCCTAGATAGGGGCGTTAAACGATAGCGTTTGTTGGGAGGCAACCCAATTTTATTTTTATTCCTTGCTTTTTGACCCTGATTAGTAATAAATAAATTATTTATCCTCTGTTTTGGTTGTGTTTTTTGTGTTTAATTAGTGTTTGTGCCAAGTAGAACCGTTGGGAAGCCTTGGGGAAAGTCTTGTTGAACTTGCTGTAAAAACAGAAACTTTAGCGCTCACGAGAACTGCTGTCATTTCTATTTAAAGAATGATATTTAGTTAATTCTTTTTTAAGATGATTAATAGATGAATTCCTTACGTCCATAAATTTATTTTAGAATTTTTGGGGTTGAAGATATTGCGCTAGCTACATATTACTACAGACTGTTCTGTTTTTGACAGATTCTGTTTTTCGTGTGTTGTTTGCTTATTTTGATGAATCTATGGTTAGTAAAATAGTTTATAATCCATAGAGAAGTTGGAATACAGTAGGTTTAACACCCATATAAATAAATAATGAGTTCATTACAGTACCTTGAAGTGGTCTTTTGTTTTCTTTCGCTAACGGAGCTCACGAGTTTTCTACTTTAAGTTTTGTGTTGTGAAGTTTTCAAGTTTTGGGTGAATTCTTTTGATGGATTATGGAACCAGGAGTGGCAAGAGCCTAACCTTGGGGATTACCATGGCACCCCCAAGATAATCCAAGGACACCAAGAAGTCAAAGCTTGGGGATGCCCCAGAAGGCGTCCCCTCTTTCATCCACTTCCATCGGTAATTTACTTGGAGCTATATTTTTATTCACCAACATGATATGTGTTTTTCTTGGAGCGTCTTGTATTATTTGTGTCTTTGTGTCTTAGTATGCCACAATCATCCTTTCTGTACACACCTTTTGAGAGAGCCATACATGAATTAAAATTTGATAGAATACTCTATGTGCTTCACTTATATCTTTTGAGCTAAGTAGTTTTGCCCTATGTGCTTCACTTAGATCTTTTAGAGCACGGTGGTGGATTTGTTTTAAAGAATCTATTGATCTCTGATGCTTCACTTAAATTATTTTGAGAGTATTAATAGCATGGTAATGTGCTTAATAATAATATTCTTGGTATTCAAGATTTGTGAAACTTTCTTTTGAGTGTGTTGAATACTAAGAAAAGATTGAAGCATGATAATTGTTTTGAGATATGGAGGTGATAATATTAAAGTCATGCTAGTTGAGTAGTTGTGAATTTAAAGAATACTTGTGTTAAAGTTTGTGATTCCCGTAGCATGCACGTATGGTGAACCGTTATGTGATGAAGTCGGAGCATGATTTATTTATTTATTGTCTTCCTTATGAGTGGTGGTCGGGGATGAGCGATGGTCTTTTCCTACCAATATATCCCCCTAGGAGCATGCGCGTAATACTTTGCTTTGATAACTTCTAGATTTTTGCAATAAGTATATGAGTTCTTTATGACTAATGTTGAGTCCATGGATCATACGCACTCTCACCCTTCCACCTTTGCTAGCCTCTCTAATACCACGCACCTTTCGCCGGTATCATACACCTACCATATACCTTCCTCAAAACAGCCACCATACCTACCTATTATGGCATTTCCATAGCCATTCCGAGATATATTGCCATGAAACTTTCCACCATCTAGTTCATCATGACACATTCATCGTTGTCATATTGCTTAGCATGATCATGTAGTTGACATAGTATTTGTGGCAAAGCCACCGTTCATAATTTTTTCATACTTGTCACTCTTGATTCATTGCATATCCCGGTACACCGCCGGAGGCATCCATATAGAGTCATACTTTGTTTTAGAATCAAGTTGTAATCATTGAGTTGTAAATAAATAAAAGTGTGATGATCATCATTTAATAGAGCATTATCCCAAAAAAGGAGAAAGGCCAAAGAAAAAAAAAGAAGGCCCAAAAAAAGAGAGAAAATAAATAAAAAGGGGCAATGCTACTATCCTTTTACCACACTTGTGCTTCAAAGTAGCACCATGATCTTCATAGTAGAGAGTCTCACATGTTATCACTTTCATATACTAGTGGGAATTTTACATTATAGAACTTGGCTTGTATATTCCAATGATGGGCTTCCTCAAATTGCCCTAGGTCTTCATGAGCAAGCAAGTTGGATGCACACCCACTTAGTTTCTTTTTGAGCTTTCATATACTTATAGCTCTAGTGCATCCGTTGCATGGCAGTCCCTACTCACATTGATATCTATTGATGGGCATCTCCATAGCCCGTTGATACGCCTAGTTGATGTGAGACTATCTTCCCCTCCTTTTTGTCTTCTCCACAACCACCATTCTATTCCCCCTATAGTGCTATATCCATGGCTCATGCTCATGTATTGCGCGAAGATTGAAAAAGTTAGAGTATGAAACAATTGCTTGGCTTGTCATTGGGGTTGTGCATGATTTAAATACTTTGTGTGGTGAAGATAGAGAATAGCCAGACTATATGATTTTGTAGGGATAACTTTCTTTGGCCATGTTGTTTTGAGAAGACATAATTGCTTTGTTAGTATGCTTGAAGTATTATTATTTTTATGTCAATATAAACTTTTGTCTTGAATCTTTCGAATCTGAATATTCATATCACAATTAAATAGATTTGCATTGAAATTATGCCAAGTATCACTCCGCATCAAAAATTCTCTTTTTATCATTTACCGACTCGAGGACAAGCAGGTATTAAGCTTGGGGATGCCTAATACGTCTCCAACATATCTATAATTTTTGATTGCTCCATGCTATATTATCTACTATTTTGGACTATATTGGGCTTTATTTTCCACTTTTTAAATTATTTTTGGGACTAACCTATTAACCGGAGGCCCAGCCCAGAATTGCTGTTTTTTGCCTATTTCGGTGTTTTGAAGAAACGAAATATCAAACGGAGTCCAAACGGAATAAAACCTTCGGGAACGTGATTTTCTTGCCGAACGGGATAAAGGAGACTTGGACCCTAATCCAAGGAGTCAAAGAGGCGGTCATGAGGGTGGGGGCGCCCCCCTAGGGCGCGCCCCCTGCCTCGTGGGCCCCTCGGAGCTCCACCGACGTACTCCTTCCTCCTATATATACCTACGTACCCCCAAACGAACAGAGACGGAGCCAAAAACTTAATTCCACCGCCGCAACTTTCTGTATCCACGAGATCCCATCTTGGGGCCTGTTCCGGAGCTCCGCCGGAGAGGGCCGTCATCACGGAGGGTTTCTACATCATCATAGCCTCTCCGATGAAGTGTGAGTAGTTTACCTCAGACCTTCGGGTCCATAGTTAGTAGCTAGATGGCTTCTTCTCTCTTTTTGGATCTCAATACAAAGTTCTCCCCCTCTCTTGTGGAGATCTATTCGATGTAATCTTCTTTTTGCGGTGTGTTTGTTGAGACCGATAAATTGTGGGTTTATGATCAAGTCTATCTATGAATAATATTTGAATCTTCTCTGAATTCTTTTATGTATGATTGGTTATCTTTGCAAGTCTATTCGAATTATCCATTTGGTTTGGCCAACTAGATTGGTAGTTCTTGCCATGGGAGAAGTGCTTAGCTTTGGGTTCGATCTTGCGGTATCCTTACCAAGTGACAGAAGGGGCAGCAAGGCACGTATTGCATCGTTGCCATCGAGGATAACAAGATGGGGTTTATTTCATATTGCATGAATTTATCTCTCTACAACATGTCATCTTGCTTAAGGCGTTACTCTGTTTTTAACTTAATACTCTAGATGCATGCTGGATAGCGGTCGATGAGTGGAGTAATAGTAGTAGATGCAGAATAGTTTCGATCTACTTGTCACGGACGTGATGCCTATATACATGATCATGCCTAGATATTCTCATAACTATGCTCAATTCTGTCAATTGCTCAACAGTAATTTGTTCACCCATCGTAGAATACTTATGCTCTTGAGAGAAGCCACTAGTGAAACCTATGGCCCCTGGGTCTATTCTCATCATATCAATCTCCATCACTTTAATCTTGTTTTGGTTTTTACTTTGCCTTTACTTTTTTACTTTGCATCTTTATACCAAAAATACCAAAAATATTATATCTATCAGATCTCACTCTCGTAAGTGACTGTGAAGGGATTGACAACCCCTAATCACGTTGGTTGCGAGTAGTTATCGTTTTGTGCAGGTACGAGGGACTTGAGCATGGCCTCCTACTGGATTGATACCTTGGTTCTCAAAAACTGAGGGAAATACTTACACTACTTTGCTGCATCATCCCTTCCTCTTCGGGGAAAACCAACGCAAGCTCAAGAGGTAGCATACACATTTGCGTGTATGATTAGTGTACGATTGAATCGAGGGCGTCACAAGTTGGTATCAGAGCCGACTGCCTGTAGGTAGCCCCCTTTCCAACTCCTTGGCCGAAGTCGAGTCTAGTCACTACAAAAACTTTTACTAACATGGTTGTGTGTCTTACGGGCCCACGTCGCCATATGGGTGGTATTAGGATCTTTTATTCCTCGTCTATACTCTGGGACTCTGATGTCTCTTCTATTCGGGTTAAAATGGTTTTACTAACACTAACATTAGGATCCCGTGACCACATTCACCCCAAAGCTGGATAAGCCATAGTTTTTCCTTAGAATAGTATTCTAGATAGTACACACACTGTCATGGTGACAACAAAGTGGTACACATCGTACTTCTTTCACTATGCATGTTTCATCATGAAGGATCCTTTGTTTTTGCAAATGCTCAATGCTGAACTATCCCCTGTTACCTGTTAGCAGGATGGTCAGACCCGCTGGCCGTGGCCGTGGTGCTAACGATCCACCACCGCCCGAATTCTTTGCTGGAATGATGCAACAATTTGAGCTGAACCGCCAGTTCATGGAAGGAATGATGGCTCAGTTTCCTTGTCCGAACATGAATCAACAGCCAACCCCAGGACCTCTCCAGGACTTCATGCGTCTCAACCCAACTATTTACCGCAGCTCAACTCAACCCCTTGACGCTGATGACTGGCTCCACGACATCACATATGAAATGGAGTCTGCTAGTGTGGCCCCTACTAGCTATGTCACCTTTGCATCTTTCTTTCTGAATGGTCCCGCTGCTCAATGGTGGGACAACCATAGGCGTACCCTACCTGCTGGAACGGTCATCACTTTGCCGGATTTCCAAGCTGCCTTCCGTGCCCGCTTCATTCCTCAGGGAATCATGGACACTAAGAAGCGAGATTTCCGCAACCTCACCCAAGGCAACAATACTGTAGATGCTTATCAGCGGGAATTTCTAGACTTGTCTCGTTATGCTGAAGAAGACATTGCAACTGATGCTCGTAGGCAAGAAAAGTTCCGTGATGGACTTCACCCTGATATTAAGCTGGCACTGCTCGCTCATGACTTTGCCGACTTCGCCACCTTGGTGAACAAGGCTATTCAGGTTGAGACTGGTCTTCAGGAACACCAGGGATCCCTTAGGCGCAGCCATGACGCTGGCTCATCTTCGGGCCCGTCAACATAGAAGCGTTGCATATGGATTCCCCACAGCATGTATCGTCCAGCTGCACCTGCACCAAGACAGACCTATGCCGCACCTCGTCTGCCTCCTCCACCGCAGAGGCAGCCCCTTCGGGTTGTACCACCCCAAGCTTCTACTCTCGATCCCAATGATGCTCCATGCTTCAGATGTGGCCGCTCAGGTCACCTTGCCAAAGAGTGCAATCAGAAAAGGAACCAGCTAGCTTTGCCTTCAACTGGCCGTAACAACCAGCCCCATAACAACAATGCGAGACCTTATGGTCGTGGTCAGGCTAATCATGTTGATCTGAATGAAGCTCAAGACCAGCCTGCTACTGTGATGGGTACTCTCCTTGTTAATTCAGTACCATCATCTGTTTTATTTGATTCAGGAGCATCGCATTCATTCATGTCAGAAAATTTTGCATATGCACACGACATTCAATGCGAGCCCATGAACACTCCGATAGTGGTACGCACCCCTGTGGGTCAGTGTCGAACTACCATGATTGGTCGCGACATCCCCATTGAAATTGAAGGGTTGGAATTTCATGTTTCTCCCATTATTCTGGAGTCTTCCAACATTGACCTCATTCTGGGAATGGAATGGTTGAAAGCACATACTGCCTCTATCGTATGTGCCACCAAAGTCGTTCATCTCCTACATCCTTCCGATGAGATAGTAAGCTACCATGCTCACATTGTTCAAAACACCGAAGCACGACTTTATGCTTTGAATGTATTGAACGCAACACCTCTTGAGGGAATTGAAAAGATCGCAGTTGTTCGTGACTTCCTAGACGTCTTTCTAGAAGAACTTCCAGGAATACCTCCTACTCGGGCTGTCGAGTTCGTCATCGACTTGAAACCAGGCACCGTTCCTATTGCCAAACGACCCTACAAGTTGCCGCCTCATGAACTCCTTGAACTTAAGGAGGAAATCAACAAATCTCTTCACAGTGGTTTCATTCGTCCAAGTTCCTCAGCTTGGGGAGCACCTTCTCTATTTGTGAAGAAGAAGGATGGAACGAATCGTTTGGTACAAGACTATCGTCCTATCAACCAAGCTACAGTTCAGAACAAATATCCGCTTCCTCAGATCAATGATCAGTATGATCAACTTGCTGGTTCTTCAATATTCTCTAAACTCGACTTGAGGTTGGGTTACCACCAGATCTGTGTTCGTGAAGAGGATATTCCAAAGACCGCATTCGTCACTCGTTATGGTTCTTACGAGTACACTGTCATGCCTTTTGGCTTGACCAATGCTCCAGCCACATTCTCTCGTCTGATGAACTACATATTCATGGATTACCTCAACAAGTTTGTCGTAGTCTATCTGGATGATATCCTGGTATATTCGAAGAATAAAGAAAAACATGTTGAACATCTTTGACTTGTTCTAGAGAAGCTTCGAGAACATCAACTTTATGCCAAGTATTCCAAGTGCGAATTCTAGTTACCCGAAGTCACCTACCTTGTTCATGTCAAGCCAGAGCGTGTTCAGGCTAATCTTGACTGGACCCCTCCGAAGACTGTCAAGCAAGTCAGAAGCTTTCTCGGTCTTGCCAGCTATTGTCATCACTTTGTCGAGAACTTCTCCAAGATTGCCAAGCCACTGACCAATCTGCTTCACAAAGGCGTTAAGTTCGATTGGACAGACAAATGTTAGGAAAGTTTCCAGGCACTCAAAGACAAGCTGACATCTGCCCCAGTGCTTGCTCCCCCTGATTCTCGCAAGGACTTTGTCATCTATTGCGACGCTTCACGTCAAGGATTAGGCTGTGTCCTAATGCAAGAGCGCAGGGTGATTGCTTATGCCTCCCGTCAAGTACGTCCTCATGAAGAGAACAACCCAGTTCATGACCTCTAGCTTGTTGCAGTTATCTATGCACTGAAGCTATGGCGACAGTACCTTCTCGGTAATCATTGCGAGATCTTCACCGATCATCAGAGTCGGAAGTACCTGTTTACTCAGCCAGATATGAACCTCCGTCAGTAGCGATGGATGGAAGCTATTGCTGACTACAACTGCGGTATATCCTATACCCCTGGTAAGGCTAATGTAATGGCCGATGCCCTGAGCCGTAAGTCTTATTGCAATAACCACATGGTTCGTAAAGCTCAGCCTCGCCTTTATGAAGAGCTATGCAAGCTGAACCTTCAACTAGTTCCACAGGGTTCTCTGAATAACCTTGTCTTGGAACCAACTCTTCTGAAGGCAATTAAGTCTGCTCAATCCAAAGATACCCATGTTGATCTGATGAAAAAGGATCTTGCCTTAGAGAAATCCAGAGATTTTTCACTTGGTGAAGATGGAACCTTATACTTCAGAGATCGCATTGTGGTACCCCGATTCGAGCTTATGACAGAGAAGGTGATGAAAGAAGCGCATGACACCCCTCTCTCTATTCAACCGGGAAGTACCAAGATGTACTTAGACATTCGTCAGAAGTATTGGTGGTCTAATATGAAGCAAGACATTGCTCGATATATTGAAGAATGTGACGTTTGTCGTCGCGTCAAAGCAGAACATCAGAGACCGGCTGGACTTCTACAACCACTTCCGATTCCTAAATGGAAGTGGGATAAGATTCAGATGGACTTCGTCACTTGCCTTCCCAAGTCTCAGAAAGGTAACGATGCTATCTTTGTCGTCATTGACCAATTCTCGAAGGTTGCTCACTTTTTGCCAGTAAAGGAGACTATCACTGCTAGTCAATTAGCAAACTTGTATAGCTCCCGAATTGTGTCACTCCACGGCATTCCGAAGGAGATCAGTTCAGACTGCGGCAGTATATTCACTTCAAAGTTCTGGGATAGTTTCCAAGAGGCAATGGGAACTCATATTACCTGGAGCACAGCTTATCATCCCCAATCCCAAGGTCAAGTCGAGCGAGTCAATCAAATTCTTGAAGACATGCTTCGGGCTTGTGTTATTTCTTTCGGTAAGAAGTGGGAAGAATCTCTCCCTTATGCAGAGTTCTCTTATAACAACAGTTATCAAGCCAGCTTGAAGATGGCACCCTTCGAAGTGCTTTATGGATGTAAGTGCCGAACCCCTCTGAATTGGTCAGAAATTGGGGAACGGATGCTCATTGGTCCAGACATTATTCAACAAGCTGAAGAGCAGGTTCGCATTGTCCGGGATAATCTCAAGGCAGCACAGTCCCGCCAGAAGAGCAACTATGACCGAAAACACTGGGTTTCAACTTATCAACCCGGTGAACAAGCTTATCTGCGTGTCACTCCTTTGAGAGGAACTCATCGGTTCGGAGTCAAGGGAAAGCTAGCTCCGCGCTACATTGGTCCCTTCCGCATTCTCGCCCGTCGTGGACTGGTGGCTTATCAACTGGAGTTGCCACCTCAGTTCTCTCATGTTCATGATGTCTTCCATGTGTCGCAACTTCGTCGATGCTTCAAGGATCCGGAATGTGAAGTGGATCCGGAATTGATTGAAGTTCAAGATGATCTCACATACAAGGAGCATCCGATCTGCATTCTTGAAGAAGCTGAACGTCGAACACGCCAGAAGGTTACCAAGTTCCTCAAGGTGCAATGGTCAAATCATTCTAAAGATGAAGCCACTTGGGAACACGAGGATAACCTCCGTGCTGAATACCCCGACCTGTTCCCTTCTACCTCTTAATTCTCGGGACGAGAATTTCTTTTAGAGGAGGAGAGTTATAACACCCCGGTGTACTGATGCTACAGTAACCCTTGGGGTTAAGTTAATTATTTTGCTAAACAAGTGCTTGATCATCTTTGTCTCCTCTCTCTTTCAAATTCCAGTTGAGTTCAAATTCAAATTTTGTGTGAAATTCAAAATGCTCAAACATGAAAACTTAAATGTTCATATGTGGAAAGTATTATTCTGGTAATATTGGTGGTGAACCAACATTTTTTGCAAAATGTGTAGGTGGCCTAAAATAGCTAAAGCAGAAAAGCAAAAAAAAGAAAATAAAAAAAGGAAAGGGCCAGAGCCCCTGGCCTCCCCCTGTGCCTCGGCCCACCCCTCCACCCGGGCCAACTGGCCCATGCTAGGCTGGCCCACTCCCCCCTGTCGTCTTCCCCCTCCTCCACTGTGCCAGCGACCACGCCCGCTCGTCGCCGCCGAACCACCTCGCCGGCCACAACGCTACAGGCGCCGTGGGGAGGATAAGGGCAGCCCCGATGCCTCGGGCTCCCTCCCCACTCGCCCACTTGCCCCCTCTCTCCCTTGTCGCTCTCTCCCTTGCTCTCCAGATCCCCTCCCCTCTCTCTGACCCGAGCAGACCTGCCGCCGTCGCCGCGTCGATCCCGCGGCCACCGTCTTCGCCCCGCGTCACCAACATGCCGTAGGCGTCCACCGTCGACCTCCATGTCGAACGGTGCTTACCATTGGAGCCGGAAGGATCCGCAGCGCCGGGTCCACCCCGTCTAACTCCTCGGGACGCCCGAGCTCGCCGCCGTCGATTCGCTCCGTCGAGCCTCCGCCCGAGCCCACGTTTGCACACCTACAGGCGCTCAGTGAGCTCCGCCTCCCTCTCCCTCTCTCCCCGTGCTCTTCCCCATGCCGTAGGTAGCTATCACCGCCGTGGCCGAGCTCTGTTCGCCGCCGACGAGCCCGTGGCCATGGCCATGGCCCTTGTCACGCTCGCCTGAGGCCTCCGCCGTGCTCCGGGTGCTTCCAGGAACGCAACACGCGCACGCACGCATCCTATCGTGCCCCTTAGCACCTACCTCGACGGGTGCCCGAACGCGTCGCCGCCTTCGCTCGTCGCCGTCGTTCTTCCGGTGACCTTTTGGTCACGGGTTGAAGCCCGTTGCACTCCCTGCACTGCGTAGATCCCCCCAACCTCTCCGTTTGCTCGATAGCGCGACGTAGCTCCTTTTTCGTCGAGCACCTGTGCACGCGGCCGCCTCCTCCGCTTGTCGTCGCCGTCACCGGCCTTTTCCGGCCGGGCCACCACCGCAGTTCGACGCGCGCTGCTCCGCTCATTCGAACGCACCCTAGCACGCGCGAAATGGTCGCCTGTAGGTGAAATCCAACGAGGCCCGAGGCCCTCTGCCGCATTTTGGCGTCGCTGGCGTCGAGCCGCCGGCCACTGCCGACGTGGCTGGCCTGGGACCACCCTAGTGCCACTGCCAGTGGGCCCCACGGGCCCAAGTTGACTGGGTTGACCCAGTCAACTGCTGACTGGGCAGCCCCGTGCCCCTGACAAGCGGGCCCCACCGCACTTTTATGTTAATTAAAACATTTAATAATTAAATCTAATTATTTAACCTAATCAGTCACTAACTAATGGGGCCCACACCCCTAACTAGTTCTGTTAGTCATTTTAATCCACTTTTAGTGCCACAGATGCTGACATGTGGGACCCATTGGACCCACATGTCAGGTTTGACCTGGTCAGCCATCTGTTGACCTGCTGATGTCACTGTGACATCATACTGACGTCATATATCATTTTCTGTAAATAAAATAAATCCAGAAAATAAGAAAATCTTTAGAAATTCATAGAAAATAATCCATAACCCCGATGAAAATGTTTTCTATATGAAAGTTGCTCAGAAAAATCCAATGAATCCAAATGCGCGGTCCTTTCACCTGTCACATGCCCCTAGCATGCTGAACAAGGAACCGTCCCGTCTCTTTCATCTGTCTAGAATCCGCCTAATGCCGGGAATTCATCCTCGGATGTGTATCCCCTCTGTCTGCAACGTGTAGTACTACGTTAGGGCAACCCTAGCTCTGCCTGTCGTCATGTTATGCCTCGTGATGCATTGTTTGCTCTATATTTACTGTTTCTTCCCCCTCTTCTCTCCGGTAGACCCCGAGACCGATGATGCCGCTGTGATCGACTACGTCACCGACGACCCCTCCTTCTTGTTTGAGCAACCAGACAAGCAAACCCCCCTTGAGCATTCCGATATCGCCCATTTCTTTTCCTCTCATGCTTGCATTAGAACTGCTACTGCTTTCTGTGTGATCCTACTCTGATGCATAGCCTGTTGTTGTTACCTCCTTTCATACCTTACCTGCTTATCCTAAACTGCTTAGTATAGGATGGTTAGTGATCCATCAGTAACCCCCACCTTGTCCCAGTTGCCCCGCTTTATGTTTGATGACTGGATCAACACGATTGATGTCCAGGCCCCGACACTTCACATCACCCCCCTAGTTGTACGACTCTGTAGAGCTACCATCGAGTGCCGAGGGTGGAACATCTTACATCACTCCTGATGAGATCTCCGTGGTGTAGCTATACGGTCGAGGTCATCGAGGGTGATTTCCTCCTTAACCACTTCCGTTACGGCTCTGTCATGCAACCCATCAAATGTGAACCTCCAGGGTGGATCCTCTTACGTTCACCTTGATGACAACATGGAGTGGAATTCACCAAGGGTGATTCCTCGGGTTTTCCCCTAGGTGTTTGACACACAGTTACTATGGTTACTATGACTTTGCACTGAGCCATGTTACTAAAGACGGGTCGGCCCTAAGGGGTACCCGCGTGAGCTTAATTGCGAGTAAAGTGGAGTAGGGTTGACCTGGAGGGTGCCCGCGAGATACTTACAAGGCGTGGTCGGGCATTCTTAGCCCTTGCCGCAAGTACTCGAGTCAGGGCGACGGGGTCACATTGATCGTGAGTCTCTGCTCATTACAGCGTGCTCCTAATCCACTACGGTTTGGATATTTGATCTGAGGGGCCTCTGGCCTGATAGCACTAACCATCACGTGGGCATTGTATGGGCGTTATGCGTCGTATACATCAGCCGAAGCTTAATAGACGTCAGTGACTGAGCGGCGCGCGCCAGGTTGTCCTAGTAAGCACCTACCTTTTTGAAGGAGGTAGCTAGGTCTGCTCACCGGCCACCCATGCAACGTGCAGGAGTTCCCGGGGAGATGGCCCATGACCCCTGGGGGCATAGGTTTAGTCCGGCGTGCTGACCTCTCTATTAAGCCTAGGTCGGGTTGCCGCGTATTGTTTGGCCGAGGCCGGGCATGACCCAGGAAAGTGTGTCCGGCCGGAGTTAATCGAGCGTGGTGGGTAAGTTGGTGCACCCCTGCAGGAATGAAAACATCTATCGATGGCCTGTCCTACGGTAACGGAAACTTGGAGTTTTATCCCGATCTATACAACTAGAACTGGATACTTGTGATGAGAAATGGATATGATGAATGGATAGTATGGCTCTGGGATTGCTTTCTCGCAGGGAGTCGAGAAAGGATCTCTGGCCGAGGTTGATAACACTACTACTTTACATTATGTTGATCTATACTCTTCTATATGCTGCAAGATGCTTGAAGATGCTAGTCTTAGATAGACTAGGCCTTTCCCCTTCTTTCTGGCATTATGCAGTTTAGTCCACAGATACAGCCCATTTCCTTTGATACAGATGCATACTTTGTTTAGATCTAATGTAAGTCTTGCGGGTACTTTGGATGAGTACTCATGGCTGCTTTGCTACCTCTTTTGCCCCATACCCGATTGTTGTGACCAGATGATGGATCCCAGGAGCTAGATGACGCCACTGATGATTACTACTACCCGGAGGATGCCTACTACTACGTGAAGACCGCAGACGACTAGGAGTAGTTAGGAGGCTCCCAGGCAGGAGGCCTTGCCTTTTCGATCGTTGTTGCTTTTGTGCTAGCCTTCTTAAGGCAAACTTGTCTAACTTATGTCTGTACTTAGATATTGTTGCTTCCGCTGACTCGTTTATGTTCGAGCTTATGTATTCGAGCCTCAAGGCCCCTAGCTTGTAATATAAAGCTTGTATTATTTTAATTTGTGTCTAGAGTTGTGTTGCAATATCTTCCCGTGAGTCCTTGATCTTGATCGTACACATTTGCATGTATGATTAGTGTACGATTGAATCGAGGGCGTCAGAAGTTCCCGGTTACAGTGGGAGGTCAAGGCCGAGCGATGCGTGTTTCTCTCGTGCACATACGCGTGTGTGTGCGAGACGTTGGCACTAACTGAACCCGAGCGAGGTGTTAGGCTCTGACTGAACCCGAGCTATTGCACTGGAGGCTACCCATTACTGAACCCGAGCGATCGATCGATGGCTGTTAACTGAACCCGATCGAGCAATTCCTTCGCTACTACTGCTAACTGAAGCCGATCGATTGGATGAACAGTGAGTGTTGTAGGGGGGTTGGATGAACAGTGAGCGGTGGCGTTGCCTCTGGATGAACAGGACCCCGTGGTGTGGTGGAGGGCTGGATGAACATTAGACGGTGGAGGGGTGCCCGTAGAGGGGTGGTTGAACAGGACCCCGTGGTGTGGAGGGCTGGATGAACAGTAGACGGTGGAGGGGTGCCCGTGGAGGGGTGGTTGAACAGTAGCCGGTGGAATAGCACGCGGTGGAGGCTGGATGAACAGGAGCCCATGGAGGCTGGAGGAGGTCGACGGTAGCCCGTGGAGGCTGGAGGAGGTCGACGATAGCCCGTGGAGGCTGGAGGAGGTCGACGGTGGAGATGAATAGTATCTCGTGGAGTCCCGTTTTGCGGTACGCCACACCCCTCCTGATGAACAGGACCCTCGTTTCGACCGTAGCGCTCCAACACAAGTCCGTTTCGTCCGTTTTGTGGTACACCAGACCCCTTCCGATCAACAGGACCCCCCTTTCGACCGTAGGAGGTCCGTTTCGTCCGTTTTGCGGTACGCCACACCCCTCCAGATCAACAGGACCCCCGTTCCGACCGTAGGAGCCCCGTTTCCTCTGTTTTATGGTACGCCAGACCCCTCCCGATCAACAGGACCCCGTTCCGAACGTAGGAGGTCCGTTTCCTCCATTGTGCGGTACGCCAGGCCTTGTTTCCATCGCTTGTTCCGTCCAAGCCCTCCCGATGAACATGACCATGCATTCCATTCCAACCCAGCCGGTTGGCTCCCATGCGTTCCGTTGCCTCTCGATGAACACGATGCATTCCGTTGCCTCCCCATGAACACGACGATGACGCTATTTCTCCATTCTGACCCAGCCATCTACACGAGCCCTGGCCGTACATATGCGTGAGTAGGCGTTCGAGACCCCGCCCGTATGTACACATACGTGGCCGTATTTTCTTTCTTGCACCCTGGCCGCTATACGTACATGTACATGCTACGTGCGCGCCTCTACTACGACACGTACGCGCCTCTACTATGACACATGCGCACCTCTACATCCACCAGTATATATGTATGTAAACATTCAAGACCAGAATGACAACGCTACATATGCTTCGACCAGGTGGGTCCCGACTGTCAGGCACTTCCTTGCCTGCGAAGATGTAGCTGGTGGGTCCCAGCAGTTAGGGGGCGAATCATTTTTTTGCCCGGACGCACTTCCTTGCGTACGAAGATGTAGCTGGTGGGTCCCAACAATCAGGGGGAAACGTTTTTTCATGAAATACAATGGCCCGTCTGGTGGGTCCTAGCTGTCAGGTGGAGGAATCATTATTTTCCGCGTAATAAGGAGGCACTTCCTTGATGCGTCCGTGGACCCAGCTGTTAGCCTCTCCACGTACAGTCCACGTCCGATGGAAGTCGTTCCTTGACCATGTTGACCACGCCGTGCCGAGAGCACCTAGGCAGTGGACGACGGCGAGGCCTAGGAAGGGGACGACGGGGAGCCGCGAAAGACGCGACAGTGGAAGCCCGTGCGGAGAGGAGTACGAGGGTTCACTGGTAAGGCTGCGGTGTGAGGCTGCCGTTGCCACAGGGCCTGCCCAGCGGTGGGAATAGTAGTGGTGGTGAGGCCTCCGCAGCAGCACAGCCGGCCACGGGAGGCAGGAGCATGTGGCATGACCGGCGCTGCTTTGGGCGGATGGAGCAAGAAGACCAGAGGTTGAAGAAGCACTACGGCCATTGGATGGACATCGTACGGTCACTGGAGCTAGAATCGTTCATATTGACTAAAGTTGACAATGGTCGCCGTCCCAGTCAACTTAGTAGGCCCACAAGTCAGCCTCCCACCATGGTGGGTCCCAGCTAGCAAGGGGAGTATTCACTTTTTTGTGCGTAATAAGGAGGCACTTCCGGTGGATCCGAGCTAACAGCGAGGGAACGTTTTTTTCGCGAAATATGTTGGCCCGTCCGGTGGGTCCTAGCAGTCAGGGGGAAACATTTTTTCGCGAAATAAGGTGCCCGTCCGGTGGGTCCCTGTTGTCAGGTGGAGGGATAATTATTTTGTGCGTAATAAGGAGGCACTTCCTTGCAGCCGCCTGGACCCAGCTGTCAGCCTCTCCATGTACAGTACTCTTCCGATGGAAGTTGGTCATTGATCACGTTGACCACGCCGCGCCGAGAGCACGAGGGCGGTGGTCTGGACGACAGCGAGGCCTAGGAAGGGGACGACGCGGAGCCGGGGAAGACGCAGTAGTGGAAGCCTGCGCGGAGAGGAGTACGAGAGTTCACTGGTTCGGCTGCGGTGTGAGGCTGCCATCGCCATAGAATAACAGTGTGTGTGTGTGAGTAGAGGGATGGCCTGGCCAGCGATGGGAGTAGTACGGGGCGGTGAGGCCTCCGCGGCTTCACAGCCAGACATGGGAGGCAGGAGCACGCGACACGACTGGCGCTGCTTTGGGCGGCTGGACCAAGAAGACCGGAGGTTGAAGAAGCACTACGGCCGTTTGATGGACATCATACGATCACTGCAGCTAGAATCATTTATATTGACTAAGTTGACAAAGCCCTTGGTACGCGTCAACTTAGTAGGTCCATAGCTCGGATTTGGCAGAGAACATATAGCCCATTTGCGATTTGTAAGAATGTAGAGCCCATTTTTTAATTCTAATGGAATTTACTACAGCCCATTTACAGTTTGTTAAAAGTACATCCCAACTTCTAGCTAGGACAACGATTAATAATTTCAAACAGCCGCTCAAAACAAAATTAAAAAAAATTCCCACATTTTGATGGGATCCGAAATATTTTTATTCGAAATTTCTAGTCAGGTTAAATATAATTTCAAAATAAAGTTGTATTACATTAAAATCCAACGAAATATTGCACGCGCAACAAGTAATGAAATTAAAATTTTCAAATTCCAAAAATAATATATTTTTCAAACTAATTACGTGTTTGGTGCATAGTAACTGTCCAGTTATTATAATTACATCCCATTTATTATTTCTTAAAGTCCATTTTCTTGTTAAGCCTAATGCATACCTCCTAGGAAAGTTTGCAGCCCAGCGGGGCGGAGAATAACAAGTTGACCCGGATATTGTGTACAACTGTCGGCCCAGTTGCATTGCTGATGTTGAAAAAAAGGCATGTGTAGTACAGTACAACCTAACATGGTTACTCAGCCCACATTCAGCGACGCCGGAAAGGCCCAAACAAGGCTTCTGTACAACTTTTTGAAGTCACTGAGCTCAATTAATAACTTAAGAAAAAAGTTAGATTACAGTGGAACCTAATTAAAAGCTGTCACGAGCAAATAAATAATTCAACGGGTCCCACTTGTGCATGTGCGTGTGTGTGTGTGAGAGAGAGAGAGAGACCCATCGGTCGATGCTCGTAAATACATCTTTCAGCCATATGCATTGCTGATGCTCAGTAAAAACTTATATAGTTGACACAATCATATAGAACATCATAGCACACTGAACTTGCATACAAAAATTTCACGCAGGCGGCACAATCAGGATGGAAGCAGTGGATCGCTACGGGAAGGGCTATGTTGAAACCAACGAAGTCGTACATAACGGTTCATCGTCTTTATCAATGACGGGGAAATATCTTGAATGTTGTGCAAAGAAAACAGACAGACAACACAATAAGTTCTGCTAGCACATTAAGTTGACGTACATCCCTTTCTAAAAAAAGTTCAGGTACAAAATTAGAACAGGTCACAATCAAATGTACTGGCATATCAGTGCTTCACACCCATAGCTCGGATTTAACTAGTATCTGACAAGATTCAGTTGTTACCGCAAATTAGAGCACATCCAGATAGCCATCCCTGCCTCTTCTCCCAAAGAAGCAGTGGCCTCCGCCGCGCGATGGAGTAGGCCCTGTGCCATCCATCGTTCCGAGCAACACAGGGAAAGTCTGATGTTGACTCCTGTAATGGACGTCGTCAGCAGACCCTGGCACCAGCGGCGGCGGCAGGACTTCGATTGATGGATTGACCACTTCTTCGACATGCACGAACACTCGATACAGGTACATCCCTAACGTGGTCCGTGGCGGCCTTGGTGGCGACAAATAGTACAACCCCAGATCCCGCACCGGTATCTCAACACCAATCACCTTCGGTATGGTGGACGGCTTCTTCATCCATGCCATAACCGTCAGAGCCCAGCTGTCTGGAGGAACAAACATACTTACGAGCTCACCTCCAAGGTCGTTGATAAGCTCGTTCATGGACTCGTTGTTCCAAGCACGTCGAGGCATGCCGTGGAAGGTAAGCTTTGTTAAAAACTCAAGCTCAGAGGGCACCGAGCCCCATCCTGGGTGCCACTGATCAAAGCTCACCAGTGCGCCATCGCAGAACAAACGCCGGGAAGATTCGAACACACGACTACAATCGAAAGTTGTCTGGAACCTGACGAAGAAATCAGCCGGTGGCGGACAGGCATCGACGAGCAAGTCACTTATTTGGATGCCGTGCACAATGCCAAGAGCTTTAACAAGGTCGTCCGGCGAGACGGGAGGCCAGTCGTCGTTGATGGTTACCATCAGCACTTTGCCGGCAAACTGGTCGTCAAGCGCAGCTATGCCACTGTTGAGTGACAGCACGCAGCGACCGAAGGCAGGACGGACCTGAGGATCTCCGGCTCGGAGATCCGCGTTGACTGGCAACATGATAGTGCGCTTGAGTACAGGGAGTACAGGAGGGGGATTTGGGGGAACTGGGGTAGGAATCGAGATTCCAGAGGTGGCGGAGGGGCGGGAGACTGGGATGAAAAGGTAGCATGAATTTCGAGCACGCGCCAATATGCTCTCGGCGCGCAAGCACACAAAAACACCTGTGGCGCCCACATGTCGGCCTAAGAGTCCTCATTCTTTCTTTTTTGGAGAGCCCGACCTTTTTTTCAGATATTTTGAGAGCCCGGCCTGAGAGTCATAATTGACCTGTTTGGCATTGCGTTACTACTCGTCCCATATTCAACGACACCTCACTGGCCCAAACAAGTGTACATCATCGAAAAGACACTGAGCTCAAATTATATAACTTGAAAAAAGGAGATATACTCTGAACACTGGAGAATGGTGATGCCCTCATTTAGCCCACCAGTAGTTCAAGACAATAAACCGTTCAAAACAACGATATATACAACATTCAAACACTGACTAGTGATTACTACTGACATAAACAGCAAGACATGATAGTTCATAAGAAGTCTTGCTACACCACCAAAAGGGACCCATCTGCAGCGCTCAGACTCTCGTGATCCAGACGAGAATGACATTCTAAACAGAAGCAACTATTACATAGTAAGAGTGACATAGACGAGGATGACCAAATGACAAGGAATATGCATAACAAAAGAAAGAACTACCCATCCAGAACCAGCAGCAAAGACAACAAAGTCATTCGAAGAGATGATCCAACACCATCATAATTTGCAGCCCCGCTTCAGCGACCAGTGATCCGGAGACACCAGTACTCCACCCTTTCGATGCAACAGCCCAATTACCTATCAACCTGAAGGCTTGAACCACATCACTGCCTGTCGTAATTGAGACATCCAAGGATCAAAGTTAATCCGGATGCCTTTGTCATTCTCACCTTCTTTTGGCTGCAGGCTGTATCGTTGACAATCAGGGGAGTTTGCTCCCGAACTCCTAGGGCTCGCCGTGTAGACACAGTTTTCCATAGCAAACAGAGCCTCTCTGCCATCAAGGTCCTTGCCAACGGTGATCTCCTGGTTAATCGGATAATTGAGTCCGAGAAACAGAGAGTGTGAACCAAGGCTGTTTACCCGCCTCCAACTAAAAAATCCTAAAGGCCCCAACAAGCTGGTATCCTGCTCATAGACGTAACAGCCACTGTCCGGATACTCACGTATTACACGGTGCTTGTATACAGTGGGGTTTTTGCAATATAACTTTTCCGGCTCATGTGTCCGAATGATCATCAGTCTTTTGCCGTCGTCTGATCGAGCGAGAACCAGTTGTGCTTCCCTGTTTTTGGCAAAGGTGGTGTGATTACAAAGGGCAGTAACTGTAGGACACTACATCATATCAAAAAGGACAAGCATTGTTAATGTAAGATCAGCATTGTTCAGAGTATGAGTAGGATAATGCAAGAAACAGCATTGTATAGCGGAAATAGGTCTCCCATGCTAGCATGCCTGTTCACTTCATCGTTCAGGTATCATCCATATTGCGAGCAGAACCAAATTCTCGTGCATGCCCAATCAACGCCCTGCCGTGATGCATGCAGTGGTCGTTCTGGTGCATCAAGGATGGCATGCAGATCGTTCCACACTTGAGAAGAGGAAAAATGGAAAGGTAGAACGCGGCAGCAGAGGAAGAGAACGCTGGCTAACGAGGCTGGGAGGGGATCGAGCAGGAAGTTAATGCTCCATGCCTAAAGGTTCTGGGAAAACCTAATTTTCATAAGGTGACTTATACTCACCTAAACGGAGGGAGTATTCCTTAACCAGAGAATGTTGTGTCTCCCACTCACGCGCTCAAAAAAAACTACGGCACATTTTTTATCTGTTTGCATAGGTCCCACCTATCAGGAAGGATGGGCACGTACACGAACAGGTACGACTCATCAGTCTACCCGCATAGCCTTTTCGTTTAGTCTACCTAGCCGTCTAATCAACTGCCTGCATGCCACTTCTCCCATTTACTTCTCCATCGGGAACCGATTCTCCTCGGCTTCTTCACCTCCCCTTCGTCTTCATTTGCATCCAAACCCCACTGCGTTCACATTGTTTTAACCTCTTTAAATAATCATCTACTACTTCAGTTAGACTAGCCATCTAATCCTAATTCTCCAAACCATAGCCCTCCGTTCCAGCGGTTCCAAATGGCGAAAGAGATCGAGATGCAGGTTTTTAGCGTCCAACATGTCCTCGTCGAAGGCTCGATGCGCATAGTTGCCACCGTCACCGTCCACCCAAGGGTTGTTCGGCAGTGGATCAACAATGTATCCAACTCCCTCGAAAAGGTAGAGACGAGGGTCATTGGTCTCGACGCAGAGTACACGGAGCATGCCCCTGGGAAGATCCAGCGCGCCGCCGTCCTTCAGCTGTGCCTCGAAGATGATGTTTTGGTGTACCACATCATACACTCGCCCTCCATACCAGGTGAGCTTCACGATTTCTTGTCTCGGGAGGACGTATACTTCTATGGGGCAGCCATCGAAGGGGACAAACAGAAGATGGAGCCATACAACCTTGATTTGAAAAGCATCGCTGACCTACAAACCAGAATCAAAATTCCTGTAGAAGATTGTGATAAACAGACACCATCCCTATTCGATGTAGCAAATTTTATGCTCGGTACAAATCTTCAGAAGGGTGACGAGACGATGGCATTAAGGTCGTCTGGATGGGAGAATTATTCCTTGACGTACGAGCGGATAAAATATGCTGCCCTCGATGCCCGTGTGAGTTTCGAGATAGCTGCAAGGTCCAAAGAGCTTGTTGCGAAGCCGTCTCCCACAGAGAATGAGAACAACAACAAGAAGAAGAAGAATAAGAAGAATAAGAAGAAGAAAAGGTTGCACCAGCAGGAGGGCATTATGGATGGATGAACTATTTCCTCTCTTGTAAAAAAAATTATTCCCTCTCGGTGTATATTGATATAGATGGACTATTTCGATGGTGTGCATGTCTTTGGAACAGAGTAGTAGCGTGGCTCCGCTTGACTATAAGGAACTATTTATCCGCATATATAGCTTTCTCTGCTACTCCTTCCAGTGATCAGTATGCAGTGCATGTGTCCGTAGACATGACAACTTGTCCATGGAAGTTAAACTACGGCGACCATCACATTTCATCTCGCGATTCCCACGACGGCTCTCCAACCCACGGCACCACGCCCCCCGACATGCGCCTCACCCCTCTCGGCCGCACCGCCCCTCTGTCTTTTTGTGAATGACATGTGGGCCACCTAAAATGCGGCGAGCATCAAGTTTCTACCACAGCCACCCGTGATTCCCACGATGCCGCTCGAACCCATGAAACCACACGTCCCCCGACCTGCGGCTCACCCCTCTTGGCCCCACTGCCCCTCTGCCTACGGGAGCATTACATGTGGACCAGTCACCTATCGGGTCCACATGTTATTGACTCAAAGGTAGGTGTAGTAAGGCGCAGAAGCTCACTCCCGACGGCCCTGAGAGGGAAATGTAACTCCTGTGCCAGGGCTGGTGGTGCTCCCGCAGCACGAACTCGTGCCAAACTCGAGATTTGTTTCTTTACTATACATGCACGCAACGATTTAATGGACATTGTAATCTCAATATGTCATCGGGAGCTCTAAATTTGAATTTGAAACTTATAAAACGAAAAGATTCAAAACAAGTAAACTGGGAGAGAGGGAGTATATCATAGGATGTGTCCCATACAAAATAAGTCCCCTGGTTTGTCACCGCGAAGATGCGGTTAGAAAGGAGCACAGCGTCTTCCTACTCGTACAGCAACAAATTGGCCGCAGACAGCATGGTCCGCCTTTGACCGCCATGTGCAAGGTTCGTGCTATCTTATTCAATCTCACCGTGGTTCCATCGTACCAATTCATGCGATGGCCCGTTGCATGGCTGATCCCAATGTTGGACAAAGGTTCTACGGGAACGGTGTCACCGTTGTAAATGTTGTGCAAATTGATGTTGGTACCCTCCCGTACATATGCAAGCCAATCTCCACTCGCACCGAGCCTAACCTGTGAAACAGTGGGCAGGGGGAGAATTAGGAAATGGACACGGAAGTAGTCTTTAGAATGCATTTACTACGTGATCAAACTCATCTTACCTGCTCATCGGAGGAAATCCGAGTGCCCCTCAACGTCGGCATCTCAAGGGGCGTCAACTTGCAACTACGGCCACACCGCGCTGGAGAGACCCCCAAGGAAACATCCTCGTGCGTTCCATGGAACATCAAGATGCATTTGTATGAGTAGTTTATCTTGTGAGAGAAAACGATGAACGAGGGAAGGCCTCTAGAGATAGAGATGGACACTACTACTACCAATGTGCTCGCACGTGCGTTGCAATGGATCCAAAGTAGTAGAATAATACTTTTTCACGTGCTTGAAATATAAACACTCTAGTTTTGATATACATGTGTCAGCAGACATGACAGCTTGTCCATGGAAGTTGAACAACGGCGACCATCACGTTTCTTGTTTCTACCACTGCCACACCCATACGCGATTCCCATGACGCCGCTCCAACCCACGGCACGACGTCCCCCGACGTGGACATGGATCCTCTGACATGGCTATCACTGCCTTGCCCTACCTTTCCTTCACTGACAGGTGGGACCCACGCTTATGGGTCCCACTTGTTAGTGACAAAATGGTAGGATTGTTCGCGTCAGGGGATCCTCATCCCCTCGACATGCCCCTCATCCCTCTTGGCCCCACCGCTCCTCTGCCTTTGTGTGCATGACATGCGGGCCACCTGAACTGCGGCGACCATCAACTTTCTACCACAGACACACCCGATTGGACGCGGTTTTGCCTGCTCTGCTGCTGTGCTCCGATCCGTACTCCCGCACCATCGAATTTTCATCCAACGGCTGTGGCACATTTCGTCCCCGGCATCAATCCTCAGCTGGAGTACTTATGTACTACAGGTAGTACCCGCCGGTGTGGCCATCAATGCCTCATAACGCCCCGACGCCCAGCTGGGGCACCCTCGCCACGGCCACGCCCCCACCAGCCGGTTCATCTCGAACGAGTGACTCGCGAACCACGCCACAACCATGAAAATGACATGTGGGCCAGCCGCATTTAAGGTCCGCATGTCATTGACTCATAGGCCGGGCACTAAGACACTGAAGTTCGGTCCCGTGGGCCCCGAGAGGGAAATGTAACTCCTGCGGCAGGCCTTGTGGTGCTCCCACAGAACGAGCTCGTGCCAAAACTGGAATTTGTTTCTTACTACTACCAACTAGTACTACTAAGGTACACATGCATTCCACGCATGAGATTATGGTGGTTTGTGCATTATGCTTCTCCATGTGGAGCTTTCTGGATTCTAACATGTGGTAAAATCTGGTGGAATATAAGGTTAGGCAAGTTTGATTAACTTAGGTGAGTGTTTGGTTCAAGCCACACCTTAGGCAAGCCACAATAAGGCCCCACATGACATACACACAAAAAATGTGGCAAGATCCCCTTAGGCTTGCCAACTTGTGGCTCTCATTTTGAAGAACTAATAACTTTGCCTAAGCTTAGTTGTGGCAAAGTTAGTCATGAATTAAGTTCAACCATGGAGTCTTCTAGATTATACATGTGGCAGAATCTGGTGGATGATATCCAATGGCCAGTAGTGCTCGGATTTGCCATCTTTGTACAGTCGGATTGGCTTCATCCAACGACCAACTTTCAAAGTTTTTCACACACTATATAGGGGGTGTAGATATAGATGTGTCGGTCCATTGCAATGGATCCAAAGTATATCTATTTAGTGGAGTGCACTCTAAACACATTATCTATTTATTTTTCTCTAACGTTCCGTAGCCATGCAACCAAGCCACATAAGCTTCATGGGTGCCCCCCACATCATATTATTCATACTACGTTGATTGAAAAAAAGATAACTCTCCCAAAACAAGATCTTCCCGTTTTTTGTTCCTACGATGTTGTGTCGTGCACGTACCGACAAGTTGTATAGTGGTAGTACTAGTAATATAGTATTAGGAGTACAAACTTGGTACTAGTAGGAGTAGTACTAGTACGGAATGCTCCTACTCTATCAACGAGCCCCATCTGACACCAAATTTCTTGGCTTCCGTGCTACAGCTAGATCTTCCCCTCGTTTCTGTTTTCCAACCGGACGGCAGGCGGGGTGTCGGTTTTCTCAGCGACGGTCCCACATGAAAGTGAAAATGCTAGGCAACACGCCTTCCCTAAGCTATGTGTCGTGCCGGACGGGCCGTGTTGTACTCCCGATTCCCAGGTGTGTGGGGGTGTGACGCGAACGTGGCAGGCCTTTTCCTTTTACCAGCAATGTGCCCATGCATTGCGATGGATCCAAAGTAGTATAATAGTAGTATTTGTTCACAAACTTTAAAGAAATCACTATTGTTTTGATATACTCCTAATATTACTCCCTCCATACCTAAATATTTGTCTTTTTGAGATTTCAAATGGACTATCACATACGTATTATATAGACATATTCTAGTGTTTATAGCAAGATGCCCGCGCGTTGCACGAAGTTGATGGAAAAGGTAAGAACAACTTATAAATTGACAGATGGAGTACTAGTTACAGTGATGCATATAATTAAGCAAAGGGATCGCACATGTCGGTATTGACTGGAACGACAATGCAACAGC